>NC_051078.1:1735043-2035043 GCF_004664715.2 Peromyscus leucopus
TGCCTGCACCTCCCGTTCTGCTGTGGTCAGCCTGGAGGAGGCACCAGTTTCTGATACCACCCTCGGGTTTATACATAGGCATTCCCCACCCTGGCCTTGAGATGGCCTTCGCCCCAGACGCCATGCCCTGCCGTTTGCACTTTAATTGATGGTAGTTCAGTCGGGATACATGTTTTGTGGGGGTTTTGATTGATTGACCTGTCCTTCAGCCTTTTTAATTAAATGTAATCTACAGTGTATGAGGTTTGGGAGGCACTATAGAAAACAGTGTCAGCGACTGAAGCCCAGTGTGCACTGCTAGCATCCTCGGATTCGGGCGTCTGTTCCTGGGTATAGGTTTGTCTGAGCAGCTGGGGAGCGGCCTCAGTCTAGCAAGGCCGTGGTGGGGGAGTGAAGAGGGTCGGGCAGAGGGAGTGGTCTATCTTCCCAGGGTTCACACTCGACTTGCTGTATCTTACCTTGCCTTTTCTACTTCCCTGTAAATACTTAGTCTCGATTCTCACTGTGCAGTCTGTTCTGTCTCCTATGGCCCTGCTTTCCTCTCTGTTAGTATCTTGAGTTCCTCCTTCTCCTCCCCCTCAGTTAATCCGTGTACCACTAGGCTCCTGCCACAGAGGCCACTTGTTCTTTGACAGGCGCAGCTAGACTTGAAGGTGCCTCACCGCTGCCTTGTGTCATCAGAGGGCTTGGGTCCTTCCTGAGTCCTGGCCTCTGCATCCTTTGTTAGGTGTTTTAGGGTGTCTGTGGGAAGCCATCAAGGCAAGAGAGAACTCAGTTCTTTTGTGTGTTAGCCAGAATTTTGGGAAAATTTTCAGAAGAAAAGAAAAACCACAGTAACCTAGAGTTAGAACCTTTCTGTCCTTTGGCTTACAGACTGCCTTTTGTTCCAGAGCAGCTGAGGAATCCACGAAGCCAGGATCCTCAAGGACTCAGCTTAGGTTCTTCCACTTAGGCCTCAGTTCTCTTCCTTTTCCAGGGGCAGCCTTAGTTCTCACGGCCCGGAAGCACACGTTTCCAACTTTGTTTTCCTTGAACCTGTTAATCCCCAAAGCACCCAGGCGCATCCTGTTTACAAGTGGAGAATCTAGGGTGGCTTGTAGAAGTTTAATTCCTTCTCTGCAGTTTTTCCATGGGACAAAAGTGAAGATGTTTTAGTGCCTAGGGGCCGGGAAACCATTTCCCTAGGCTTTTTCCCTCCCTCCCTCTCTTAGGAACAGTATTGGCCTTAGCTCCTGGGCCTGGCTGCTGCCCCTCTTCTCCCACCAGCTCTTCTGCCTTCGTTGGAGCTCTGTTGGGCTTGAGGGTGTTTGTTGTTCTCTCCTGCCCTCCTGTTACCTTTTTTCTTTTGATCAATTTTTAGGGGGAGGGGTCATCTTTTTTTGCCTTTATTTTTCCTAAGAAAGGGTTCGCCTTTCTTTCCCTCTCCTTCTAACATAACAATCGTGGTAACAGAATGCAACTGCTGATTTATCGATGTATTTAATGTAAGTAAAAAAGGAAAAAAAGAAAGTACAGTGGACTGTTGTTTTGTTTTTACCATTTGTCTGCCTGATACTGAAAGGAAGCTGGGGGGGATGGGGGCGGGCGGCACACGCCTTTAATCCCAGGGCTCAGGAGGCAGAGGGGACAGACCTCTGAGTTCGAGGCCAGCCTGGTCTGCAGAGCAAGTTCCAGGACAGCCAGGGCTACACAGAGAAACCCTGCCTCGGAAACAAAAAATTGGGACAAAAGGGCCTAATGAAATCTCATGGACCCCTAACGTACCCTCCTCCCCATCTTGGCACCTCGTCATTTTCTCTGACCTTTTCTTGGACACTCAACCAATTTGGAAAATAACCTTTTTTTGTTTTGTGAACTGTTCTGCTCAAAGACACCGATAACTTACCCAGCGCAACTTATCTTTTTGTGTGCAGTGGTGTGGTCTGTGGATCTCTTGAACCGCTAAGACTGAAAGAAGAACGGCATGTCTAAACTGTTGGAAGAACTGTGCAATATTTTTTTTGCATTTTCCTAGGACTCATTTGTATATTAGTTTCTGAACTGGGTCCATAACCTAAAGATTCAAAGAATCAAAAAAGAGGGGGCTGAAGAGATGGCTCAGCAGTTAAGAGCACTGAATGCTCTTCCAGGGGACCTGGGTTCAATTCCCAGCACCCACGTGGCAGCTCACAGCTGTCTGTAACTCCAGTTTCATGGCAAAATATGGGGAACCAGCCCCCACCATTATTTACCTCAGGGACTCTTAAGGAATGAGGGATAAGAGACTTAGTTAGAAATGGGGTGTGGGGGCAAAACAGAGAATACAAGGTAGACTTGGGTGGACCTGGATCCTTATCCACCAGCCCAGAACTTTATTCCAAAGGTCTGTTTTATAACAATGCCAAGGGGTGGAGCAAAAGACCTTCCCCTTGCTGGTTAGACCCTCACAAACACCTGGTACCCGACCCCGTGGTCCAATCAACCTCTTTTGCAGTCCTGCTGGGTACAGCCACTAGGAAACCTAATGGGGCTCCAACAGCAAAACACCAATGCCCATTGAAAAAAGAAAAAAAAGATTCTTAGAAGATGGCTCAGTGGTTTAAAGCACTGTTGCTCTTGCAGAGGACCTGGGTTCAATAACCAGCGTGGCTCACAACCATCCACAACTCCAGTTCCAGGGGATCTGATGCCTTCTGGCCTCCACGGGCACCGGGTACACACATGGTGCATGTGCAAACTGCAGGAAAAACACTTATACAAAATCTTAGACGACAAGCTGAATGAACTTGATCAAGTATCTTCACCCCAACAACAACAAATTTGCCTGGATCTGTTTTGGTTTCTTGTTTGTTTTCACTGTGTATCCCTGGCTGTCCTGGATCGCGCTCTGTAGACCAAGCTGGCCTCGAACTCGGAGATCTGCCTGCCTCTGCCTCCCAAGTGCTGGGAATAAAGGCGTGCGCCGCCACCACCACCACCCGGCTCTGGATCTGTTTCTTATTTTAAGTTAGAATGTTCAGGGGACTGGTGTCAGCTACCCTTACTTTGCAGGCCATTTCTAATTCACCAGCTACGGGCCTTGGTCAGGTTAGCACTCGGCTTCAGTCTCTTCATCGGTGAAGAAGAGAGTGTGAAGTCTGTCATCCAGCACTTGGGAGTTTGAGGCCCATCTGAGCTACAGGAGATGTTAGCTCGATAAAATAAAACTGGGTGGCGGGCGTTAGTAGACGGGAAGAAAGCATACCAAGTAGAATTTATTTGTTTGACAGGGTCTTCTCGTAGAGTTCAGGTTGGCCTCCGCCTCCCTTGTGCTGGGCACACCAGCTGAAACTTCAACAATCATCAGGATGATCTACACAAAGGCTGGAAACCTTCCCATTCCCAAAACTTTAGAGCCAACATCACCTTTTCACTCTCCCTGCCCGGGGTCCTCGAGTCCTCGCAAAAATTCTGTTGGAGAACTAAAGGAAAAAATGATCTTCGGGAATGTTTTGCTTTAAATCGATAGGACTGTAGCTCAACCCTCTGATCTCTAGAGGGCAGTCTAAGAATGTTTGTTCCCGAAGCACGGGCTAAGTGTCCCGTTTTCAGTCTCTAGTAACGGGTTAAGAGTAACAACGAATTTACTCCATTAGTGTCCTTTACTTTGATATACGAGACTTAGTTAAACTGCCATTTTTCTTGTTAAAGTGGATGTTTGTGTTTTGTTTGGTTTTTCAAGACAGGGTTTCTCAGCTAACAGCCTGGAACTCGCTCTGTAGCCGGGGCTGGCCTGGCCTCGCACTCACAGAGATCCGCCCCTGGAGTGCTGGGATTAAAGGCGTGCGCCACCACGCCCGGCGCTTTTTTTTTTCTTTTCCTCTCCCTCACTACGCAAAATTTAGAAGGTGGTTTTAAGGACTGGACATTGTGGCGCACGCCTTTAAGAAGCAGGGGCAGCCGGATCTGTGAATTCTGAGCCAGCCTGATCTACAAAATCAGTTCCAGGCCAGCCAGGACTACCTAGTGAGACCTTGTCTCAAATGAAAGATGGACTTTCAGTGTTGTTGGTTTTTGCATTCAGAAACCCACTCTGGGAGTCTTGGAGCCACTATTTTTAAGGCGTCGTTTCTTCCGTTATTCTTGGCCCTAAAACAGAAGCGGGGCTCAACAGTTGCAACCCCAAACAACTGCTGAGGCGCGGGACACACCCGCAGGGCCCGGATGCCTCTGGGGAGGTGGGGGGAAACGAGCCTTGGTCCCCATGCTGGCGGCCACCTTTGCAGCCCTCGTCACCTTCCGCTGCCCAGGCGCCCGGCATCAGCGAGGCCTGCCGGGGCCCCGCGGAGCTGCGGCCGGCTCGGGTCATCACCCGTGCGTGTCCACCGTCCCCGGGGCGGGGGAGAGGCAGGCCTGCACCCGCGGGGAGCCGGCCACGCTCCGCCCTCCCCCGGCCTCGCCTCCCGCGACCCGTGACAGCTGCCAGTCCTCGTCAGGAGCAGCGGCGGAGCGAGGGGCCAATGACTGCGGCGCGGGCGAGGGGCGTGAGGACGCCTGCACGGGCTGTGCGCGTCCCGGCCAGGCCCCGCCCCGCCGCGCCCCGCCCCGCCCCGCCGCGCGCGGAGCCCTCGCCCCGCACCGGGCCGCTGAAATTGTTCCGCTGCGGACATCGAGCCGGGTAAGGGGACTGCGGTCGGGAGGGACTGGAGGGAGAGCCACGGCAGGGCCAAGGCGGTCCGGGAAGCTCCAACCCTCAGGAGCAGCAGAAGGACCAGTACCTCCTCCTCATACGATGTCCGGGCGCTCCCGGGGTCGCAGACTGCGTTTCTGTCCGGATTCTGGACAGACACACCCTCCCTCCCTAAAGTGTTCCGCAGAGTTGGGAGCTTTGCAACCACAGAGTGGTATTTCGGTATTTAGCAGGCCACCCCCTCCAAAGCCCGGGACCAAGCTGGTAAAATCGGGTTGCTGAGATGAAGGGTAGATGGCTGGAAAGAGTGCGGGTCCCGGGGCCCAGAGGTAAAGAGAAGCGGAACTGGCACCTATTCCCACCTTCCTCTTTTCCCTATCGCTAACAACCCCACCCCTAGCATCTCAGCGACCAGCAGCCTCTCCGCTTTGACCCTCCGGGGTCAGAGAGGCACGGGGTTGTGAGGGAGATACTGTTGCCGGACAGAGAGCAGAAAGATGAACTTCCTCCCCAGCCCATCCCCTGACACGCTGGCCATTGACTTCTCCACCACGTTCGCTGAGATCACTACAGGCTAGGGTGGAGACGCTGAATTGGGGTTCAGTTCCCAGACGGGGTATTTATTTTAGAGGGGTGGAGGGAGAGAACTGGAAAGGCCTGAGTGAATGTTATTACTTGTTTACTCTTGGTATCAGGTCCTCTGGGTAGAGATGAGGATACAGTTTCAGGGAGGCCCACTGTGTTGCCCGGGGAGCCTGGGTTAATGACGAGGCCCGGTTGTACAGACCCAAGGCGGTTTGCTTCTAGAATTTGAACTCCTCTACCCCACTAGGTTGCCGCTACCCTCTTGTCTCGGTTTTCATCGATCTCACTTTAGAGGTAATTACAGACTGGGGGCCTGGAAGGATAGATAGCTCAGTGGTAGAGCACTTGTCCAACATTCTCAAGGCCTTGGGTTCAATACCCAGTATCATTTTTTTTTTTAAATTGGCAAACCTAAGCCGGGCGGTGGTGGCGCACTCCTTTAATCCCAGCACTCGGGAGGCAGAGGCAGGCAGATCTCTGTGAGTTTGAGGCCAGCCTGGTCTACAGAGTGAGTCCGAGGAAAAGGCGCAAAGCTACACAGAGAAACCCTGTCTCGAAAAAAACAAAACAAGAACAAAATAAATTGGCAAACCTGCATCTGCCCTTTCGCTCCTTGGCCTGGGGCATTGTTCTCTCTGGAAGCCTGTGTACCTCCGTCATCCCCACCCCACCCCACCCCCATCCCCTTCCACCTCTTCAGCACAGCCGACCCACCGCCGAAGTGTTCCAAGTTTACTCCAAGAACCCATTTAGGCCCTGCATCCTCAGTTCTCCCAAATGTCCCCTCGCAGGGGTTTTCTTGTTCTGAAACCCAGAACCTTCTCCCTGCAGGTCTGCCACAATGCTGCTGCGGCTGTACAGGACGGTGGTGGTGGGGCTTCCACGGGCCCTCAGGTAGGTTATCCCAGCCCGTTGCTTATCTCCTAGACTATCTCGTAATTACCTTATCTGGCAGATATTTATCTTATCTGGGAGATAAGACGGTACAGAAATGGCCCTGGAGGAAAGAGAAAGCCGTGTTTCGCCGGTCCTACCCATCCGGAAGAAACTAAACTCCAACTGAAAGCTGGTGACTAATGAGGGAGAGGCAGCCACAGACCTCCGATAGTCCTTTTCACAGGAATTTTTGTGCTACTAAAGATCTCTTTCTTCCAGAGTCAAGACCACTCCCTCAAGGCTCTGCATCCCAGCATGCTCCACAAATGATTCATTTAGACCCCAGCACCCCAGCCTCACCTTTTCTGATGATAACTCAAGAACTCAGGGGTGGAAAGTCATAGGGACCCTGCTGGGCCTTGGCGCAGCGCTGGCCTACCATGACTTGCGCTGTAAGGTAGGCAGGAAAGGGGCAGAGGGATCTCACACGCTCTTCCTGGTGGCGGCTCTGTCTTCATGCACTACAGACATACTATCTGTGCCTTTAATTCCCCAGTCCAAGACGATGGACGGGTGGTGTCAGAATGACCCAGAGTGATTTAATATGCGGTTCCTTTTGTTTCTCCCTCCCCTACCTGTAGGCTGCTCAGGAGTCACCACGGATGTACACTAAGGAGGAAGTGAGGTCCCACAACAGCCCCGAAACTCGAGTCTGGGTAACTCTAGGCTCTGAGGTCTTCGATGTCACAGAATTTGTGGACCTACACCCAGGAGGGGCATCAAAACTGATCCTGGCAGCAGGGGGTCCCCTAGAGCCCTTCTGGTCCCTCTATGCTTTCCACAACCAGCCCCATATACGTGAGTTACTGGCCGAGTATAAGATTGGGGAACTGAACCCTGAGGATGAGGTGTCACCCCCCACCTTGGAGGCCTCTGACCCTTACGCTGATGATCCTGTCCGCCATCCAGCCCTGAGGATTAACAGCCAGCGCCCCTTTAATGCAGAGCCTCCTCCTGAACTGCTGACGGAAAACTACATCACGCCAAACCCTATTTTTTTCACCCGGAACCATCTGCCTGTACCCAGTGTGGACCCAGACACCTATCGCTTGCACGTAGTAGGGGCGCCTGGAGGTCAGTCGCTGTCCCTGTCCTTGGATGATTTGTATAAGTTTCCTAAGCATGAAATCACCGTCACTCTGCAGTGTGCTGGCAACCGGCGCTCTGAGATGAGCAAGGTTAAGGAAGTGAAAGGCCTGGAGTGGAGGACTGGAGCCATCAGCACCGCCCGCTGGGCTGGGGCACGGCTCTGCGACGTGTTAGCCCAGGCTGGCCACCGAGTCCGTGAGACCGAGGCCCACGTCTGTTTCGAGGGACTTGACTCAGACCCCACGGGGACTGCCTACGGAGCATCTATTCCTCTGGCCCGGGCCATGGATCCTGAAGCCGAGGTCCTCCTGGCGTATGAAATGAATGGTCAGCCCCTGCCTCGTGACCACGGTTTCCCTGTACGGGTGGTGGTTCCCGGCGTGGTGGGTGCCCGCAACGTCAAGTGGCTGGCCAAAGTGAGCGTGGAGTCGGAGGAAAGCCACAGCCACTGGCAGAGGCGGGATTACAAAGGCTTCTCTCCGTCCGTGGACTGGGACACGGTCGACTTTGATCTGGCCCCATCAATCCAGGAACTGCCTGTCCAGTCGGCCATCACGCAGCCTCGAGATGGGGCGACTGTAGAGTCGGGAGAGGTGACGATCAAGGGCTATGCATGGAGCGGTGGTGGCAGGGCCGTGATTCGAGTGGATGTGTCCATAGATGGCGGACTCACCTGGCAGGAAGCTGAGCTGGAGGGAGAGGAACAACGTCCCAGGAAGGCCTGGGCCTGGCGGATATGGCAGTTGAAAGCTCAGGTGCCCGCAGAGCAAAAGGAGCTGAACATCGTTTGTAAAGCTGTGGATGACAGTTACAACGTGCAGCCGGACACCGTGGCCCCCATCTGGAACCTGCGAGGCGTACTCAGCAATGCCTGGCACCGTGTCCACGTTCGCGTGGTTCCGTAAAGGCGTGGAACAGAGCCATCTGTACCCAAAGAACCACCCAGACTTCCCAGCCCATCCCTGATCCTCGTTGCCATGGGGAAGCGTCTCCGTCCTCTTCTTGGGCCCTGACCCTGTATTCACCGTGTCGTTCTTGAACTGCACCCAGGCACACACGTTGCACATCTCCACACAGGAACGTGGACTCTCCTGGCCTCCGACTCTGCCGGGAGAGAGCGGTTGGAGAGTCTGGAGGTTGAGAAAGCAGTTCTGAAGACATGGCTTTCTCCTCCTACCGCACCTCCACTTCTAACGCCTCCCCACCCGGGGCCTTCTTTTCGCATCGCTCAGATGCTCCAGCCAAATGTGTGTAGAATGTGTAAGAACCATACATTACCGTTTCCTACCGCCTGTGGGAAGCAAGGGGCTTCCCTCTTAGAGCTCTACTTAAAAAATATATATATACACCAATAAAGTGTCTGTTTGCGGTTATGGCCGGGACCTCGCGGGCCTGCACAGTGAACACGTTGCAAGGGGCAGGCATGAGGCTAACCCAGGCGAGCGGGACGCAGGGAGGCAGGTGCCGTCGCTGGAGATGGAGGCGTGGGTCTGTCTCCCTTCTCGGGTCGGCGGCTACCGCCTAACCGAGGGGCCCGGCGATGCCAGGGAGGGGAGAAGTGGCTGCCTTTTTTACATGGCACCCTCCACCCGCCTCCCCGATCCCTGCTCGCTCGGCGGAATTGACAAATAACGCGCAGAGGTTGAAAAATCAATATCTCGGGGGAGGGCATGGGGCAACCCTGGGCCCCAGGAGCCAGACCCGCCGGGGCACCCGGGGCGCCCGCGGTGCAAATTAGATGCCGACGAAGAGAGAGATTTGCCTTCACCTCTGCACCGCAGGGCCTCTCGGACTTCCATCTTTCGGCGCTCGGCTATTCTCCCCTAGCTCCTCTCCCTTCTTTTTTTTTTCCCTCCCTCAGCAGTCTCCCCGGCTTGGGGGCGCTCGGTGTTTGGCCCAGTCGCCTGTCGCCTGGTCGTGGGACCGGAAGTTATTCCGGAGTGGGGGGTGGAGGGGGGGAGGAATGGCCGTGATGGGGGGGCTCGGCGGGGGGGCCGCTCCCTCCTCAGGTGAAGCCCCTGATGGCGATGGAGCCGCCACCGCGGAGCGCGGGGACCCCGACTTCGGCCCGGCCGCCGCCGCAGTGACCCCATCCCCGCCGCGCCGGGCCGGAGTGGGGGGCTCGTCCGCCCGTCCGTCCGCCCGCCCGACGGACGGACGCGGCCCTTCTCCCCCAGCCCCCACCAGCCCGCGCGCGCGCGGAGCCGCCTCAGGTGAGCGAGGGGCGTGGCCCGCGCGGGCCGGGGGCGGGGCTTGGCCTGCGGGGCGGGGCTTTGGCTTCTGGGACTCAGCAGCCTTGGCGGCGGCGGGGGTGGGGTGGGGAGGGAGCCGCAGCCTGGGGGAGGGGAGGGGAGGGGAGGGCGGGCTGGCTGGGGTCTAGAGGGGCCCGGAGCTCTCGTCTGCAGGACCTTGGCCCGAGACCTCAGGGTTGGGGACTGGTAAAGGGGGGGTGGACCGACAGGTCAAGAGAGGGGCCGAGGACGGCCACCGACTGGCATGGGGGAGGCATGGCTGGGGTAGAGCAGAGGGGCACAGCGACCCAACAAAGCGACCCGGGGCCAGGAAGAGCAAGGTGCCCGGGGGCTGCATTGAGAAGGTGGGCGGGGGGGGGGGCAGACCCGGGTCTACCCAGGACTAACCCCGGGAGGCCGGCGAGGGGTGGGAGGAGCAGCGGAATGCAGCGAGGTCCGGTCTCGGCCGGTGAGAAGTATGTGTGTGTGTATGGGGAACCTGAGGAGCGAGGCCGGGAAGGCAGAGAATCCACTGCCCAGGGGAGAAGAAGCCGCAGAGAAAGCCCTGTGGTAAACCTCTGGACGGGAGCTACATACACTTGGGTAGCCAAGTGCCTCTTTCTAAATATGAAATCCATCCTCCGTGTACCTCCGCATACAGACCCCTCTCGGGGTTTTATTTTTGTTTTTACCCTTTATCAGGTAGAGTTGCGTTGTTTGGTTTAGTGGTTTGTTGAGTTGGTTGGTTGGTTGATTAATTTGTGTGTGTGTGTGTGTGTGTGTGTGATGTGGTGTGTGTGTGTGTGATGTGATGTGGTGCGTGTGTACACAGCACAGCGCCATGCCAGGGTCAGGACAACTTTGACGTCAATTTTCGCTCTTTCCATGGGTTCCGGGGATTGAGCTGATGTCTCCAGGTTTTCAAAGCAAGTGAGCCATGACTGGGTGTTTTGAGACAGGGTCTCTTGCAAGCCAGGTTGGGCCTGAACTATGAAGCTCATGATAACCTTTAACCCCTGAACTTGTGATTCTCCTGCCTTGGCCTTCTGAATACCATCCTGAGCTGTTGGTTTTTAGGCCCGGATCTCCTGTTTCCCAGGCTGACTTCTCATTTGCTATAGCTGAGGATGACTTGGAACTTTTCAGCCTTATGCCTCCATCTCCCAGGTATTGGGATTACAGACTTTCAGCCTATAAATCTTGCTATGTCTTATTTAAATCATGACTGGCCCCTTCTTGGAATAAGTGGAATGTTCGATGGAATGTGGACTTTTTGATATGAACTATTTCAGAAATAAGGTACCTCATTTGCCCATCCAAGGTTGAGAATCTACCAACTGCTACCAGGAAGATTTGGTGTGTCACCAACTAATATGTGTAAAGCTTTGCCCACCTTATTTACCACATTCCTTTTTCTCATAGAGGAAACTGTCAACCTTTGTGACTCGCTTAGTGGAGGTAGGAATCGAGACATCACTCTACAGTGTTGCTCACAGCAACCTGAACAGTTCCTTTAGTCTTTGCGGAATTTAAACTCAGGGAAAATTTTTTTTTTTTTTGTTTCAAGACAATTTCCAAATGAGCCAGTGTGAAGAGAATTGGTGACTGGCAAGATGATATCTTGGTGAATGAAAGGTACCTATTGCCAAGCTTTTGGTTTGTTTTTTTTTTTTTTTTTTTTTTTTTGAAGACAGGGTTTCAATGTGTACCCTGACTACCCTGGAACTTGCTCTATAGACCAGGCTGGCCTCGAACTCAGAGATCAGCCTGCCTCTGCCTCCCAAGCGCTTGGATTAAAGGCCTGTGCCACTACTGCCCAACTCCTATCTCCTAGCTTTAATGACCTAGCTTGAGTTTAATTCCCAGGACTCACAGGAAGGTAGAAGCAACCCTGAAAGTTGTCCTTTAATCTCCCAATACATGCCGTGACACGCACACACACAGAGTGTTTGCCTTGCCAGCCTGAGTTTGAGTCTTCAGCATCCATGTAAAAGCCAAAAGCCACAACACACATCTGAAATCTCATTGTGTGTGTGTGGGGGGGGGGGAGGCACAAACCAGAATCAGGTGGATTCATGGATTTATTAGCCAGCCAGCCTAACCCGTTAAGTGAGAGACCTTGTCTCAAAAAATAGGGTGGAAGCGGGAGAGATGGTTCCGTAGTTAAAAGCTGTTCTTCTAGAAACATTCAATTCTTAGCCCCCGCGTGGCTTATAACAGGCCGTAACTCCAGTTCCAGGGGATCTGCTGCTCTCTTCAGGCCTTTGCAGGCAGTAGGCATGCACTTGGTACAGAGACATCCGTGCAGGCAAAGCACCCTGTCTTAGTCACTCTTCTGTTGCTGTGAAGAGACGCCATGACCGAGGCGACTGCTACAGGAGAAAAGCGTTTAATTGGGGCCTTGATCAGAGTTTCAGGGGTTTAGTCTATTACCGTCATGGTGGGGAGCATGGCCGAGGCATGCAGGCAGACACTGGAGCAGTAGCCGAGAACTACATCCAGATCCATAGAAAGAGAGCCACTCTGGGTTTGGCATGGGCTTCTGAAATCTCAAGGCCCGCCCCCAGTGACACACTTCCTCTAACAAGTCCACACCTCCTAATCCTTCTAATCCTTTCAAACAATGCAACTCCCCAGTGACTGAGCGTTCAGATATGTCAGCCTTTGGGGGCCGTTCTCATTCAAACCAGCACACACCCATACACATTAAAAAAATAATATTAAAATTTAAAAAACAACAAAACATGGAGTCCTCCAGCATCATGATGCACATCTTTTTTTTTTTTGGGTTTTTTTCGAGACAAGGTTTCTTTGTGTAGCTTTGCGCCTTTTCCTGGAGCTCACTTGGTAGCCCAGGCTGGCCTCGAACTCACAGAGATCCACCTGGCTCTGCCTCCCGAGTGCTGGGATTAAAGGCGTGCGCCACCACCGCCCGGCCCTGATGCACATCTTTAATTCCTAGCACTTTGGGAAACAGAGGCTGGCCACCTCTGTGAGTTCAAAGCCAGCCAGGACTCTATAGTGAGACCCTTTATCAAAAATAAAATAGCTGAAGAGACTTTTGCCTGCATGTATGTGAACCATGTTCATGCCTGGTACCCTCAGGGGTTAAAAGAGGGCATAAGATTCCTTTGAACTGAAATTATAATTATGATGCATCCTGCAGTTGCTGGGAATCGAACCTGGATCCTCTTCAAGAACAATAAGTGCTCTTCCCTTCTGAGCCATCTCTCCAGTCATGTCCCCCCCACCCAATTTTGATAAGTGAGCAGCTAGATAACAGTGTCTCAAAAAACAATAAAATAAAAGGGACTGGAGAGTTTGCTCAGTGGTTAGTTACAGAGGACCCAGGTTTGAGACCCTGAACCCGCGTGGTGGCTCACAACCATCTGTGATTCCAGTAACGGGATCCAGCAGGTACACAGTGATACACACACATGTGTGCAGGTAAAGCTTCATGTGCATAAAATAAATAAATCTTTAAAAAAATATCTGGGTGTGGTGGTGGACGCCTTTGATCCCAGCGTTCAGGAGGCAGGGGCAGCCAGATCTCTGAATTTGAGGCCAGCCTGATCTCCAGAGTGAGTTCCAGGGCAGCCAGGACTACACAGAGAAACCCTGTCTTGGAAAACCAAAATAAATAAATAATAAAATAGTGGTCAAGGGAGACAACCAAGGTGAACTTTTTGGCTCCATGTGATCTTCTATACTGTGTGCCTGCACACACATGTGCACATAAACCCACAAAAAGAAGAGTTTAATTATTTTAAATTTTTTATTCAGATTTTCTGTTTTATGTGTACAAGTATTTTGTCTGCGTGTATGTATGTATACTACGTGCATGCCTGGTGCCTGTGGGAATCAAAAGTGGGCATCAGATCCCCTAGAACTGGAGTGATGAATGATTGTGAGCTACCATGTGGGTGCTAGGAATCGAACCCTGGTCCTCTGTAAGATTAACAAATGCTGTTGATCCCTGAGCCCTCTCCACCAGGTGTGCCCGTGTGCCCCGCCCCTCTCCGGTAAGTGAACTAGACAATAGGGTACTTTGGATGGGGTCCTAACCTGAGAGGTTAAGACAAGAGCCTCTGTGGCTCCTTAAGGGGCTTAGGACGTGTCTTCTTGTAAAGGTGGTTTCTGGCCAGAGTTTTAGAAAATTGTAATTTTGTAACTGGAAAAGGAGAAACTGCCTTAAGAAAATGTTAATTGTGCTGAAATTTGTGATACTTGGCTGGCGAGAGTCTTCAACCAGACTCTGGGGTAAGGGTTCCTTTCCTTCTTCACCTCTCCATAATTTTCCCTGTCTTTCTATCCTGCCTCTTTGCCAGCCCTCGTATATCTAATAAGTTCTGTTGTCTGTCTTCCCTCATGCCTCAAAGCCTCAGTGGTAGGCTTAGTACCTGTCAGCTCTGGGGCTTTTCATCCTCATAGCCAAACAGGTGGCCATTGAGGCCTGCTTATCTCCCTTTACTGACATTATTCACTTTGCCTGAGACGTGTTAATTTTCTAAGGAAGCATGAAAAACAGGTTTCTGACTACTGGAAATATTTCCATTTAAATTAACTCAAATTCTGGGAACAGGGCCAGATGAAATGTCGGAGTTGGGTGGTAGTGCACACCTTTGATCCCAGCACTTGAGAGGCAGAGGCAGGCGGATCTCTGTGAGTTTGAGGCCAAACTGGTCTACAGAGTGAGTTCCAGGAAAGGCGCAAAGCTACACAGAGAAACCCTGTCTCGGAAGAGAGAGAGAGAGAGAGAGAGAGAGAGAGAGAGAGAGAGAGAGAGAGAGAGAGAGAAGAAGAAGAAGAAGAAGAAGAAGAAGAAGAAGAAGAAGAAGAAGAAGAAGAAGAAGAAGAAGAAGAAGAAGAAGAAAAGGAAGGAAGGAAGGAAGGAAGGAAGGAAGGAAGGAAGAAAGGAAGAAAGGAAGAAAGGAAGGAAGGAAGGAAGGAAGGAAGAGAAAACAGGGTTCTCCAAACTTCCCAGCTGGGGCAAGATTAAACCCCATGGCAGAAACTTCTGCTCATATCCCCAGTTTATTTCTGCTACTTTTTGTTAACCAGGTAAGTGGCTTTTGGCTTGGGTTTCATCTCCAAAAGATTAGAGATCAACTTTCAACTCCATTCCAGCTCTAAGCTTTAGGAGCCTCTGTCCTAGGCCCGGTTCAGGAAGTAAAGAAGCTTACCAAAGTAGCTTACCACAAGCAAGAATCTTTGTTACCCAAGGAGCCTGGAAATGTCTTTTTGGCCCAAGTAACAGTAAGCTCTCTGGATCAGCATGTGTCAGGGAACTTCTGGCCAGAATTACTACCAAAGACTGTTTTTCCACCTTCTCAGAGTTTACCACCCTTCTCCAGTCAAGACTTCTGTGTATTTCCAGGCACCTGTCTGGGGGATCTTTGACTTCAAAACTGACTATTTTAAAGCTCAAATTAAAAAATGCCAGCATGGTGGCACACAACTATAATCCACCCAAATACGCAGGGCGCCAAGGCAGGAGAATCGCCGTGATTTTCAGGCTGTATAGTCCAGACTAGGTTGAACTCTGTATCAAGATTCTGTTGGGCAGGTGAGATGGCTCAGGAGATAAAGCTTGTCAGGCCTGTGGGCTTGAGTTCCACCCCCTCCACACATGCTCATACACATCCACAAAAATAAAAAAAAAAAATGTGATTTAGGGGCTGCAGATATGGCTCTGAGGTTAACACCACAGGCTTCTCCTCCAAAGGACCTGGGTTTAATTCCCAGCCCTGACATGGTGGCTCATCTTCTGTAACTCCAGTTCCGGGGATCTGACACCCTCTTCTGCCCTCCTCGGGCACCAGGCACATGTGTGGCACACAGACAGACACGCAGGTGAAACACCCGTACACATAAAATAATAATTGAAAAATCTTACTGTAATTAAAAAAATAAGGATTCTGTCGGGGTGACCTTCAAGATGACTCGGCAAGAAGTGTTTGCCGCTAAGCCTGATGCCCTGAGTTCGACCCCTGGAGCCTACCTGGTAGAAGGAGAAAACTAACTCTTACGTTGTTTTACAACATCCCCACTGTAGCACAGATGCCCACGCACAGACACACAAAACAAAACAATTTTGATAAAATAAAGATGAAAATATTTAAAGATCTTTTTAAAGACGGCTCTGCTGTTCAGAGTTCTTATGGCTCATCTGGACAAGCTAAATCCAGGTCCCAGTACCCATGTCCAGGAGTGACAGGTACCTGTCACTCCCCTGGCATGGGGATAAAATGCTTCTGGTCTTAGGCACTAACACTCACATACATGTAAGTAGACACAGACACATATGTGTATTTTCTTCCCTGAATTTTATGTATTGAGGTGCGGTATGTGCACATGAGTCCAGGTATCTGTGGAGGCCGGAGGAGAGTGTCGGAGTTCGTGGAGCTGAAATCACAGGTGGTTGTGATCTGATTTGGGTGCTAGGAACTCAGGTCTGTGCTTAGCCATCTCTCCAGCCCCTCATCCATATACTTTAAAATAATAAACTATTCTTTCTTAAAATTTATTTTATGTGTATGGGTGTTTCGCCTGCAGCATGTGTCTGTGTAGAGTGTCCATGCAGTGCCTGAAGAATCCCGAAGAGGGCAGCAGATCCCCTGGAAGTAGAGTCACAGACAATTGTGAGCTGCCCCATGGGTGCCGGGAATCAAACCAGGGTCCTGTGGAAGAACAATCAGTGCTCTTTCTTTTATTTTTTTTAAAGAATTATTTATTTATTTATTTGTTATCTATACAGAAGAGGGCGCCAGATCTCATTACAGATGGTTGTGAGCCACCATGTGGTTGCTGGGAATTGAACTCAGGACCTCTGGAAGAGCAGCCAGTGCTCTTAACCTCTGAGCCTTATCTCCAGCCCCTAAAATAATAAAATATTCTTAAGAGACTTACTTGGGACTGGAGTGAGAGTTGAGTTGGTAAAATGCTTTTGCACCCGTGAGGGCCTCAGCTCAAACCCCTAGAATCCATGTTGAAAAAAAAAAAATAGATTAGGACAAATAAATAAATAAATAGCCAGGTGTGGTGGCTCAGTCCTAATCCCAGCACAAGAGGATCCCCGAGACTCATTGGCCAGCTACCCTAACTACTTGCCCAGCTGCACACCAATGAGAGGCCCTGTCTCAAAAGCCAGGGTGCAGCTGGTGGGAGAGATCGACAGGTGAAGACCAGTGCTGTCAGCCAACCCCAGTTCCACTCCAGGGGCCCCCGCATGGTAGAGGGTATAGATGTAACCAACCGTCTTATTAAATAAGAAACACAGAAACAATGTGAAAGAGAAAGCCGAGAGGTCAGAGCTCAGAGGTAAAATCTCACCCTTCCTCCTGCTGTCCCAGCTTCGCGAAAAGAGACCTACTTCCTGTCGGTTCGTTTTTTTATAGTATGTTGTTCTGCCTTCTCATTGGTTGTAAACCCAAACACATGACTGCCTCGTCACTGTCTGAATGTACAGCCCCCTAGGTCTTAAAGGCATATGTCTCCAATGCCGGCTGTATCCCTGAACACACAGAGATCTATGGGATTAAAGGCGTGTGCCACCACCGCCACACTCTGTCTATGGCTCTAATAGCTCTGACCCCCGGGCAACTTTATTTATTAACATACAATCAAAATCACATTTCAGTACAATTAGAATACCACCACAAGAGGGAAAGGGCCCAGTCCCTCAAGTTGTCCTCTGACCTCTGCCTGTGCCCGTACACACACACACACACACACACACACACACACACACACACACACGAATACAAATGAATAGGAATAACAGCCAAAGCTGTCCTCTGGCCTCTCTATAGATATGTGCGTGTGCACACACCCAAACATACCCAAATAAAAATTAAAAAGGACTCTGTCTTGAAAAAAAATGAATAAAAAATAAGAGTTAATAAAACTCACCCGGAGCTCCGTCCCCTGCTTTCTCTGCACCTCCAGGCATACAGCTGAACAGCAGCAACCTTAAAGAGTCTTTCCATAAACCCGGGCTTGGGTCCTCAGTGCATATCCACAAGACTCAGAAAGTGTCATCCCTTGCGCCCTGTACCCTATGATTCAAAGTAATTAGTCTGGCCTTTTCCCTTAGTTTCTTAAATCCTGAAATGAGATATGTATTTGGGGTGGGGGGTTCACAGAGGGGAGATTCCGGTCCTTCCGGTAAACCTGAGCTTTCTCTCTCTTCTGCAGTCTTCATGGGGAAGACAGGGAAGCAGAAAGAACAAGAGAAAAGACGCAGCCCTCTAAAAGGAGACAATGAGGTGACAGGTCCCCCTGCCCTGGGGCTGTGTTTCCACCCTTCTTATTTTAAAGACTGGCCGTTCCTGGCATGCCCTGGGACTCTGTCCCCTCTGGGCCGCTCCTAAAGCACTTGGATCCCAAAACTGAACTTCTTTACCGGGTTTATACATAAACATACAGCAACAGCCTGTTGGAGCTGGCATTGTGGAGCCTGGGTCTGTTTCCTGGGAAGGGGGGTGCAGCCAGTGACAGACAATACATCTGTCTACATTTGTCTCTAGTCCTGTTCCCTCTGCAGCCCCGGTCTGTAAAGCCCTCGTAGGAAGCAACTCCAGCTTCCAGCATATCTTTGCCCTTTGGGGAGGCACACACTGGAGAGGATGATACTGTGGGTCTGGTCTACTCGTGGCTCCTGAATTATTCACATTCAAGACTCTGGAAACTATGTTTGAACTTGCTGAGAACTACTGGACTCCATCTCAGGTCCTAAGGGGAACCATGGAAATGTTCCCACTTCTCCGTTTGGAAGAAAAAACCAAAAGTGTAGCCTGGAGCCGTGCCGCGTGTCCGCCTTCCTGCTCTCCCAGCACCGCCACCCCCACCCCCGCCCCCCCACCCCCTGCCGCCGCTCTTTACCCGGTTAGACCGCAGCAGTGTGCTTTATATGCCCACCTTTGGACATGCCATTCCTTTAAGCTGGATTCTCTGGCAGATTTGAACAGTTTCGCTTACTGAAAACAATCGTATTATTTCAGCCTACTAAAGCTAGTTCATAGCAGGGCATGGTGCCTGATGCCTGTAAAATCCCAGCATGTAGAAACCAGTTTGGGGCTGGAGAGATGGCTCAGTGGTTAAGGGCACTGGCTGCTCCCCCAGAGGTCCTGAGTTCAGTTCCCAGCAACCACAGGGTGGCTCCTAACCATCTATGATGGGATCTGATGCCCTCTTCTGTCATGCAGGCATGGGTGCAAATAGAGCACTCATATGCATAAATAAATAAATCTTTAAAAAAGAAAGGCCAGCCTAGGCTGCACAGTGAGTTCTGGGACAGCCTTGTCTATAGAGTGAGACCTCTATAAATAAATAAATAAACAAACAAACAAATAAAATAGGACATGGTGACACAGGCTGTCATATCAGCATTTGGGAGGTGAGGAGGATCAGGATCTCAATGTCATGTTCAGTCACATGGCAGTCCAGAGGCCAACCTGGGGTATACAAAAACCTATCTCAAAAATTTAACACAAGAACACTAAACAATAGCCAGGTGGACATGGCACACACCTTTAATCCCAGCACTTGGGGAGGCAGGAAGATCTCTGAGGCTAGCCTGGTCTACACAAGTGAGTTCCAGGACAGCCAGGGCTACACAGAGAAACCCTGTCTCGAAAAACAAACAACATGTCAGTTCATTTATTACATGGAGAAAATTTTCCTTTCTCATATATTTTTCCTGAATAGTTAGAGCCCAAGTGATGGGATTACAGGTGGGTACCACCAGACCCAATGTATTCATGTTGCTTTAAACCACTTTCCTTCACATCTGAGATCTGTGAGCCAAGTTTATATTGGATTGCTAACTTCTTTCTCCTATACTACCTAGAGGGTGTCTCTAGCAGGCTCTGCCCAAGTTGACCCAGTTTCTCTAAGGAGACAGACCTGCTTGCCTGCTCAGGTAGGGGAGGAGGTGCTTTGAGGGGTGGAGAGTAGGAAAGTTGAGAGTCATGTGCTATGGAAAGATTTGGGCAAAGAGTAAAGTCCATCTACTGGTTTGTTCCTAGCTTTCAGAAATCCAATACTGAGTGCCGGTGGGTTGGTGGTGGCGCATGCCGTTAATCCCAGTACTCAGGAGGCAGAGGCAGGCCGGTCTTTGTTGAGTTTGAGGCCAGCCTGGTCTACAGAGTGAGATCCAGGACAGCCAGGACTACACAGAGAAACCCTGTCTCAAAAAACAACAACAACAAAAAAGGAAATAAAAGAAAACCAATGCTGAGCACATCAGACCGTAGACCACTCTCACTTCCAGGTTTACCGTCTTGGCTTTTGGATCAGTTGGAGGCAGATGAGTGCTGATTTTGCCCAAGATGTATCCCACAGCTAGTGCTTAGAGCCATTAAGAATGAGGAGAGCGCCGGGCGGTGGTGGCGCACGCCTTTAATCCCAGCACCCAGGAGGCAGAGGCAGGCAGATCTCTGTGAGTTCGAGGCCAGCCTGGTCTCCAAAGCGAGTGCCAGGAAAGGCGCAAAGCTACACAGAGAAACCCTGTCTCAAAAAACCAAAAAAAAAAAAAAAAAAAGAATGAGGAGAGCTCAGTTTACCACTAGGACACAGCTCAGTCGAAGAGTGAGGAGACCCTATTCAGTTGTCAGCATTGCATAAAGCTGGGT
This sequence comes from Peromyscus leucopus, assembly GCF_004664715.2. NCBI lineage: Eukaryota > Metazoa > Chordata > Mammalia > Rodentia > Cricetidae > Peromyscus > Peromyscus leucopus. Next base: position 1,755,167 of record NC_051078.1, read on the forward strand.
GTGGCGGCACATGCCTAAAATCCCCGCATTGGGGAGATAAGTGCAGGAGGATCAGAGGATCAAGATCATTCTCAACCACATAGCAAGTTCGAGGACAGCCTGAAGAGAGAAAAGAGGAAGGAGGGGACCAGGCATGGTGGCTTGTACATGTAGACTATGTGTAATATGGGGAGGTGGAAACAGGTGGATCCCTCAGGCTGGCTGGTCAGGCAGCCTAGTATGCTTGGCAAGTTCCAGGCCTGTGAGAGACCATCTCAACAACAGGTAAATGGCATCTGAGAAATGACACCTGAGACTGTCCCCTGGCCTCTATATGCACCAGCACACACATACATGCATGCACATGTACACACACACACACACACACACACACACACACACTCCCAAAAGGAAACACCCCTCAGATCTTTCTGGAAACTGGGCCGTTTCAAAAAGGATCCAAGAATGAACCACTGTTCCTGAGACCGTCTTTCAGCTGGAGAAGCAGCTCAGCTTGTTCTTCCTCTTCTCTTAAGAAAGAAACCCCTCTCCTACAAGGGTCACTCAAAAGAAAGATTTTTTTTTTATTTTATCTATTTACTTACTTATTTTGCTTTGCTTTGTTGAGACAAGGTCTCCTGGAGCCCAGAATGACCTTAAACTCAACTTTGTATCTGAGAATGGCCTTAAACTCCTGCCCTTCCTGCCTCCATCTCCCGAGTGCTAGGATGATGGGTGAGCCGCTGTGCCTGGAATCCAACTCCGGGCTTTGTGCACGCTGGGCAAGCACTCCATCAGCTGAGCTCCAGCGCCAGCCCAGCTTAGCTTTCGGAGGGAAGCAACAGTGTAGAGGAAAGAAGGACAGGAGAGACGCCCCGGTGGCGAGGAGCTCGTCCTGCTCCTGCTCTGCACCTGCACCGGGCGGCTCATAATGGTCTGCAACTCCAGCTCCAGGGGAATCCAGTGCTTCTGGCCTCCAAGGGCACCTACACTCACTTGCATGCATGTGCACACACACACACACACACACACACACACACACACACACACACTTTAAAATAATAAAAATAAATCTTTTTTTGATCAGTTTATTTTTTTATTTTTTTCAGTCTTTTTTTAACTTTTTTTACTTTATAATTAATTTAATTTTACATATCAGCCACAGATTCCCCTGTCCTTTCTCCTCCCACCCCTCAACCTTCCCCCCCCCAACCTGCCACCCCCCCCCATTCCCCCTTCCTCCAAGACAATGTCTCCCTTGGGGAGTAAGCCCAGCCTGGTGGATTCAGTTGAGGTAGGTCCAGTCCCCTCCTCCCTACACCAAGGCTGTGCAAAGTCTCAGCAGAGGCCTCAGGCTCCAAAAAGCCAGCTCATGCACCAAGGACAGGTCCTGGTCCCACTGCCTGGGGGCCTCCCAAACAGTTCAAGCTAATCAACTGTCTCACTTATCCAGAGGGCCTGGTCCAGTTCCATGGGCGCTCCTCAGCTAAAAAGTAAATCTTTAAAGGAAGAGCACACCTCAGAGAAGCAGGAGAGCTATGTTCTAATTCTGGTTCCAGCAGTGACAATCCTTGGGACATCGGCTTAACTGTTTTGTTTTTTTTTTCAAGACGGTGTAGTTTTGGTGCCTGTCCTGGAACTCACTCTGTAGCCCTGCTGGCCTCAAACTCACAGAGATCCGCCTGGCTCTGCCTCCCAAGCACTGGGATTGCACCGCCCGGCTGGCTTAACTGTTTTTGTTTTTTTTTAAAGATTTATTTATTTATTATGTATACAGTGTTCTGCCTACATGTATCGCTTCAGGCCAGAAGAGGGAGCCAGATCTCATTACAGATGTTTTCAGCCACCATGTGGTTGCTGGGAATTGAACTCAGGACCTCTGGAAGAACAGCCAGTGTTCTTAACCTCTGAGCCATCTCTCCAGCCTGGCTTAACTGTTTTAAGCCTCAGTTTTTCCAAACAGAAAATGGGAAAATCCTCTCCCTTCTGAATGGGGGAGGGGGACATTCGAGGGAAGTCATGCATGAACACTTTGAGCTTTGTAGTTGTTTTCGGAAAAAAGTCCCAAAGGCCGTTTGTGGAGCTGATGATTTCAGAGCACAGCCTGACCTCCTTTGTCTGGAGATCTCTGACCACCTGGAGATTTGTGGCTAGTTCCAAAGGGTATGAGTTATTTGACCGTGTGCACCACGTGGGCTCTTCTGAATGTTGCCCCCAAGGGAAACTTTAAGCAGCCGTTTATAATTGTGGCTTGTTGGAACGCGGCACGCAGCTCAGTGGCGCAGAGCTGTGGCTTCTTCTAAAAGTCTGGTTCCAGAGCTCAGTCCGTCCCAGGAGGTCAAGACCAGTGGAGTTGGAAAATAACCCTGAATTGTTCTCACACACCCAGGGTCCCCGAGGTTAATTCTAGGAATCTCTGGTGAGAAGAAAGGGAGGATTGCTTTGCAAGAGTGAGCACCAGACTGCACTTCAGGCTTGCTACGAGCTCTGCTCCACGTAAGATTTGGGCAGGAGAACAGACATTCCTCCCCTGTGAGCCATCCACGTTCCCTTAAGATAGCTTTACAAATGAGCCACACTTTCATCTGCCTGCCTTTGAGAAAGGCTTCAAAGGGCCCCAGACTCCTGGTGGCATCTCAAGTAGTTTTCCAGCTTCGCCCTTGTTTCTGCAGATCTGCCCCCGGGGCATTTATGTCTATTAGGAGAGTGGCAAAAGCAATCGAGGGTGTATATACATCTCCACCACGTAGATTCTTTTTAAAGATGTGTTTATTTCATTTTATGTGTGTTAGTGCTTACCCGTCTGTAAGTGCACCGTGTGTGTGGTGCCCCTGGAGTCCCGAGGAGGGCATCCGGTTTTTCTTTTGAGATTTTATTTTTATTTCATGTGTAAGAGTGTTTGACTGAGTGTGTGTGTCTGTGCACCATATGTGTGCAGTGCCCACAGAGGCTGTAAGAAAGCATTGGGTCCGTGGGACTAGAGTTATACAGTTTGGAAGAGCAAACAGTGCTCTTGACCACAGAGCCATCGCTCCAGCTTTTTTTTCTACAGAGTTTCTCTGTGTAGCCCTGGCTGTTCTGGAACTCCATCTGTAGACCAGGCTGGCCTTGAGCTCACAGAGATCCGCCTGCCTCTGCCTCCCGAGTGCTGGGATTAAAGGCGTGCGCCACTGCAGCCCAGCCTGAGACTAGTCTCAAACCCCTGATCCTCCTGCTCCCACGTCCTAAGTATTGACAGATGTTTACACTTTTTTTTTTTTTAAATAAACATAGTGGGGCTGGAGAGATGGTTCATAGATTAAGAGCAATGACTGTGCTGCAAAGGACCCTGGTTCAGTTCCCAGAACCCACGTGGTGGCTCTCAAACATCTGTGAAACATCTGTAACTCCAGTGTCAGGTGAAACATCTGTAACTCCAGTGTCAGGTGAAACATCTGTAACTAACTCCAGTGTCAGGTGACTCAATACTCTCTTCTGACCTCAGGCGCTGCACTTATGTGGTGCAAATAAATACATACTGGCATAGCACTCACACACATAAAATAAAATTTTAAACATATTTTTTAAAGTTAAGATGAAGGGGTTGGAGATTTAGCTCAGTGGTAGAGCGCTTGCCTAGCAAGCACAAGGTCCTGAGTTTGGTCCTCAGCTCTGAAAAAAAAAAAAAGAAAGAAAGAAAGGAAGAAAAAAAGTTAAAAAGAGCCGGGCGGTGGTGGCGCACGCCTTTAGTCCCAGCACTCGGGAGGCAGAGCCAGGCGGATCTCTGTGAGTTCGAGGCCAGCCTGGGCTACCAAGTGAGTCCCAGGAAAGGCGCAAAGCTACACAGAGAAACCCTGTCTCGAAAAAACCAAAAAAAAAAAAAAAAAAAAGTTAAAAAGAAGCCAGGAGGCAGTGGCTCACACCTCTAATCCCAGCACTCAGGAGGCAGAGGCGAGCAGATCTCTGTGAGTTTGAGGCCGGCCTGAAGCCTGATCTACATAGAAGGTTCCAAGACAGCCGGAGCTGTATAGAGAAAGCCTTTCTCAAAAACAAAGAAAGGAAAGTTTAGGCATGATGGTGTAGAGGTGTTACAGCATTTGCCTAGCATGTGTGAGGCCATGGATTTGATCTTCAGCACACAAACACACACACACACACACACACACACACACACACACACACACACAGAGTTTATTGTATCTTCAACAGAGAAGCTATCACTGAACCTTGAGGAGGACTTCTCTCCAATTCCACATTCTACTCCTCTGTGACCCTACCTTCTGCTACAGATACCCAAAAAGAAAAATATACCTATAAATAACTTAGTATGTCTGTTTTTTCCCCTCCCAAAATCTCACTACATAGTTTGGGCTAAGCTGGAACCCAAGATTTTGTAGCCTTCTCTTCCTAGTGCTGGAATTACAGGCATGCGGCAGCATCCATGATTTGATTCAGCTTCTTTTCTCTCCGATCCTTTAACTGAAGTCTGGCACCTCCATGAGGCTGTTTCTCTGCTTCTTGAGGACAGAAGTGTAACCTGTCTGCTACATCAGCTACAACTCAAAATCCAGAACCACTCTGCTAAAGGAGTGTGAGTGTGTCTATCTCAGAAGTTTGAGTCCTAAAGAACTGATGAGACAGGCACTCATACAGTGAGTTCCAGGTCAGCCAGGGCTGCGTGTCTCAGTAAACAAATAAATAAAAGGTAGGTTGAAGGAAACCTCTACATTTATATGTCAGGATACATTGTCTATTTCCCAGGACCAAAAAAAAAAGTTTTTGTTCTGACCCTTTAGATTTCTTGTTTACTCCATAATGTAAAAGAAAACAAAAACAAACAAAAAACCCACCTCATCCCTCCCCAGCCATGGCTCCTAATAGCAGTCTCTTCTCTTTCAACAGGATCTCTCTAAGATGGACATAGAAGACTGCAATGGCCGCTCCTATATGTCTGGTATGCCTTCTGTGTGTTCCCTTCAGACGGGCGTGGGAGCAGACTCTGTCCTGTGGATGAAGGCAGAGAGCCTTCAGCCCTGGCCCCCGGCTTCTGCTTGACTAAATGTCAGTCACAGCTGCCACTCAGTGCATGGTGCTTGGAGGTAGTATGCAATCCCTGTGGTCTTCCGTTCCTGATGGTGGTTCTTTTCCAGGCTCTGGAGAGGAGGAGGGAATTAGAGTGGAAATATGAAAGGGATGGCCCGAAGCAAACAGGCGGGAGGAGAATGTGGTTCTTTTTCCTGTGTTATAAGGTCACCAGAACAGAGTTCTGTCCCACCCAAGTAGAGTGGACCATCTTCAAAAACTTTAAAGTGGTCTGGAACAGTGGATAGCTCACATTTTTAATACCAACATTTAGAAGGCACAGGCAGACAGATTTCTGTGAATTTGAAGCCAGCTTGGTTTACACAGTGGATTCCAGGCCAGCTACATAGTAAGATCCTGTCTCAACCCCTACTACTGCAAAAAGCAATGTAATAAATAAATAAACAATTTTAAAAAGAAATAAAAAAATGTTAAAATCAGTAAAGGAATGACTCAATATTTCTAAAAGTGCTCCACGAGGCAAGGCAAGTTTGTGTATGGTCAGCACTTGGGAGGCTGAGACAGGTGGATCTCTCTAGGTTTGGAGCTAGCCTGGTTTACATAGCAGTTCCAAGATATCCCAGGCTAAATAGACAGACTCTGTCTCAAAAAATAAAAATAATAATTGAGCAGGGCAGTGGTAATGCACACCTTTAATCCCAGCACTCGGGAGGCAGAGGCAGGTGGATCTCTGTGAGTTTGAGACCAGCCTGGTCTACAGAGAGAGTTCCAGGGTAGCTAGGGCTACACAGAGAAGCCCTGTCTCAAAACAAAATAAAACAAAATAATGATAATCATTGATATGGTCTGAATTCAGCCAGGAGGCCTATGGTTAACATCCTTTGAAGACAGGGACAGAGAACCCAATTCTCATTCTCCTCAGTCCCTTTCCACAAACATAGCATGCTACAGATTGTTGACACCTGCTAAAAATTCTTTTTTTTTTAAAATGCCAAATGCTGTTTATTGAAGGAGGGAGCCTTACTGCAAATTGGAGTCCTTGTAAGATGGTATCCCAAAAGCCTTAAATACAGGCTTACAGCACAATGGGAGAACACTGGAGGGCAGAAGTTCACTACAGATGTTTTACAATCTTGCATCTAAGCTGTTAACACCCATTATGCAGGATACACAGATAAGGAACTTTCCTTAAGCATTCAGGAGGGTGGGACCCAGCAGGGAATTAGCATTGGGAGGATATCAAGGTCAAGGTCAGCAAGCAAGGCAACAGTTACCCAAAACGGGAGCCAGGGCCCTACAGGTCCCCCTTTTACTAAAAAATGAGCTTCTGACTTAGGTTGCATGGGACATCAGCAGGTCACCTTACCTGTCATGGAGACGCCTGCCCAGGCCACACAGGTGCTCTGTCTTAGGTTGGTGAGCGCCCCCTCCAGGCATTACCCGTCTCTGAATACTCATTATCATACAGGCTCAATCCTGTGTGAGCTGCAGAGTTAACTGCTGCCAAAGATCTCAAAGTGGCACTGGGCTTGCAATCTGTGTGTTCGACACAGAAAAGACCAACAGAGGTCCTAACCCACCCATAGCCAGTAGGTTAAAGACACCTGAGCCATTCCCTTCCTTAATGAGCCTTACTGCAAATTGGAGTCGTTGTAAGATGGTATCCCAAAAGCCAATGGAACTTGAGTTTATAAATTTATAATTTTCAAAGCCAATCGAGATGTATGTAACTATTGAATTAAATTTATCATGCCCAATAGAATGAAAGATTCACTAACTGTGGTAGCTACTTTTGTTGCCAGGGTCTCCACTGTGCTAGCTGTAATAAGTAAGCAATTATGAAATGATAATCCCAGAAACAGTAGCGACACCTGCTAAATATTCTTACAGAGGGAGAAGACATCATTACCTATTGCGAGAGTGGATTTTAGAAGTATCAGAACAATCGGTTTTAATGAGTTAAAGAGAAACAAGGAGAAGGGAGGACTGAGGTGCATCTGGGGTGGGGGGGTAGGCTGCTTGCCTAGCATGCATGCATGTAGCAGGCCGTGGCTTTGAGCTGCATAAACCAAGCACTCCGGTACATACCTGTAATCCCAGCATGGGAAATAAGGAGCTTTATCCAGCTAATTTTCTGAGGAGAGTCTGTTGTAGCCTGGGCTGCCCTTGCACTTGCCTTGTAGCCAAGGCTTGACTTAAACTCCTGGTGCTCCTCCCTGTACCTCTCAAGTGCTGAGATTATAGATGTGTGCTTCCAGTCGGGCTCAAAGGTTAGTCTTTTTATTTATTTATTTATTTATTTATTTATTTATTTATTTATTTATTTTAATCTATGTGTATGCATGTCTATCTACTGTGTATGTGGGTACCCCAAGAGGACAGAAGAAGGCATCTGATCCCCTGGGACTGGAGTTACAGAAGGTTGTGAGCCACCACGTGGGTGCCAGGAACTGAACCTGGGTCCTCTGCAAGAACATCAAGTGTTCTTAACTGCTGAGCCATCTCTCCACCCCCCTCAAAAGTTAGTCTTTAAGAATATGAATATATATATATATATGTATATATATATATATATATATATATATATATATTACTATTAGAATGTCAGGATCAAAGAAACAGGTATGGTATCACACTGCTATAATTCTAGTACTTGGGAGGCTAAAGCAAGATCATGAGTTCTGAACCATCCTAAATTATACAGCAAGATCCTAACTCAAGCTAAAAATAAAATTGCTGGGCCTGGCAAGGTGGAGCAGAAGCAGACAGATCTCTATAAGTTCAAGGCCAGCCTGGACTACAGAGGCAGCTCCAGGCCAGCCAAGGATGTATCACAATACCTCACCTCAAAGCAACAACAATAAAACATGGTACGGACTATGGTGGCCATAATATCAGCACCCAGGAGATGGAAGCAGGAGGGTTATGAACTCGGGTCTAGCTTGCACTGCATATTAAGAACCCATCTCAATAAAACAAGTCCAAGTGCCATCGTGGAAAAGAGCTATGAGGTGCTTTATTAATTTTCTTTAAAGTGGAACCAATGAAGGGATTATTGACACTCACTGATGGAGATATCGAAGTCAGACACACCTGAGAATCACGGTCCTCATCTGGGTAATACACAGAAAGATACTGACTCTGGAGGAATTTGCTTAGGCACAGGCATGCAATGCTTGCCGCATGCTGGACAGAATGACACACTTCAGGTGGGCCGATTCAACGGAAAGAGGTCCTTCCGAGGAACCAGCCAACTCTCCCACCTCCGGTCCAGGCAAGTCTATTCACTATTGAGCAACAAGAACACAGAGGACCTAGTTAGCGATGGACGGTTACTGTCAGATGGATAAAATCCAATTCCTGCCGTAAGGTAGGCAAATGAGACGCTGTGAAGGAGGCTGGGGAAATGTCCCATGGGCTCTTTTCAGTAGTGTCTCTGGAGAATGTTGAACACTAAGCAGAAAATTTCTGAGGCCTTTGCTTCACTGCGCTCTGAAGCCACGCTTTGCTTCCTTAAGGTGGATTGGTGAGAAGAGACCTCTGTACAGATGGTTTCTGAGTAAGAAGAGAAGCCCACACCGCGCCTGTGTTTTGAGAACTCTGGATGTCAGCAGCTACCTTCCAAAAGACAAAGTCAGGGCAGGGTTGACATTAGGTCTAAAGAGTACCCCCTTCAGCTAGGTGGTGGTGGTGGTGGTGGTGGTGGTGGTGGTGGCACGAGCCTTTAATCCCAGCGCTCAGGAGGCAGAGCCAGGCGGATCTCTGTGAGTTCGAGGCCAGCCTGGTCTGCAGAGTGAGATCCAGGACAGCCAGGGCTACACAGAGAAACCCTGTCTTGGAAAAACCGGAGGAAAAAAAAAAAGAGAGAGAGAGTGCCCCTTCCAGGGCTAGACAGGGCCAAGATGGCCCAACTGAGGTATCTAAGAACCAGTTACTGACCCCCACCCTCTCCTAGGCTGATCCAGAAACAGAGGGTCAGCCCAGTGTCGAGCCTTTTACCAACCCTTTCTTGGGTCACCATAGATAGCTCTCTGCCTGAAGGTAGATGGTCTTCCTTACTGGCCACCCTGGTAAAGGGAGGCATTCTCCTGTTCTTCCAAGGGGGTTTACCACCTCCCAGAACCCGCTGAAAGACCCCTCCCCACTTCCATTTTTTAAAGATACAGATAATTCCCACGGGGAGAAGGGGAGGGAAGCAAGAGTTACCACACAGATTCCCACCCTACCCCCACATACACCAAAAACCAGAAACTGAGTTGCCCAAAGCCAGGCAAGCAGCTGAGGGGCCACTGCCTGTCCCGAGTGTCTCGGTGCTGTGAGACATTTCTACGAGAACCTGAGGAGAGAAGGATGCTCGGATTGGCAACCCAAAGTTTCACGGCCCCTCCCACCCCCAAATTCTTGGAATCAGAATATCCAGTCTTGCGAAGTAGGTCAGCTCAGGAGTGAGCAGTTTCTCTGGAAGGGAGCAGGGGCCTCTTATCCTGATGGAGGACAGATTCATCCGGGACTCCAGCGGCGGGGGCCCCAGGGACACAGGCGGGAAGGAGACAGGGAGACCGAACCAGCGATCTGAGAGAGCTCAGGGTCGCAGATCTCCCCGAGTCGGGCTGGACTGCCATGCTGAGATGCTTCTTACCCCAGCGGCGGGGAAGGGGGTTGTGGGAGGAGGGGAGGGTGGACAAGGGACTGAGTTTGCTGGGGGAGGAGCCTTCTGCCACTTTAGAGCCTGGAGGCTGCCCCTGTGTCCTGGGCCCCATGACCTCTGGGGCCTTGGCTTCTCTGGCTGGCAGAGGATTGGGCCTTCCCTGGGATACCCCCCTTCCTCCTCCCCACAAGCCCGCTCCTCTCTCTCTCTCTCTCTCTCTCTCTCTCTCTCTCTCTCTCTCTCTCTCTCTCTCTCTCTCTCTGCGTGTGCGTGTGTGTATCTCTCTGCGTGTGTGTGTGCATGTGTGTGTCTCTCTCTGTGCGTCTCTCTCTCTCTCTCTCTCACACACACACACACTTGCCTCCCCTCTCAAGCATTTGTTGTGCAGTTCCTCTTTGTCTGCTGGGCAGGAGGGCAAACACATCTGCCTCCCCTCCCCGTGTGCCTCCGCTCCCACCCCGCCACTGTCTTGGAAGAGGGATGTGGTAGCCTAGCATCCCCCACACACACACACCACCACCACCACCGCCACACACACTTGTACATTTTCTCCTGCCCCCTCCCCAAGCACATCCACACCTCTCTCTCTCTCCACTACACACACATACACACGCACACGCGCGCATACACACCACACACACACACACACACACACACACACACACACACACACACACGCACGCACACACCCTGGGCTGAGCGGTCCTGCCGGCTGCAGCCGCGGGCCCCTGCTCACCGTGCGGCTGCCCCTGCCTGCGAAATGACGGCGGTTCCCCTCACTTCCAGGAATCCACGCTTCCTGGAAGGTGAGTGGCTGGGCTCACCCCTGCCTGCCACCGAGACGCAGACATGCACACACCACCCGCACTCCCGCGCCGTTTCCAAGGCGGCGGCCGCGTTCGCACCCCAGGGTCTCACCGGCAAGGGAAGGATAATGTAAGTTCAGGCAGAAGGCGGCCAGCGGAGCGGGGGAGGGGGGCGATGGGGCCAGGGGGAGCCAATTCAGTAACAACTCCCGAGCCTGCCGAGAGGGAAAGGATGGGGGCCGCGAGTGTGCAGCGGGGGAGGGGGCGTTCCTCCTCACGCTCGCTCGGGGAGGATGGGAAAGGGTGTTTGGTGTTGCTAAGCGAAGACGGTGACTTGGACAGTGGGAGCTGGTGGTGACATCTTGATTAGGCCTTGGGGACAGAGGGAGAGCAGCCAGGGGAGGAATGCCGAAACAGGCCTGGGTGGGAATGGATAGTGGAGAGACCTGAGGCGAGGAAGAGGAGTTTTGACAGCAGATGCTTCCTCCTGGAACAGAGGTGTGAGTGGCCTCAGCCTCCTGCCCACAATAGAGCCGCCGGCGGCAGCGGCGGCTGTCTTTCTTCGCTCATGCACTCGCTGGTCCCTGATAGCAGGCTAGCATCCTGCCACCTGGAGCCCATGGTCAAGAAGAGAAAGCAGGAGGATGAGGTCCCTTGCAGAGAAGCGCAGAGGCTTGCCGAGCTCCAGGTTATTCCCCAGAGGCAACCACTCCAGGGAGGCAGGAGAGGGCTGGTCTCCGTCAGTGTGGGAAAGGCTGGTACTGCTTCCCATCCCTTCCCTCCAGCTTTTCTGCCCTCCTGGTTGCTCTGATGTGAACCTCAGGATTTAGCTTTGCTCCCTGGGGGTTCAGCCAATCCATGATGGCTTTGACCAAGAAAATGTCTCTGATACCTGAGAGCGGCCTTAATTCTTGGCTTTGACAGTCTGAGATTTCTTGGAAGTCCCAGGCATTTGAAATTCCCTCACTGGGGTTTCTGGGGCCGGGAGGGGAACTGATGAGTTCCCCAAATCTGACTTCTGTCCCTGTCAGCCTCAGGCTAGAAATCTAAATCCCTGGAGCCCCACAAAAAGACCTTCTGGCCTTTGACACAGATTCCTCCTTAGATTTTAGTGCCAGGAAAGTAGACTCGAGTCTGTTTTCCTCTTACCTTTATCCTAGAGATGACAGCGTCGAGGAGCCTCGGGATTACTGGTGCTCCTCGAGGCTCCTGCTTTCTCTCCTGTTTCCAGCCCTTCACTGGGAGAGCCACAAAGAATGCTTTCCCCTCAATGTCCCTAAGTATCCCCGTAAGAATATTGTCCCGCCAGCTAGCTAGCCCCTAGTCTCAGAGGCTGGGACCAAGTATGGATTTCCAAGAAGCCCCTCATCATTTGAGGATCAAGGCTTTAGCAAGGTCCCTCCTTACCAACAGTGAGTGATTTGGAGCAAGTCAGCACTAACCTTTGGGAAGGAGTAAGAAGCTGGGTGTGGCGCATGCCTGTCACCCCGTGCTTCCGAGGCTGAGGCTGAGGCAGGAGGACCGTTGGGTTTACTTAGCCTTCTTCAGCCTGCCCAACCTTCTAGCCTCAGTAAACTCAGTCGAAAGGGCACGTGTTAAGACTGGACCTGAATCTACAAGTCTTCACGGTTGGGGGGGCGGGCTGCTCACATCATGGCTTGTGTCTTGAGGCAACTTTTTAAGGGAACCAGGACTCGCCTAAAGAGCCTCAGCTGGGGGACATCGGATTCAAGCCAGAAGGCTTTTTCTATAGGTGGTGAACAGGCCTCCTCGGCTTCCGTGGGATAGAATGGGGAAAGGGGACTTTAGGAGAGGATGCGAACGGGAGACGGTCCCAAAGTCCTGAGCGGTTGTTTTCTTCCCACTGACCAAAGCTGGAGAGGGATCCCTCAGGAGGGTGTGTTCCGGATTTCTTGCCTCAGGCCCAGGACTCCAACCATTTTATAATGGAATCTTTATTTTGTGAAAGTAAGTATGTGTGTAGCTGGGGTCTGGGTAAAGTGTTCACCAAGGTGGACTCTAGGGATGAATTTTAGGGTCTCTCTCTCTCTCTTCTCTCTCTCTCTTCCATGTTTAGGCTTTATGTGCATGTTCATGTTAGCAGATAATGTATACGGAGGTGATGTTTACCCCAGTAGGTATGTTCTCTTTATGTGTATCTACGTATGTGATCTGTGTGTGTGTTTATCTACATGTGTTTTTGTTTCACTCATATATTTGTGCAGAAAATTGTGGGGAAGGGGGGGATTTTTGAAGACACTCCTGTTTTTCAGGTATGTTACCAGATTTTTTTAAAAAAACATAATTTCAAAAGATATTTTTAAAAAGTATTTGGTCAACAAGTTGAAATGGATGCATTTAGGATCATTGATATTTAGCTCTCGAGAGAACATCAAATAGTAACTATTCGATCGGACTCGGGTCAACGAGAAAGCTCTCTAGAGCCTTCAAAGTTTGGCTGAATTTAGAGAGCTTCATGAGCTCACCCCCACCGAGACAGTAACTGGCCAAGCAGTGGTCAAGGACTCAGCATTATCTCCTCTGTGGTCCTACCCCAGCTCAGCCACTGCCAGCTTAGACACGTGACATAAATTTCTTCTGTGTCTCCTAATCCAAAAAATTAAAGTAATACCTACTTCATACGTGGTTTCAGAGCTTCAGGAAGACGGTGTGTTCCAAGCACACAGACCGAGGCCTGGTCCGAGCCCATACTCACTAAATATTAGCGGCTATCATTATTGTTAACGGATATTATCATCAGGTTCTGGACAGTTCCAGATGCCCACCCTGCAGACTCCAAAGCCACTACTGGTTGCTCCAGAGGGAGCAGTATGAGAGAATGCCTGTTCCCCCTTCTTGTCAGGTCCCTGTCCTCTCTTCTACCCTGGCCCGCCCAGCCCTGGCCCTGCTTCCTGCAGAGTTAGAGACCGGGTGCTGCCCTTCCCCTCAGCGGTAGATAAAGGTAGGGTAGGCCAGACTCAGCTACCGAGTTCACGGAAGTCGAGGTCAGCACTGGGCACCAGGCCCCTGGGGTCACAGGGTAGGGTTCTCCCATTCAACCTACCTTGTGCATGGCTATAGGAGAAGTGCTTGGGAAATTTAACTGAAGTTTTTTTTTTTTTTTTAAAAGATTAGGCAGCGAACTGTAGAGGCTCCAGCCCAGGCTTCACCTGCCGTCTGTTCTCTCCTCCAAGGTAGCGGGGACTCGTCTCTGGAGAAGGAGTTCCTCGGGGCCCCAGTGGGGCCCTCCGTGAGCACTCCAAACAGCCAGCCTTCTTCCCCCAGCCGCTCACTCAGTGGTAAGTGTGGCCCCTACCCACTCCGGGCACTGGGCAGCACCGTCTTTGGCCCCCCGTTTGCCTTCTCCTGGCCACCATTTCCCCATCATCTCCTTCCGGTTTCCTGCTCAGAAACTCTTGTGGAGGGAAGGAGCCAAGCACCGCTGCTCTCCTAGCTTGTGAAAAGTGTAAATAGCTAATGCCAGACTGGGGTGGAATTAAAAGGTGTATGGGTGACCTTAAGATAAAGGTCCCAGCAGGGCATGGTGGCGCACGCCTTTGGTCCCAGCACTCGGGAGGCAGAGGCGGGTGGATCTGAGTTCAAGGCCAGCCTGGTCTACAGAGCTAGTTCCAGGACAGCCGGGGCTGCACAGAGAGACCCTGTTGTGTGTATGTGTGGAGAAGGGGCAGGGTGGGGGGTGGGGGGTGGGGAGTGGGGGTGGAGGGTAAAGGTTCCAAAGAGAAATTCTGGAGTTGGAGACAGAAGCGGTCATTGGGTAGGGAGAGGCAGAAAATGAACAGTAACAAGACTTTACCACCTCCCACCCCACTTTGCCTGCCTGGCAGAGCCCCCCACCCCCACCCCGAGTGCCCCTCCCCAGCTGGCCCTAGATCTGTGACATTCTCTAAATGGTTGAAATAGCCAGGAATGTAGGTCAGAGCCAGTGCCAGAGCTCCTCCCCTGGGTCCCCTCAGGTTCCCTGGAAGAGGCATGGGGGGTTCAGTCCCTTAGGGGAGAATAAACCATACCTGTCTTCCAGTCCCACTCAGCCTTTAGCCTGTGGTCCCCTTCAGTCTCCCCAGGACGGTTTTCCCGCCACTGTTACTTGCTGGCTTCCTGCCTGAGGCCAACTCAGACTTCAGTCTATGTGTCTTTCTTCCTCTTTTCTTTCTTTTTCATTTTTCTTTTTTAGGCAGCGTCTTGCTGTGTAGCCTTGGCTAACCTGGAACTCACTCTGTAGCCCAGGCTGGCCTTAAACTTACACAGATCCTCCTGGCTCTGCCTCCCGAGTGCTGGGATTAAAGACGTGGTCACCACTGCCCAACCAAACATCTTTCTTAATGAGAAGAGAGTGTGCAGGCAAAGGGTCCTCGAAGTCACCTCTTCTGCCTGCTGATAGAAGACATCCTGTGCATCCTTTTTTTCTTTTCTTCTTCTTCTTCTTCTTCTTCTTCTTCTTCTTCTTCTTCTTCTTCTTCTTCTTCTTCTTCTTCTTCTTCTTCTCCTTCTCCTTCTCCTTCTCCTTCTCCTTCTCCTTCTCCTCCTCCTCCTCCTCCTCCTCCTCCTCCTCCTCCTCCTCCTCCTCTTCTTCTTCTTCTTCTTCTTCTTCTCCCTATTTGCCTGGTGGGTGGTAGGTGGGAAAGATCGCTTTCAGTTCAGATGAGTTCTGGAACGACCCCGAAGATAATAAATAGGCTATTGCCCCTCCTGACACCTGTACAACTCAAGGTTTGCAGTCGCCCCGTTGGACTATAGAAGTGTCGTTCTGCCCGGGAGCGGCTGCGCCTTTGCCTGTCTCTGTTCTAAACCTCAGTCCCCTGACCCCCAGCCAACTCCATCAAGGTGGAGATGTACAGCGATGAGGAGTCGAGCCGACTGCTGGGCCCGGACGAGCGGCTCCTGGATAAAGATGACAGCGTCATCGTGGAGGACTCCTTGTCAGAGCCCTTGGGCTACTGCGATGGAAGTGGCCCCGAGCCCCACTCCCCTGGCGGCATCCGGCTCCCCAATGGCAAGCTCAAGTGTGACGTCTGTGGCATGGTCTGTATCGGCCCCAACGTGCTCATGGTACACAAGCGCAGCCACACGGGTGAGTAAGACGGAGGGCTTCGTGGAAGGGCTCCGGGTGAGGCTGGCGCGACCAGCAGAGATGTGCTAGGGCGTCGGCGGGGAAGAGGCTGAGGAGACCCCTCTGCAGGCGGGGGTGGCTCAGAAAGGGAAGGGTGCATCCGAGCACGGTTTCTAGATGACGAAAGAGAGAAAGGCGTATGAGCCCCTCGGAACACCTGTAACCTCCCTGACCCTTTTCTCCAGCTGTTGTGAGGAGGAGAAGCTACTCCTCCTTTTCTTGGAGTGTGGACAGAATGGGTCCTGGGGCCTCTAGAAGGATTCCTGAAACCTCAGTATAGATTAGTGGTGGGGATGTGTGCATGTGTAAGGCCTTGTGGTGGATCTCAACACCAAAAAATGTTTGCAGACCTGTGTGTGTGTGGAGGGGGGGGAGCTGCCTATAGTCATCCCAAGAGGGACAGAATTCCTGGGCCTTCTCATCTCATAATTTAAAAGGAGGTGTGGGAGGGGGAAACCTCTGCTTACCCTCCTCAGACTCTGAGCTGAAGCGTTTATCTAATTATTCTTCATCAATAAAAGATCGGGAGTCAGATATTAGGGTAAGAACCTGAATGATCAGAGAAGCTTCGTAGAAGCCACCAGTCACCTCCTACCAATATCTGACTCCCGATCTTTTATTGATAAAGAATAATTAGTTAAAGGCTTCACTGAGCTGTTTTGGGTAGTCGTCTTGTGGCAGGTCTTCTAGGCACAGTACTGGCTACAAGGCACACACCTCTAATCCACAGCTTCCCAGGGTAAGAGGGCCCCCAGGTGACCTCTGCAGATCAGAGAACCTTCCCTCCACGCTCCAGCCCCTCATGCCGGTCTCTGGGACCTGCTCTTTCACCTGCAGGGGAAAGACCCTTCCACTGCAACCAGTGCGGCGCCTCCTTCACGCAGAAGGGGAACCTGTTGCGCCACATCAAGCTGCACTCCGGGGAGAAGCCCTTCAAATGTCCCTTCTGCAACTACGCCTGCCGCCGGCGTGACGCGCTCACAGGCCACCTCCGCACACACTCAGGTCAGTGGCTATCCAGAACCAGCAAAGAGGGGGGGCCCCAGCCTGCTCAGAAAAGAGCTTTTCTCTGCCCTGGATGGTGTCTGTCGTCGAGGAGTGGGAGCACTCACAGAGCACTCACGGAGCAGATAGAGCAAATAGAGCCTTCTCTGCCTTGCTGACTCCAAGATCTATGAGGAATTTGTGGGACTCTTGACCGGGGTATTTTACTGCCACATTCTGTGACATGAAGCAAAAGGAACATGGTTAACATTCCTGGCTTGTCCCTGATGTTTGTTTTCTAAGCATTTTAATGATGTCAACACCATATGTGTCCCATCACCGGGGACTCTGAGCCCTGCGGGAGGGGGAGGGGGCTTCTTCCCTCTCTCGTTTGCACCAGGAAACTACACCTGTCACCATCTTTTGGTTTGTTTGGTTTCGAGACAGGGTTTCCCTGTGTAGTTTTGGTGCCTGTCCTGGATCTCGCTCTGTAGCCCAGGCTGGCCTCGAACTCACAGAGATCCGCCTGCCTCTGCCTCCCGAGGGCTGGGATTAAAGACGTGCGCCACCGCTGCCCAACACCTGTCAACATCTTTATTCCACTCCGACTCCCAAAATACCAGACAATGCTTGGACAGTCACTGCACCCTCTACTTCCTAGTGGTTCCTGTAATTATCTTCTTCAGGCCTCCCAAGCTGGAAGGAAGGGGACTAGACCTCCACATAGGAAAAGACCGTCCCATTTCTGCTCTGCATCCCAAGAAATGGTGATTTTCTCACAACAAAGCAAATCCAGAGAGTACCCAGTACTAGAGAGGTGGGGGCAGAAAGGTCAGGTTTTCAACCAGCTTGGGCTCTGTGAGACCCTGTCTCAAAAATAACAAAGTAAATAAAAGACTTTGAGTCAGTATTGGTTGGAAGGAACTGGAGAAATAATGAATAATGCTTCCTAGGTGTTTTACTAAGTTTTGGCCTCTTGGCTGGACTGAGCTGGCAAGGAGAGGGTAGCTGAGGGTTGAGGAGAGGAAAGAGAGGAGAGGATTGTCATATCTGACCTCAGAATCTTCCCTGGGCTTTTCTCTTTTTCCAAACCCTCCTGGGTAGGACGTAAAGGGACAGAGAGGCACTACAGCAACTTCTGCCTCCTCCTTCCTGCCTTGTTCCAGATTCTCCCACATAACGGGGACCTCTTTGTCTCTCTGTGTGTAGAAGCAGAGGTATAGTGATTATCACTCACTTATGCTCTGTAATCTGCAGAGAACTTATCTTGTGTCTCCTTACGTGACCATCACAAGAATTTCAGACACAGGCAGGGGAGTGAGAAAAAAAAAATTCTGGATGAAAATGCCCCACCCCGGCCAGCCACTTGTTGAGATGGGGTCTCATATAGCCCAAGCTGACCTCAAACTCACTGTGTAGTCAAGGATGACCTTCACTTTCTGACGCTGATCTTCCTGCCTCTGCCTGCTGAGTGCTGGGATTGCAGGGGTACACCACCACTCCTGCTTAGGAGCCTGTGGAGATGGGACCTAAGACTTCCCACGTGCTAGGCTAACTAAGCACACTAACAACTGAGCTACGGCCCCTGCCCTTAACCCCCCCCCCCCCCGCCCCCAACTTGTTTAACAAGGAAAATGATGCTATGGGGAAGGAAATGAATGTTGTGGTCTATATATAGCCTAGCCTGCTCCCATCAAGGTCCCATGGCCAAAACATATGCTCCTTTTTCTCAGGATCAAACAATTTACCTCTGGCTAGCCTAGAACTTGCCATGGAGACCAGGCTGGCTTCAAACTCATAGAGATCCAATTACATCTGCCTCCCAGGTGCTGGGATTAAAAATATGCACTATTAGCCAGGCGGTGGTGGCGCACGCCTTTAGTCCCAGCACTCGGGAAGCAGAGGCAGGTGGATCTCTGTGAGTTCCAGCCCAGCTTGGTCTACAGAGCAAGTTCCAGCACAGGCTCCAAAATGACACGGGGAAACCCTGTCTCGGAAAAAAAACAAAAAACAAACAAACAAGCATATGCACTCCCCTGCCCCCAAATTCTTGACAAGGTCAGTTGACTAGATTTCGAATGTTGTTCCGTAGAAGACTAAGCAGGGAAGCAGACACACATGCAGGTCCCATCTCTGTGAGATGTGTTCTGTTACAGATCACACTGTGAGAGACAAGGTTAGAGGACTGTTCCTCTCCTGCCGCGTTAAACTGTTTCCCAGAGGGTCGTGGGTGGAGAGGGCCACTCATTTCATCCCTTAAGCACTTCGCTGACAGATGAAGGGCAATGTGGCCAAGGTTGATTTCATCGTAGCCAAGCGTAGATATTTGAGGGGGGTGAATAACAGTCACTAATCCCCTCGCCATGCCTTCTCCTGCCTCCTTGCTCAATAGCGATAAACACAAACATACAGTACCCTGCTCCTCTTCAGGTTTTTGGTTTTTTCCCTCTCCTCTCACAAAACAATCGCCTCCCAAGAGTTGTGTTTAAACAAAGCTACCAGTCTTAGTTTTCCCATATTTTTTTCCTTCAGAGCTTTATAACACATTCTTTTTAAAACAAAAAGTAAGAACCCAGTTGTTCTCTTCTCTTGCTCTTCTTCCTTCATCTTCTGTTCCTTTGCTCTTTGTCTCTCTTTCCGTCAGTCCTGGGCTCTCTGGGGCTCTCTTGGTATCTCAGTACAGTGACAGAAAAAGACAATGATCAGTAAAACCAGGCAAGGGCTGGAGGTTAAAAAAAAAAAATACAAGTAAAGGCCAACCACCTCGGCCCCTCCCGCATGGGCAGATCTGAAGACTCTCTGCTCTGCGGCCTCAGCCCACCCATTTCCCTCCAGCCAGAGCAGGGTGCTTGCAGCCGAAAAGTCCCCTTGTCTGATAAACAGTATTACACCCGCCTGCCACATGGAAAGGTTAAACCGCAGCCTGAGCCCCAGACCCCGAGGATCCTGGGGTGGGGCCTGCTGTGCTTGCTTACCAGGGAGGATCCCCAACTAAGTCCCCTGGTCGTCACTTCCTTTCAGAAGCCGCAGCTGGAGCACCTAGAATCCAGTGTGCAGCGGTGTGCCAGGGGGGCCCCCCTCTCTCCGCGGTACACCGTCAACTCTTCCCCGAGTTTGGTCCGCCTGTTCTCTGTTGTAGGTGGGGCTGGGGAAGGGATGTCAAGCCCCGCGCCCCAAAGTTAACAACTGTTCTTTCCTCTGCTTGCAGAATGCAGCCGCTCCTGCGTGACGCTTCAGAGCCGCCCCAAAGTTAACAACTGTTCTTTCCTCTGCATGCAGAATGCAGCCGCTCCTGCGCAGGCTTCAGAGCCGGGTACAGGGCGCAGTTAGTTACTCTCTCTCTCCTCCGCTCCCTCCTCCACAGTCTCTTCTCCCACCGTGGGCAAACCCTACAAGTGCAACTACTGCGGCCGGAGCTACAAGCAGCAAAGCACCTTGGAGGAGCACAAGGAACGATGCCACAACTACCTGCAGAGCCTCGGCACCGAAGCCCAGGCTCTGGCTGGCCAGCCAGGTGGGGCAGTGGGTAGCGCCACAGGGGAGCTGAGGGCAGAGCCAGGAGCTCGGGCCAGGGTGATTCTAGCACCCCGGCAAACACAGGTCACACACTCAGTAAACCTTCCAAGCACCTAGGTGTTCCTAAGCATCCCCGCGGACGTCCAGCACAGCTCTGGGGCAGGTGTTAGGGAGATCCAGACAGAGAGGAAATCTGTATCTTCAGGCTAATGGGAGAGAAAACACAAAGGACAGAGGATCAAGGGGTCGGTGTATATAACTGTCCTCAGATGGTCTGAAGTGTTACTAGAATGAGCTTTAGGTAGGGTAAAGAGCCCACAGTTTTTTTGTTTTTTTGGTTTTTCGAGACAGGTTTTCTCTGTGTAGCTTTGCGCCTGTCCTGGATCTCACTCTGTAGACCAGGCTGGCCTCGAACTCACAGAGATCCGCCTGGCTCAGCCTCCCAAGCACTGGGATCAAAGGCATGCGCCGCCCCGCCGCCGCCGCCCGGCTGACCCACGCCTTTAATCCCAGCATTTAGAACACAGAGGCAGGTGGATCTCTGTGAGTCTAAGGCCAACTAGGGCTGCATAGTGAGATCCTGTTTAAAAACAAACAAAACAAAACAAAAAGAGCCGGATGTGGTGGCGCACACTTTTAATCCCAGCACTTCGGGAGGCAGAGGCAGGTGGATCTCTGTGAGTTCGAGGCCAGCCTCTTACAGAGGGAGTTCCAGAACAGCCAGGACTGTTTCACAGAGAAATCCTATCTCAAAAACTAAAAATTTAAAAAAGAAAGATAGAAAGTCAGCCCCGTTTCCCAGGTATAACCTTCCTTGACTACTGACTGGCCGGCTTTCTGCAGGCCAAGGCTGCTGGGCCACTGTCACTCAAACTCAGCTGCTCCCACCTGCCCCTCCTCTCCAGGTGATGAAATGCGTGACCTGGAGATGGTGCCTGACTCAATGCTGCACTCCTCATCCGAGCGGCCAACATTCATTGATCGCTTGGCCAACAGCCTCACCAAACGCAAGCGTTCCACCCCGCAGAAGTTTGTAGGTAAGAAGAGTCCTGTTGGAGAGAAGACCGCAGCCTTCCGCCATAGCTCCAATAAATCGCAGCTCTGATTGACATTAGACCAGCAGCTTGGGTCTGGTGATTTGATTTTGGGGGGGAAAGCAGCCTAGCGGTCTCCGTGATGCTCAGAATGTCCCTGTGTGGATGGAGAGGGACGACATACTTCTAGAGACTTGGGGGACGCAGCTCAGTCTGTAAAACGCTTGCCTTGCAAGTATGGGAACTGGAGTCTTTATCCCTAGAACCTGCACAAGAATGCCAGGCTTGATAGCATGTGCTTGCAACCCTAGCCCTGGGAGACAGAGACAGAAGGATGCCCTGGGGTCACCGGCCAGGCCGGCTAGCCTAATTGGTGAGCTCCAGGCCAAATGACAGATCCTGTTTCAAAGGATGTGGATGGCACTCCTGAGGATGACACCCAAGGTCGTCCTCTGACCCCCACATGTGTGTACACAGACATACACATGCACCAGCACAGAGATGAATATGCACACCATGCACACACACAGAACATGCATAAAAGACAGAGGAGAGAGCGGTCAGTATTGAGGACTCATCGGGGGTTTGAGCTTTCCCATATTTTGAAAAATAACAAGGGCCGGGCGGTGGTGGCGCACGCCTTTAATCCCAGCACTCGGGAGGCAGAGGCAGGTCTGGTCTCCAAAGCGAGTTCTAGGAAAGGTGCAAAGCTACACAGAGAAACCCTGTCTCAGGAAAAAAAAAAAAAGAAAAAGAAAAAGAAAAATAAGAAGGATTGGTCTGTGTGGGCTGGTCTTAGAGTCAGTGAGAGGAAGTGAGCATGTGGTTCCCTGACCTGAAAATGGCATTATCTCTCTGAGGATCTGAAACTTTATAGAGAATAATGAGGAGCTGGTAGTGGTGTACGTCTTTAGTCCCAGCCCTCGGGAGGCAGAGGCAGGCGGATTTCTGTGAGTGCGAGGCCAGCCTGGGCTACAGAGTGAGATCCAGGACAGGCACAAAACTACACAGGGAAACCCTGTCTCGAAAAACAAAAACAAAAAAAGAGAGAATAATGAGGATGAAACTTCAAAGAGATGCCTTGCCCTAAGACTACAGCTTTCCTTCAGCCTGACCCTCTGGGGAGTAAATGGGATGTATTAAATGATGTTGTATGTAATGATGGGATGTATTCAATGATGTTACCTGGGAGGGTGTATTCAATGATGTTACCTGGGACTGTGGGTATAGCTCAATGGTAGAATATGTTCTTAGCATGTGTGAAGCCCAGGGTTGGGTCTACAAAGCTAACTAATAGTGATGATAACGATGCTGTTATATATAGGCCCCTGGGTTAGAAAACGAAGAAATTGTGGGCATGACTTAGGGATTCTTCAAACCCCGTCCCGATGAGATCTTACTCTCCACAGGTGAAAAGCAGATGCGTTTCAGCCTCTCCGACCTCCCCTATGATGTGAACCCCGGCGGTGGCTATGAAAAGGATGTGGAGTTGGTGGCGCACCACGGCCTGGAGCCTGGTTTTGGAGGTTCTCTAGCCTTTGTGGGTACAGAGCATCTGCGTCCCCTCCGCCTCCCCCCGACCAACTGCATCTCGGAACTCACACCCGTCATCAGCTCTGTGTACACCCAGATGCAGCCCCTCCCCAGCCGACTGGAGCTCCCAGGGTCCCGAGAAGCAGGTGAGGGACCCGAGGACCTGGGAGATGGAGGTCCGCTTCTCTATCGGGCCCGAGGCTCTCTGACTGACCCTGGGGCCTCCCCCAGCAATGGCTGCCAGGATTCCACAGATACAGAGAGCAACCACGAAGATCGGATGGGCGGGGTGGTGTCCCTCCCTCAGGGTCCCCCTCCTCAACCTCCTCCCACCATAGTGGTGGGCCGGCACAGCCCCGCCTATGCCAAAGAGGACCCCAAACCACAGGAGGGGTTATTGCGGGGCACCCCAGGCCCCTCCAAGGAAGTGCTCCGGGTGGTGGGTGAGAGTGGGGAGCCCGTGAAGGCCTTTAAGTGCGAACACTGCCGCATCCTCTTCCTGGACCACGTCATGTTCACCATCCACATGGGCTGCCACGGCTTCAGAGACCCTTTCGAGTGTAACATCTGTGGTTATCACAGCCAGGACCGGTATGAGTTCTCTTCCCACATCGTCCGGGGGGAACATAAGGTGGGCTAGGGACCTCTTCCCCCGGGCCTGTCCTCAGCGCCCCACCTCCACTGCCCCACCTTCGGGTGTCTAGCCCAGTTCCTACCACACCCCAAGGAGTTCCGCATCCACTGGCCACCTCACTTCACACTTGACTCAGACCCTCTTTGCCTGCTCCCCTGGCTGATGTAAGCATTGTGACAGACAAGAGTCTTTTTGCTTATATTTCTCCTTCTGAACTCCTCTCTCCCCGACACTTTTCCTGTTTATTAATGACTTTTCCTCGACCTTTTTAAATGTACCGCAATCTCTGGCCACTCCTTCACTCTCCTGCCCACGGCTCCCGTCTGCTCTAAGCCTAGATTTTTTTTATTTTCCCCCTTTATGGATCCCACCTCCTCCAACAGCCCCAGGGGTTGGAAGCTCCTCTTTGTACTTAGAGACAGGGAGCTTCTTGCTTTAATCCTGACCCTTATTTATCTGACTCTTCACTTTCGATGTTGATACCTCCCAGTGGCCCACCTTAGCTCTGTGGCATTATTATCTCCTCTCTGGGACCCTCCAACCTGGTACTTCATACCTCTCGTGCCCCCTCACTCCAGGCAGCTTGCACTATTCTTAAATGAATGAAGAATTTCCTCACTGGAAGTAGGAGGGGCTGTAGAAACTCTCCCCAGGAACTGTGGACTGAGGGTCCTCTTGACCTCACCTGGGAATACGAGCTCCCTAAAGCCTCCATTCAGGGCCTCCCTCCAGGATGTGATATCGCTCTTCCCTCTCCCCGGCTCACCCCTCAACACCACTCTGGTCTCAACCAGCCGCTCCTCTCAGTGGTGGCTTTTCTCTCTTTGCAGTGCCCCCATTTTTATATTCTCAGGGGCTAAAGCCAGGCCTGCAACCCTGTCCGACAGACCGCCAGCTGCAGGTGCCTAGCTGAGAACCAGGGCACCGGAAAGGGGGTGGGTAGAAATCTCTCCTCCACCTTTCAAACTTTTTCACTCCAGTGACCTTCCTAGGCTCTCAGGGACTCCTTCTGTCCCCGTTTTATGAGAAACTGGTGGGTTGCCGCCCGACGACCAGGGGTCTCCCAGCCCCATCAGTCACGCTGCCTTTTTCCTCTCCCTTCTAGCAGGATTCACCGTCTCGTTCCCAGGCTCCTGGGCCCTGTTGTTATCAGTGTCAGGGGGAAAGGAATGTCTCTTTTCTCTCTGCTAATTTTCAGTATAACCAAAAATTGTCCCAGGATGAATGGCATGTATGTGCCCGCCGACCATTCCACCCTTGTTCCAGCAAGAATGGGATGGACGCAACTAACCGGGCGTCATCCTTCACTGCCCTTCCACACTCGGCTCCCGACACAGGGCAGGATGGGCACTCTCTTCTCTGGTGGTTGCAGGGACCCTGGCTATCTGGATAATCGAGGGTTCGTGAGACCACGCAGGAGAAGGTTTAGCTCCACCGAATGTGGAGGTCTCTCTCTCTCTAGAGTTCCCTGCCAAGGCCACAGCCATCCCACTCTCTGCTTCTTTGAGATTCAAACCAAAGGCTGTTTTTCTATGTTTAAAGAAAATAAGAAAAAAAAAAAAAAGTAAAAACCAAACACAGCACCTCATAAGTTATAAGTCTCGGTCTTCTCTCCTCCTTTCCTTCCCCTCCATCTTCCTTTCCACGTGTCCTTTCTTCGTTGGCTCCTCTGCCTCTCTCTGCTTCTCTCTCCCTAGTAGGGATATTGAGGCGCACGGAGGGGTGGGCTACATCAGATCCTGGGAATGGGGCTGTTAAGCCTTCTGGAGAGTCTACTTTCCCTATCATGAGAAGGGCGGGGTTGAAAACACTGTCTTCTCTTCCTTCTCCTGCGTTACATGGCTTCCCAGAAGGGCCAGATTGGCAGGGAGGAGCTTTGCGGGGTGGTTCTTCCTCCTTGACAATGCAGCAATAAGCAGGTGCCGCCAAAGGCGGAGCATGGGGCCTGAGCTCCAAGGGGAGTGGTCCCCAGGGAAGGGCAGGGTGGGTCCCCGCAGCAGAACCTGGCACTAACTCCTGGGATGGCAGCAGAGCTGTGGTTGGTGTCTGCACCTCTCCTGAACTCTTCTGGCCGTTGAGCCTCTTCCGGTTAGACCGGCCCCCACCTCTCCTGTGTCTGTATTTGGGGATACCTCAGAAGGACTAGTTCCTCTGAGGCATCGGAGCCTATGAGTGCCCCATACCTCCCCCCCTTTAGTCAGCCTTAGCACCTGTAACCCCCCCCCCAAACCTGAAGGATTGTGCTCCGAGGCTCCCACAAGAGCAGAGATGGAAGGACAAGACCAGGTGCTAGGGAGGAGAGAGGCAGCCTGTCTCTCTCCCGCCCATCACTGCACTTTAACCAGGGTCTTAGGTACAAAATCCTACTTTTCAGAGCCTCCCAGCTCTGGAACCTCAAACATCCTCATGCTCTCTCCCAGCTCCTTTTGCATAAAAATAAAAAAAAAAAAGAAAGAAAAAGAAGAAAAATCATCAACAACAAAACGCCAAAACCCACACAGAGAAAAGAGGTGTTTTCTTTTTTTATTACTATTCAAAAATAACAATACAGAAAAGTTGGGGGAAGGGAGAGAATTTCTAAATAGACACTTTTCCAGACCTTTGTGTATGTGTGTGTCAGTGTCCAGGCTGCAGGTGGAATTTTGTAATACTTCTGGCAGCTTCTTTCCGTGTGTAAATAATATATATATATATATTTTTAACCAGAAATTATGGAGATCAAACATAGACTAAACACAGAAGCAAGTGCAATACCACCTCTCCTCTCCCAGGGTTCCTTTGTAGCCTGTTTCGTGTCCCCTTTGACCCTTGCCCTTTCGCCTCTTCTCTTGTCCTCTGGTCCCTTACCTACCCCCCCCTTCCCTCTTTCTAAAGAGTTTTTCTCCTTTCTCAAAGGGAGTTAAACCAGCTTTTGAGACTTACTGCGAAGCGTTTTGTACCTGTAATATACTGTAAGTAAATATTTGTGTAATGGAGAAATACTACTGTAAGTTTTGTACTGTACTGGCTGAAGGTCTGTTACAAATAAACATGAGTAATTTAACAGCCCTGTTTGTTCTTGGAGACTCCCTTTGTCTTCCTTCCGGGGAGAGAGGCAGACTTCATACCACCATTTCTCCCTTCACGATGAGGACGAGTCTAAGCTTGAGGGGGACCCGGACAAGACCCCTGAAGTTGCTGGTCTAGCAGAGCAGATTGTTTTCCAGACAGGGTCTATGTAGCCTGGCTGGCCTGGAACTCACAGAGATCTTTCTACCTCTGCTTCCCAAATTCTGGGATTAAAAATGTGGGCTGCCATGACTGGCCTGTATTATTATTTTTTTAGATTATAATTTGATTACAACATTTCTCCCTTCCCTGTCTTTCCTCCAAATCCTCCCAAGTTTCTTCCCAATTCAGGGTCTCCTTTTTCCCCCTTATCATTTTTGTATATATACATTTGGCACTGGACAACCAACTGGTGTGCTCCTCCCTGGGGAGCACCTCTCTTGATCCTGGCTTTTGATGTGGTTCATAGGCATCATAGCTTGGTAGGTCTGTCGGTTGACTTCCTCCTTCGGAAGCTTGAACGGTGTCTTCTGGTACCACAAAAGATGGTCCTCTGGTAGCATTCAGGGGGTGGAGGAAGCATTCAGGTCAGTTTCAACTCAGGGGTCTCTGGGCCCTGTTTTCTGAAGTGCATGCTGTCTTCAGAGGGGTAACCAAGGGCAATGGGAACAGGCTGTATGTTTGGGGGCGGGGTCCCTCGGACAGGAGTCTCCTGCCAACAGTTCAAAAGAGGGGTTCTCTTTTTGTTAACGTTTGGTGTTGGGGACTTTGTTAGGTGATCTTGGAGGGAGCACCATCATCCCTGATGAGAAGATTCATTAAAAAAGAAAAATATACGTGTAAATTTATACAGGGACCTGTAGCACAAATTGTTAGAAGGTCTTATTAATAAAAACAAACCTGAGCCGGGCGGTGGTGGCGCACGCCTTTAATCCCAGCACTCGGGAGGCAGAGCCAGGCGGATCTCTGTGAGTTCGAGGCCAGCCTGGGCT
Organism: Peromyscus leucopus; assembly: GCF_004664715.2. NCBI lineage: Eukaryota > Metazoa > Chordata > Mammalia > Rodentia > Cricetidae > Peromyscus > Peromyscus leucopus. The sequence goes on from NC_051078.1 coordinate 1,782,491, forward strand.
ACCAAGTGAGCTCCAGGAAAGGCGCAAAGCTACGCAGAGAAACCCTGTCTCGAAAAACCAAAAAATAAATAAATAAATAAATAAATAAATAAAGTAGATTCAATAATCTCCCTTTTTATCTTATCAGGGAGTTATTCGTATTATAGGGTTTGGGGTAGATAGTTAATAGTATGATTTATATGGCTTTTTCAGAAGTCCTTATTGTTATTTTTTTAGATTTATTTATTTATTTTATATCTATATATGAGTGCTCTATCTGCATGTACACCTTTATGCCAGGAGAGAGCATCAGATCCCACTGTAGATGTTCGTGAGCCACCATGTGGGTGCTGGGAATTGAACTCAGGACCTCTGGAGGAGCAGTCAGTGCTCTTAACCTCTGAGCCGTCTCTCCAGCCCCCTTATTATTTTATCCACTTCCCTCTTCTGTATTTACCTCCCTCCCCTTTCCCATTTCCCCTCTCTATCTCCTTTACCTCCCTCCTTTTTTCTGTATTTACCTCCCTCCTCCCCTAAGAAGACCCCCCCCCTTTTCCATTTCCTTCATCAGACACTTGCACTCTGCTACTCCCCTCTCTACGGCCCCCCCACTCCCACCCCCCACCCCACCCCCACCCCGTCCCCGTCCCCGGATCCCGGCAGTGGTTCAGTAGTGGTTCAGTTTTACTTTCCTGATTTCTGCAGTTGCTCTAGGATATGTACTCACACCTGAAGACTTGGAGCTAGGAACTTTCTATGTGGGTGAACTTTCCCGGTCTGGGCTATCGCATTCAATGTAGTCTTTTCTAGGATTAAATATGGTCTATCTCATTCAATAGGTCCATCTGTTTCCCTGCAAAGTTCATGATTTTGGTTTTTGTTTGTCTGTTTAATGGCTTGCTTGCCTTTTTAACAGCTGCATACCACGTTTTCATTATCCATTCATCAGTTGTAGGACATTTAGGTTGCTTCCTTATCCTGCTATCATGACTAGAGCAGCAATGGACATGGCTGAGCAAGTGTCTTCAGAGTAGGATATCGCGTCCTTCTGGCACATGCCCAGGAGTGCCCAGCTGGGTCATGTGATAGACTTATTTTCCTTTTGATAATTCTCCACCCTGATTTCCATAGTGGCTGCACCAGTTTGCACTCCCACCAGCAGTGGAGGAGCCCTTCCCATCCTCCCCAGCATTTCCTGTGCTTTGTTCCTCTGATCTTTGCCATTCTGACTGGGGTAAAATAAAAATCTCAAGGTGGTTTGATTTGCATTTCCCTAATTGCTAGGAATGATTTTTTGTTTGTTTGTTTGTTTGTTTTTCGAGACAGGGTTTCTCTGTGTAGTTTTGGTGCCTGTCCTGGATCTCTCTCTGTAGACCAGGCTGGCCTAGAACTCAGAGATCCTCCTGCCTCTGCCTCCTGAGTACTGGGATTAAAGGCGTGCAATACCACCACTGGCTCGCCACAGGCTTTTTACTTAGTTCTGGAGACTGAAATCCAGTCTTTAGGCTTGTAGGACTAACCCTTTTACCCTCTGAGCTACGTGAGTGATTACTCTGCGTTGCCTGTAATTCCAACACTTGGGAGACTCAAGAAGACAAGAAATTCAAGGTCACACTTGGCTACAAAATGAGTTCAAGACCAGTCTGGACTGAATGACTATGTCTCAAAATAAAGTGAGAATAACTGTGTGTATCTGATAGACTTGCTCAGTTAAATCGAATGGGTACATACAAGGTACTAACTAGGTTGCTTCCCTGTGCTGATAGGATCTAGGTAATAAAGAGGTAATTCAAGCGAGATGTGGTGTCACACACATCTTTGATCTCAGCACTCCCAGCACTTTAATCCTAGAGGCAGAGGCAGGCAATCTGAGTTTGGATCCAGCCTGGTCTACAGAGCGAGTTCCAGGACAACCAGGGCTACACAGAAGAAACCCTGTCTCTAAATAAATAAATAAATAAATAAAACGTGAATAAATACATGAATGAATGAATGAATAAATGTGGTTAAAAACAAATACATAGTCCCACCCAAAAAAGAAAAATTTGTCTCATTTGAAGCTTTTTTTTAAAAAAATTTGTAATTTATGTACATTGGTGTTTGCCTGCATCTGTGTCTGTGTGAGGGTGTTGGATCCCCTGGAACAGGAGTCACAGACAGGTGTGAGCTGTCATGCGGTTGCTGGGAACTGAACCTGGGTCACTCTGGAAGAATAGCCAGTGCGCTTAACCATCGAGCCATCTCTCCAGCCCTCATTTGAAGCTTTTATTTGGTTTATTTGTTTGTTGTTCGAATCAGGGTCTCACTGTGTAGCTATGACTTTCCTGGAGCTCGCTCTGTAGCCCAGGCTGGCCTCGAACTCAGAGAGATCCGCCTGGCTCTGCCTCCCGAGTGCCGGGATTAAAGGCGTGCGCCACCGCCGCCCGGCTTGAACCCTTTATTTGGAAGGATTAATTTACAAAATGGTTTATTTCCTCCTGGTCCGCCTAGAATCCAATTTCAAAGAAACGAAGTCATGGCGTCTCACGGTGGTGTAGCGCCTCCTTCAGTCCGTCCACTCCGGGCAGGGGACCGCTGGGAGTCACACTACAACTCCCACAATGCACTCCGGGCCGGTGACCGCTGGGAGTCACACTACAACTCCCACAATGCACCTCTGTAGGCCTCTCGGAACAGGGAGGGAGCGTCCGGAGGCCGAATTCCGGACAATTTCCGCTCTGGAGACAACGTAAACCGGATGTTATAGTGCGTATAGAACTACTTCCCGGTTCGTAAAACGCATCACATTTTAGTCTTCCGCCAGCCGGTTAAATAGTCCCGCTGGCACTTGGCTCCCGAGATAATTTGTAGGGACTTATTCTGACCCTACGTCTCGGCAGGAACGCTGAACCACTAGGTAAATCTGAGTACGGTGGTTGCTGAAGAGTAACTGGAATTACACATCTCTACGGGTTTTTTCCCTCCCCGGCGCGAGCGTAGGGATCCCGGACTATATAAGGGTGGCCGGCGCGGGGCCGGGCCCTCTTTCGGGTCTTGGCTCCGAGATGGTGAGTGTCGCCGCGTGCAGGGAGCGCGAGGCTGCGCCCGGGCGGGAAGCGGGGTCTGGGGCTGCGGGGGCCGGGGAGCCGGGGGCTCGGGGGCGGGGGTGGCCAGGCGTCCCCTCCGGGCCCGGGTTTGCGGTGCCCGGGGCCTGCGGGGCGGAAAGGGCTGAGCCGCGGGCGTCGCGCCCCGTCTTGAGTCGCGTGTCTCCTGCCTTCCTCACGCTCAGACCAAAAAAAGGAGAAACAACGGCCGGGCCAAGAAGGGCCGCGGCCACGTGCAGCCGATCCGCTGCACGAACTGCGCCCGGTGCGTGCCCAAAGACAAGGCCATCAAGAAGTTCGTCATTCGGAACATCGTCGAGGCCGCCGCGGTCAGGGATATTTCCGAAGCCAGTGTCTTCGACGGTGAGTGAGGGGTGTGCCTGGCTCCCGCTGGCTTGCTCAGCTCTGGGCAGAGGGCTCCTTCCGTGGCGTAGACAGACAGGCTTAGCGCTGAGGTTTGCTTTTGGGGTGCAGATCGAGGCTCGTGCATGGTAGGCAAACCCTGCCTGCATCCCATCCCTGTGACTACCTGTTTGGGAGAGGGGAGTCCGAGGAAGCTGTAAGGGATAAACATCTGACAGACGTGCTTCATTAAACGACTCCTAAAACATGTTGAGACTGAATTGTAAATAAGGCAGAGTGCAGGCAGTTTATGAGTTTTCGGTTTTTTGGCTGTTTCTGGAACTCACTACGAAGACCAAGCTGGCCTCGAATTCACAGCAGAAATCCGCCTGCCTCTGCCTCCCTAGTGCTGGGATTAAAGGCGTGCGCCACCACCGCCGGCTGTTTTTTAACGAGAATGGTAGTTCGGCGTTATACCTGCAAGCGGAGTTGAGCTTTCTCCTCCCCAGCTTGAGCTATGTTCCTTAGCCTTTTCAGTGGCAGCATCTCATCCAAGAGATGGACTTTTATCTCAGCATATGTAGGCTGTGATGTGTGTTTCCATGGTGGCAAGGTGGGTTTGGTTTGCAGGGGTTAGAGTTGGTTCAGATAACGTTGACGGGTAGAATAGGAGGGAATGGTGAGACATGGATGTCCATCTGAACTGCTTCTCTGTTGGTCAGCCTATGTGCTTCCCAAGCTCTATGTCAAGCTGCATTACTGCGTGAGCTGTGCTATTCATAGCAAGGTAGTCAGGAATCGATCCCGTGAAGCCCGCAAGGACCGGACACCCCCACCACGATTTAGACCTGCTGTAAGTAAATCTTGCGTGTTTTTCCTTGAGACATGGGGTCTTAACCAGAAAAGTGTCCACTTGAGGCTTGAGTGTGCTGTGATAGGTGTAACCTACATTTAAAATGTTTGCTTTCTCAAGAGTTGGTAGGCTGTTTCCAATGGAATAGTGTGGTGTCTGTCCTGATTTGTTTATAGCCTGAAACCATGGTTAGCAGTGATGGGAGGTTCGTGGTTGGGTTCTTTGGTTTTTGTGATGCTGGGGACCACATCTAGGTCTTCAGCTTGCTGCTGGTAAATGCTCTGTCGTTTGTGGTGGGCGGGTTTGGGTTTTTATTTTTCACACGGTTTCACTATGGCCCTAGCTAACCTAGGACTAAGTAGACTGCCCCGCCAGGCTTAACTACCTTCTTTGAATTTAGTTCATCTCTTTTTTTCAGGGTGCTGCACCACGACCTCCACCAAAGCCCATGTAAAGAGATGGCTTCATAAAGACAGAAGAGAAAACACCTTGGAAAAATAAAATGGGACTTACACTTTTTGAATGTGTCTATGCCGGGTGTGAATTGTGTGTTATTTCATTTTCTGTGTGTGCTTCTGGAGACCGTAAGGCAAAACAAACCTGGTGGTGTTTTAGGCTCTGTGTACCTTATTTTTTGAGGTAGTTTCTGCAGGCTAGCCAGCTGGTGAGCTCCAGAATCCTGTTTATGCATGAACCAAACTCAACCTTTTTTACGTGGGTTCTGGAGAATAGACTGAGTCAGCCAAGATTATCATACTCCTGGAAATGTAGGGAGGGCACTCACTGTGGCTTCCAGCCCTACAGACTAATTTGGTCATAGAATGCCAAATTTTGAGCCATCTTCCTTTTGAGACATATCAGATGTTTTGCTGACTTTGAACTTAGGTCCCTATGCCTCTTTGAGTACTAAGATTAATAAAGATGTATGTCAGCCATACCCAGCTAAGTTGGCCAGTTAAGTTTTTCAGAAAGCTAAGCCAGTTGGTACCTTGGGCTAATGATTTGTAAATATAGTCACAAGCAAAGACCACCTGGCGGTGGTCCTGTTTGCAAAAACTTTTATCACACATTGAAGGCAAAGCTGTTGACAGCTCGGTAGAAAATCAAGCTGAGAATTCTGGGTTGGAGTCTGTCCGTGTTTGTGACATGGTTGCCCCTAGGTTTATGGATCTGAGGTAAGGTCTCCTAGCCAGCCTAGGCTGTCCTTGGTGGGTTTGTTGCTAGTTACCGTTGAGTCCCTGCACCTTCAAGATCTTTACCTCTTTCTCACTGACTGGCAGGGGTCAGCTCTTTCCACTGAGTGTGCGATCCATCATCAGGCGTAGGAACAAGTGCCTTTATCCTCGTTGTGGGCCAAATGAACTCAGTGCAGAGAAGTTTTTCTGTAGGTGTCCTATGATTAAGGGCTTAGCATTAATTGCACACCTTTAATCTCAACTTGAGACAGAGCAAGCGGATCTCAGGACAACCTGGTCTACAAAGCCAGTTCCAGGACTTCTACAGAGAAGCCCTGTCTGAGGGGCAGGATTAGTGGAGCTGGAGAGAGATTGTTAAAGAGTACTTGTTGCTTGGGTTCAGTTCTAATACCCATGTGGAGGTTCACGTCTATCCCCAACCCTATTCCCAAGGGTTCCAGTACCTTTCTTTGACCTCCAAGGTTACCTGTCACACATGTGATGCATTTGCATAAGTAGTTAAAACATTTATACAAAAAGGTAGGAGAGCTTGGTGGTGGCAGCCGAGGTGCACACCTTGGAGGAGGCGTTAGCAGGTGGAGTTTGAGTTCGAGGCCAGCCTGGTCTACAGAGCTAGTTCCACGACAGCCAGGGCTGTTACACAGAGAGACCCTGTCTATAAATAAATAAAACACTGGCTACTCTTTGAGAGGACCTGGCTTTGGTTCCTGGCACATACATGGCAGCTCATAGCTATAACTGGTTCTGGGGGATCAAAGATCTTTAATCCCAGCACTCAGGAGGCAGAGCCAGGCGGATCTGAGTTCAAGGCCAGCCTGGGCTACCAAGTGAGTTCCAGGAAAAGCGCAAAGCTACACAGAAACCCTGTCTCGAAAAACCAAAAAAAAAAAAAGAAAAAGGAAAGTCATGTGCTGTAGAAGTGGCCTACAATTCTTTGTGTGGATGTGGGTACGGATTCCTTCAAAGGCCTAGGAACTTAAGGAGCAGATGGCTGTGTGATAGCTTATGTGGGTATTGGGAGTTGAACCAGGGTCGTTTGTAAGTGGTCTCCAGCCCCCTTCAGATGTTAGATCAAGGCCAGCAGCCCACTGCCTAACCTGTGGAGGACTAGTTGGTAGTGAAAACAGTACAATGTTAGCCTTTCCACTAGGTTTTGTTGGTTGCTGTTGTAATGGACGTTGTTAGTGGAAGAGCTTGCTGCAGCCTGGAATCTTAAGTGTTTCTGAGGTGTCCACACTCAAAAGTGTACATGGCAGATGGCGCCTTTGGCTCTACCAATTGTAGGTTGGTGTTCAGCTGCGAGGTGGACATTATTAATGGAAAGTTGACCATGGAGGTCCTGGGCTGCCTTTGCACACTAATGCTTGGATTTCCTCTTTCCCAGAACTAGTGTGGTTAAGGAAGATAGTCCTCATTACCTATTACTATGTAATTTTTTTCTCCTTTGGTTTTTCAGGACAGGATTTTACTGTGTAGCCCTCACAGTTCTGGAACTCACTCTTCTAGGCTTCTGCCTCCCAGGTGCTGGGATTAAAAGCATGTGCCACCACCACCAAGCTTTTTAAATATTTTTGTTTTGGTTTGAAGGTAGGGGCAATATTGTTTTGTTTTTCCTCTGTGTAGCCCTAGCTGTCCTGGAACTAGCTCTGTACACCAGGATGGCCTTGAACTCAAGAGATCTGCCTGCCTGGGTGCTGGGATTAAAGGCATGAGCCACCACCACCTGGCAAATCATTATTATGCACTTATAGCTTGTTTTAAAACTAAGTTGTATTAGCCGGGTAGTGGTGGCACACGCCTTTAATCCCAGCACTTGGGAGGCAGAGCCAGGCAGATCTCTGTGAGTTCGAGGCCAGCCTGGTCTACAGAGCAAGATCCAGGACAACCAGAGCTACACAGAGACACCCTGTCTTGGGGGGGAAAAGGTTTTTATTAAAACAGGCCAGAAGAGCATGTTGGAATACCATGGAACTGGAGTTACAGAGGGTGGTGAGCTGTCATGTGTGTGGTTGCTGGGAACCAAATCCAGTCCTCTGAAGGAGCAGTCAATGTTGTTAACTGCTAAGCCACCTCTCCAGCCCTAACTTTGGTATGGTTTGTCCTGGAACTCCTTTGTAGACCAGGCTGGTCTCGAACTCACAGATCCTCCTGCTTCTGCCTCCTGAGTGCTGGGATTAAAGGTGGCTTGGTTTGCTTTTTCAAGACAGGGTTTCTCTGTGAACAATCCTGGCTGTTCTGGAATTTGCTTTGTAGACCAGGCTGGCCTTGAACTCACAGAGATCCACCTACCAAGTGCTGGGATTAAAGACGTACACCACTACTACCTGGCTTGTTTTTGTTTTTTGAGATAGGACTACTGTGTGTAGCCCTGGCTGTCCTGCCCCCCCCCCTTTTTAATGTGAACATTTATGTAGTGCTGGGGGTTGAATTTAGGGCCTTTTGCATGCTGTATTAGTTAATTTTCTCCATCCTGACCAAATTGCCTGACAGAAACCATTTAAGGGAAGAAGGGCTTATTTGGATCCGTGGTTGCAGAAAGTGTAGTCCCGTCACGGTCAGGAGGTGTGGCTGAAACATGTAAGGTTTATTTCCATCGTAGTGGACACAGGAAGCAGGAGCTGGGCAGGGGCTGGGCATGGTCGCACACACCTACAATCCTAGCATTCTGTAGGTGGAAGCAGGAGAATCCGGAGTTGTTTAAGACCGGGTCCACCAAAACCTGTTGCTTTTGTTTTTAAGCTAGCTGGAGGGTCGGGCCTATACCTCAGGTAGCAGAGCTGACCCAGTGTCTTAGGGTTCCTTTTGCTGTGACAAAACACTATTTCAGCAGCAGCTTGGGAAGGAAACGGTTTACTTCATCTTTACTTCCAGGTTATTCCCATCACAAGGGAAGTCAGGCAGGAACTTGAGCAGGGCAGACACTGGAGGCAGGAAGCAGAAGCTATGGAGGAGTGCTCTTTTACTGGTGTGCTCCCCTCCCCAAGGCTTGCTCAGCCCCCTTGCTTATGGCCTCCAGGACCATCAGCTCAGGGGTCTTCCTAGATCAACCGTCAATTTTTTAAAAGTGCACCCAGGCCAATCTGGTGGGAGCATTTTCTCTGTTGAGGTTCTCTCTTCCCAAATGACTCTAGCTTGTGTCAAGTTAACATAAAACTAACCTATTGGTGAAAGTATTAAGGCCACTCCACGTAGTTAAAAGGGAGGTTTATTTAGTGGGCAACTTACAAAAAGGGAAAGGTAGGTCGCAGGGTCTGGGGAAGGTGTATCACAGTCCAGCGGTGTTCTCTGGAGCTCTGCTTGGTCCACCTCCACCGTTCAGCATCCTGGCACAGAGAGAGCGCTGACCATCCATCTCTCGGGTCTCTAGGCGCCTCCCCTGGCCCCACCTTGTAGGTGTGACAGTTGCCAGAGTCTCAGTGGGGGTTGGAACTTCCAGATCCAAGCTGGAATGGCCACCCACTACATCAACCAGTATACCTACTGTGCAGGAAGGCATGGGTCCTATCCCCAGCATGGCACAATCCAGGTGTGGTGATGCACAACTCTAATTCCAACACTTGGGAGATAGGTACAGAAAGGTCGAGATTTCAAGGTCGTCATCAGCTACATAATGAGTTCAAGACAGCCTGAAATACATGAGACCCTCTCACAATAATTAAAAAAAAAACAACAAAAAAACTTTTTAACTGTTGGAACCAATAGTGGTTGTAACCTCCACTAGTGACCTACCTCTGCTAATCAAGCTACTTGGTAAAGAGATCAGAGAGAGTCAGATCTGGAACTGGAGTCACGGATAGTTGTGGACCACCACATGGGTGCTGGATAGTTGTGGACCACCACATGGGTGCTGGATAGTTGTGGGCCACTATGTGGGTGCTGGGAGCTGAACTTCTTGCAAGGAGAAGTCTTGAGTTATCTCTGCCCCTTGCCTTTAAATTTATTTATTTATTTATTTATTTATTTATTTATTTATTTAGTGTGTGTGTGTGTGTGTGTGTGTGTGTGTGTGTGTGTGTGTGTGTGTAGCTAGAGTTTTCCTGCCTTGCCCACAGTCAGGACAAATCTTTGTCACCCGCCAGTCCCACAGCCACTCAGACCCAACCAAGTAAACACAGAGACTTATATTGCTTACAAACTGTATGGCCATGGCAGGCTTCTTTCTAACTGTTCTTATAGCTTAAATTAATCCATTTCCATAAACCTATACCTTGCCACGTGGCTCGAGGCTTACCAGCATCTTCACATGCTGCTTATCATGGTGGCGGCTGGCAGTGTCTCCTTCTGCCTTCCTGTTCTTTCTTTTCTCCTCTCTGTTAGTCCTGCCTATACTTCCTGCCTAGCCACTGGCCAATCAGTATTTTATTTATTGACCAATCAGAGCAACACATTTGCCATACAGAACATCCCACAGCATGTGTGTGTGTGTGTGGGGGGGGTCATCAGGCCTGATGGCATGCACCCTCATCTTGCTGCCTCCCAAAGTCTATTCTTGCAGTTACTGTCAGGGAGGTGGATATATCCATTTAATGTATTATGGAGTTTGTGACCGCTGAGAAAAGACCACAGACTCAATGAAATTATAATTTAAAGATTTATTCATTAGCTGCTAACAGGACGATAGCCTTGAAGCCCCATCTCAGACATGTCATGAAGAAGGGATGTGGGAAAGAGTGTTTAAAGGGGAAAACCCCAAGGAGACCTTCAATATGTCTGTCAAGTAGTTAAAGCAACTCAAAACAATTTATGAGACTCTGCATAAGCAAGTTACAGAAGCCACGAAAGCCATTAATGGTAACATGTTATATAGTCACGGCTGTACATTTCTGGGTGGGGGTCACTGAGTCAGGGTTACCGGGAGTTTATCTTCCAGGGACTGGAATCAGTCAAACAGCTAATGAGTACCAAGATGGATGCCTGGTATAAAATGGAGTTTCCTTAGCCTTGCAAATGAGTTAGGCGAATGAATTCTATCAAAGTAGACTCACCATAGGTGAATGAACTGGAACTAGAGTATAAATGTATTTGTTCGGGTCGGGGATTTAGCTCAGTGGTAGAGTGCTTGCCTAGCAAGTACAAGGCCCTGGGTTCGATCCTCAGCTAAAAGAAATATATTTGTTCAATAACTTTTTAAATTTTATGTGTATGGGTATTTTGCCTGCTCGTTAAGTCTGTGCACCACACATGTGCAGTGCCCGTAGGGGCCAGAAGAGGGCACCAGATCCCCTGGATTTACAGATGGTTTTTGAGACTCAGTGCGTTACTAGACATGGAATCTGGGAACTCTGGAAGAACAGCCAGTGCTCTTAGCTGCTGAGCTAGCTCTCTAGCCTTGTTCAATAAATATTCATTTCCTGTATATTTGAGACTTTTTGTTTGTTTGTGTTTTGTTTTTCGAGACAGGGTTTCTCTGTGCAGCCCCGGCTGTCCTGGATCTCGCTCTGTAGACCAGACTGGCCTTGGACTCAGACTTTCTTTAGAATCCAAGTCCTATGTTATATAAAGCCAATTGGTTAAGAATCTAAAAGATCCAGGTGTGGTGGTGCACCCCTTTAATCCCAGTACTTAGAAGGCAAAGACAGATGGATCTCTGTGAGTTTGAGGCCAGCCTGGTCTACAGAGCAAGTTCCCGGACAGCCAGGGCTTCACAGAGAAATCATGTCTGGAAAAAAGCAAAAACAACAACAAAAAAGATTTTTATTCATGTTCATGAGTGAGTGTATGTATGCCATGTGTGTGGAGGTCACTAAAGAGGGCAGAAATGGATATCAGGTCCCCTGGAATTGTGCTGGGAACCAATTCGGGTGCTCTGGATAGCAGTACCCGCTCTTAACGGACGAGCGAGCCATCTATCCAGCCCCTTTGTGAAGCATACAGGGTCTCTCGTAGCCTAGGCTGGCCTCACTCACCAGGGTGACCTTGAATTTCTGATCCTCCTGCCCTGCCGCTGCCTCTTCAGTGCTGGGATTGCAGGCACATGTCACCACACCTGAGTGTGTGGTGCTGGGGACGGAACCGGGGTCTCATGCTCGCCAAGCATGCACTCTACCAACTGGACCACATCTAACAGCTCCATCAGGGGAGCATCTCTCACCCCACCTCCCCGCGTCAGGTTTGTTCTTTGTGACTAGGTTTTATTCACTCTGTAGACCAGTCTGGCCTGGAATTCAGAGATCATCATCCTCCTCTCCCTTCTGCCTCCCCAGTGCTGGGGTCAAAGGTGTGGGCCACCGTGCCCATTCCCAGGGCAGCCACTGCTTCTAAAAAAAATATTATTTATTTTATGTGTATGAGTGTTTTGCTTGCATGCATGTGTGTGCACCCTGTGCATGCCTGGTGATTGTGGAGGTCAGAAGAGGGCTTTGGATGTCTTGGAAATGGAATGACTAATGGTTGTTAGCCAACATGAAGGTACATGGGAAATTGAACCCAGGTCCTATAAAGGAGCAACCAGTGCCCTAACCACAGCCATGGTGGCTTCTTCTTCTTCTTCTTCTTCTTCTTCTTCTTCTTCTTCTTCTTCTTCTTCTTCTTCTTCTTCTTTTTTGTTGTTGTTTTTTCGAGACAGGGTTTCTCTGTGTAGTTTTGGAGCCTGTCCTGGATCTCACTCTGTAGCCCAGGTTGGCCTCGAACTCACAGAGATCCGCCTGGTTCTGCCTCCTGAGTGTTGGGATTAAAGGCGTGCGCCACACCGCCCGGCTCATGGTGGCTTCTTGATAGAACTAACTACTGATGATTTTGGGTTTTTTGTTTTGTTTTGGTTTTTGGTTTTTCTGTGTACTACTGGTGATGTTTAATCATAAACCTAAAAAATACAAAGGAAAGTTAGAAATAGTGGTTCACACCTGTAATCCCAGAATTTAGGGAGTGGAAACGTATAATCTGGAGTTCAAGATCATCCTGAAGCCGGGCGTTGGTGGCACCCACCTTTAATCTCAGCGCTAGGGAGGCAGAGCCAGGCGGATCTCTGAGTTTGAGGCCAGCCTGGTCTACTACAGAATGAGTTTTAGGACAGCAGCACAGAGAAACCCTGTCTCAAAAAAAAAAAAAAAAAAAAAAAAAAAAAAAAAAAAAAAAAAAGATCATCCTGAGGTACATAAGGAGTTCCAAGCAAAGTTTATGAAACCCTGTCTCAAATACCATCACCACTCCCCCAAAAAGGGGTGGGGGTAAAGGCAAACAAGCCATTTGGATGAATGAGAAAAGACCTTTCCAGCGTTGGAAGTGATAGACAATGTATCTGAGGCAGGAGCATGCCTACCAAGCTGGTATGTCACAGAGAGCGAGGCCGGCGGTGGCGGAATTGAACTGAGCTGGTGGAATAGTTCGGGTTTATGATCCTTTATCTGTGGGGCCTTGTTTGCTTTGTCGTGATTTTCAAGCCTACAGCAGTAATGCAGTGCATGTTTACTTAATATATAACAATCCTAAAAGGGATTTGGAGCAGCCACGAGGGTCAGGCTCACTATTTCTGCAGCAAAATACAAGAAAATACATAGAAATAAAGTATGTAAGCCGGATGCGGTGGTGCACTCCTGTGATCCCGGCACTTTGGAGGAAAAGATGTGAAGATTGCTACAAGTCAAAAACCAGCCTAGTCGATACAGTGAGTTCCAGGCTAAGAGTTACATAGTGAGACCCTGCTCATCCCTGAAGGTCCACGGCATTGGGACGCCAAGGCAGGAGGATTGACGATTCTCGGACAGCAAGGGCCACATGAAGAGACCCTGTCTCTAAACAGGTCTCTGTAACCCCAACCCTTGGTAAATGGAAGCAGGAGGATCAGAAGTTCAAGTCATCTCAGCTTCATAGGCTGAGGCCAATCTGGGCTACACGAGACCTTGTCTTAAAACAACAATATTAAAAAGCAGCAGTAATTCATTGAAGAGGTTATTTTTGCTGGATTTTTTTTAATAGTGCTTTGGACAAAGCCTTGTACATACTAGGCAAGTGCCCTATCACTAAATTACATCTCCAACCCTTTGGTTTTACAATCCAGTCTTACAGTGTAGCTCACTGGCTTTGAACTTGCTGTATAGCCTAGGGTGGCCTCCGGCTGGCAATCATCCTGCCCTTGCCTCGGATTACAGGGGTGCACCACCATGCCTAGGATCTGAAGGTTCTGGGCCATAGAGCAATACAAAGGTGGTACATAAATAAAGTTTGGGAAGTACTCATCTAGCATTTCAGAAGGAGCTGTAGTACAATAAAAATAACAGCGTGCACACCTTTAATCCCAGCACTCAGAGGGAGGCAGATCTCTGAGTTTGAGGTCAGCATAGTCTACAGAGTGAGTTCCAGGACAACCAGGGCTACACAGAGAAACCCTGTCTCAAAATAAAAAGTAAACTCTTTTCATACAATATATTTTGATTCTATTCCTTCCCCTCCCCCCATATGTCTTCCTCTTCTTTTTAATATAGAGTCTCACTGTATATCTCTGGCTGGCCTGGAAATTGCTATATAGACCAGGCTGGTCTGGAACTCAAGATCCTCCTGCCTCTCCTCAACGCCTTCCAAGAGTTGTGATTAAAGGTGTATACCGCCAACACACCCAACCTTTTTGTTTTGTTTTGTTTTGAGATAGCATCACAAATAGCCTAGGCTGGCTCGAACTCTCTAGTATCTGAGAATGACCTTGAACTCTGACCCTCCTGCCTCTACCATCCAAGTATGGAATTCTAGGTATGCAACACCAAGTCCAACTCTAAAGTTGATTTTTAAAAATGTGCCTCCTGGGGTTGGAGATTTAGCTCAGTGGTAGAGTGCTTGCCTAGCAAGCGCAAGGCCCTGGGTTCGGTCCTCAGCTTGACAAAAAAAAAAAAAAAATGTGCCTCCTGGTTTTGGTAGCACTAGCATCCAGCCCTCAGGGTGGTGGGTGGGGAGGAGGAAATAGGATCAGGAGTTCAGTCATTCTCCATCCTTGGATACACTGTATGTTCAAGACCAGCTTGTGCTACAGGAGACCCTGTCTCAAAGCAAAACAAAATCAACACTTAAGGCTGGAACGTAGCTCGATGGCAGATCACATACTTATTATGCAGGAGGCCCTGGGTTTGAACCTCAGCACCCTTATAGACAAAAACAAAACAAACCCCAGCCATTTAGGGTTTTGAGGTTACCTCAGTAAAGCACAGGGTTAGCCTGTGAGGTCCTGGGCTTAACCCTTAGCATTCTACTACCCGCCTCCCCAGAAGATTAATATTTCAACAGCTTTATTGAGTATCATCTATAGTGCAGGGATTGGTGCCGAACACCTGTAAACCTAGTATGAGGGAGGAAGAGAGAGAGATTCAAAGTGTACGGGGGAGTGGGGCCGTGAGATGACTCACATGTTCCTCACACACCAAACTATCTTAGGTGCAACCATACAATGGGATCCTACTGAGCAATTAAAGGAGCCAGTGTTAATATATGCAGCATGCACTCTGTGATGCTGGGGAAAATTACACCTGCAGGATTCCATTTGCTCTAGAAAATGCAAAGTACTCGATAACGACAGAAAGCTAGACTGTGGTGTCTGGGAACGGTAGGAGTGACAGCATGGGGTATTATTATTATTATTATTATTATTATTATTATTGAGCATGGGGTATTATAAGAGCCAATTCTGGGGAGACCCTACATGCTCATCTTGAATATGGTGGGGGTTTCATGATTATACACATAGGCCAACATTTTTTTTTGCTGAACACCTATAATCCCAACACTTGGAATGCTGATGCAGGAGGGTAACTGAGAGCTTGAGGTCAGTCTGAGCTACATAAGGAGCTCCAGGCCAACTCCGGTTACAAAATATGGACCCACCCTGCCGATATAAAGGGTCCCTGTCCCCAAGACTACCTGAGGACCATCCCTGGACTCACTTGGTGGAAGGGGCAAGCCCGGCCGCCTTTCCAGCCCCTGACTGTTTATTCTGTGTGTCGTACACATGCAGGGAGGTCAGATGAGAGCTTTCAGGAGTTAGTTCTCTCCTTCCTCCACGTGGGTTCCTGAACTCGGATGGCCAGGCTTCGTGGCAAGGATCTTACCTACTCTGCCATCTTGCTGAACCTATTTTTATTTGTTTGTTTGTTTGTTTGCTTGTTTTTTCAAGACAGCGTTTCTCTGTGTAGTCCTGGCTGTCCTGGATCTCACTTTGTAGCCCAGGCTGGCCTCGAACTCACAGAGATCCGCCTGGCTCTGCCTCCCGAGTGCTGGGATTAAAGGTGTGCGCCACCACTGTGTGGCTATTTTTATTTTTGAAAGGTTTGATGTAGCTCTGCTGGTTTTGAACTCAATATGTAGCTCAGGATGGCCTTGAACTTCTGATCTTCCTGCCTTCACTTTCTACCTTTTTTTTTTTTTTAAAGATTTATTTATTTATTATGTATACAGAAGAGGGCGCCAGATCTCATTACAGATGGTTGTGAGCCACCATGTGGTTGCTGGGAATTGAACTCAGGACCTCTGGAAGAGCAGTCTCTCCAGCCCCTCTACCTTTTTTTTTTCCATGTGCATTGGTGTTTTGCTTGCATGTATGTCTGTGTGAGGGTGTCATATTCTCCGGGACTGGAGTTACAGACAGTTGTGAGCTGCCTTGTGTGTGCTGGGAATTGAACTCAGGTCCTCTGAAGGAGCATCCAGTGCTCTAAACCACTGAGCCATCTCTCCAGCCCCACTTTCTACTTTGTGTTTAATCCATATTAAAATCTTTCCTTAATAAACTTCACATTCGGAGCTAGGGATAGAACTCAGTTCGTGGTGCTTGCCTCCCCTGCACAAAGTTCAGTCACACTGTTAAAACCAGACATGGTCATCTCAGCTCGCAGAAGGTAGAGACAGGAGGATCGGGAATTCGAGGGTCTTCTCTCCTACACGCTAATTCAAAGCCAGTCTTGGCTACACTACACCTTTAAAACAAAACAAAACGCTCACACAGCTGGGCATGGTAGCACACGCCTTTGATCCCAACATGTGGGAGGCAGAGGCAGGTAGATTCTGGGAGTTCAAGTCCAGCCTGGTCTACATAAGTTCCAGGACAGCCAGGGCTACATAGAGAAACCCTGTCTCAAAAAACAAAATAACAACATACACACAGCCCCCTCCCCAAATAAACACCATAACATTGCTTCACACTGAAACAAAACAATGACAAAAACCCTGTTATTCCTCTACCGAAATATCTTTACATCTTTGTCGAAAAGTAACACACGGGCTCGGGCAATGGCTCAGTTGGTAAAGTGCTCACCTGGCAACCTGAGCATCTGAGTTCAAGCCCCAGAATCCATGTGAACATGCCAGCACAGTGACACACACTTGTAACCCGAGCGACGGAAAGATGGCTCCGACTTGCCTTAGCCGGAGTTTGGTTCCCAGCACCAACATCAGGCCAACATCTGTAACTCCATCCAGTTCCAGGGAATCCCACAACCTCTTCTGGCCTCCTTGAGCGCCTACGCAAGAGGTGCACATTAATCTATGCAGACACACACACGCACGCACGCGCACTCAAAATAAATAATAAAGTAGATAAATATATCTCAGAGGTTTAATTATTTTAAATTAGTTCTTTTTTATATAATTTATTTAACTTTATTTTATGTGCATTGGTGTGAAGGTGTCTGATCCCCTGGAACTGGAGTTAGAGACAGTTGTGAGCTGCCACATGGGTGCTGGGAATTGAACCCGGGTCCTCTGGAAGAGGAACCAGTGCTCCTAACCTCTGAGCCATCCCTCCAGCCCCTTAAATTAGTTCTTATTATTGTGTGTGCCTGAATGTTGTATGTGGGACAGTGAGGCATACTGTGAAGGTCAGAGGTCAATTTTTGGGAGTCTGTTCTCTCCTTCCATCTTTTCATGAATTCCATTGTTTGTTTATTTTGAGGCAGGGTTTCTCTGTGTAGCCCTGGCTGTTCTGGAACTCGCTCTATAGATCAGGCTGGCCTCAAACTCAGAGATCTGCCTTCTTCCACCTGGGATTAAAGGCTTGTGCAACCACCGCCCGGCGGTTCTTTGATAGGAAGGGCTCCTGGGAACAATATTCTCAGAGCTCCTGCACATGTATAACAGTTTGTCTGTGCTCATTACGATTGAAGGTTAATTCTGCTTTGGCTCATACACTCTTCCTTGAGTATTTAAAATATGTCAACTCCGTTTTCTTCTTACATCGAACATTGATGTCAAAAGTCTGGCAGGGCTTTGGTAGCACATGCCAGAACGTGAACACAAGACGCTGAAGCAAGACTGGAGAGGCGGCTCAGAGGTTAGAGTACTTGCTGCTCTTGGAGAGGACCTGGGTTCAGTTATCAGCACCTACATGGCACATACATTAACTCCAGTTCTACGGGATCTAATACCCTCTTCTAGCCTCTTTGGGCATACAAGTGTTGCACAGACAAGCAGTCACATACACAGAAATATAAATGATAAATAACCAAATATTTGAGGCAGCAAGATGGCTTAGTAGGTAAAGGCACTTGCCACCAAAATGTGATGACTGATTTTGATTGATTCATGGGTTCCACATAGTGGAAGAAGAAACCAACTCTTGCAAGTTGTCCTCTGACCTCCACACATGTATACTGTAGCACGAACACTCCCACACCCACTCCCCCACTGGCCCCCCTCCACACACACATACAAATAGATAAAGGTAATCTTGTTTGTTTGTTTGTAGATACAGGGTCTTTCTACATAGCCCTGGCGGTCCTGGAACTCTCTATGACCAGGCTGGCCTGAAACTCACAATGATCCACCTGCATCAGCTGGTGGGATTAAAGGCTTGAGTCACCACAACCAGCTAGAAAGGCAATCTTTTTTATTTTGTCTTGTTTGTTTTTGTTTTTCAAGACAGGATTTCTCTGTGTAGCCCTAGCTGTCCTGGAACTCACTCTGTAGACCAGGCTGGCCTCAAACTCACAGAAATCTCCCTGCCTCTGCCTCCTGAGTACTGGGATTAAACGTTTAGAAAGGTAGTTAAACAAAAACAAAAAAGGCATGGCTATGATGGTGCACACCTTTAATCCCAGTACTCAGGAGGCAGAGCCAGGTGGATTCCAGGACAGCCAGGGTATACACAGTGAAACCCTGTCTCGAAAAACCAAAACCAAACAAACAAACAAATAAATAAATTAAATTAAATTAAATAAAAAAAAAAAAGAAGAAGAAGAGCCAGGTGGTGGTGGCAGCGGCAGCGGCGCACGCTTTTAATCCCAGCACTTGGGAGGCAGAGGCAGGCGGATCTCTGTGAGTTCGAGGCCAGCCTAGGCTACAGAGTGAGTTCCAGGAAAGGCGCAAAGCTACACAGAGAAACCCTGTCTCGAAAAAACAAAAAAAGGGAGAGGTTGAAACAAGGTCCTTGTGATTTCAAGGCTACTCTGGGTTACAGCCAGACCAAAACAACAGAACAAAACAAGTTTCCTAACTTTTCCCTGCTGGCTCACAGCTCTCCTTCAATGACACTTGTTTACGTCCAGTATTTTCAGGTGTCTGTTTTGGGACATCCACGGTGAAATGACCCCTAGGCAGAGGGTGTTGAGGGAAGACAGAGGAAGACACAGAGCCAGGACGGCGGAGTGCGGTTTCTGAGGACTCACCAACACTGACGGGATTGTGTCAGGTGGCAGCTGGGGCCTGGAGAAAGAGGGAGAGGCTCGCAGGAGAAAAATGGCTCCCGTCCAACCCTCTTTATCTCCAGCTAACACACAAAGGCAAGTTTGGTGCCTAGGCTCATGCCGCAGTCCCAGCCACCCAGAGCACAGGACGGCTTGAGCCAGGAGTGCTGGACCTGCCGTGGCTGCGTCTAAGAAGAAAAGCAGGTGCATTCCTGCTGTTCACACCACCAGAGTTTTCGCGTGACGCACAACATGTTGCTTTAATGGTTTTGTTTATCTGTAGGGTGCTGGGAAAGTGGGAGGATGGGCAGCAGCGGGTTTACTTGAGAGTAAACAGGGCGGTTACCCCACACACAGAGTACTGCAGCCCATTCAAGCTGGGTCCTTACCATGACTATCACCCTTCATTCTTCGTGTGTGTGCGCATGTGTGTGGTGGGTGGTGTGTGAGTGCATGTGTGTGTGGTTTGTGTGTGTGTGTGTGTGTGTGTGTGTGTGCGCGCGCGCGTGTGTGTGGCGTGTGGTGTGTGAGTGCATGTGTGTGTGGTTTGTGTGAGCATGTGTGTATGGTGTGTGTGAGTACATGTGTGTGTGGTTTGTGTGTGTGTGTGTGTGTGTGTGTGTGTGCACGTGTGTGTGGTGGGTGGTGTGTGAATGCATGTGTGTGTGGTTTGTGTGAGCATGTGTGTATGGTGTGTGTGATGGATTTGTGTGTGTGGTATATGTGTGCAATTGTGAAGGTGTGAAATCAGTGTTAGATGTCTTCTCCAGTCACTGTCTTGTTTTATTTTATGTGCACGAGTGTTGTGCCTGTATGTCTGTCAGTCTGCACCACCTGCATGCTTGGTGTCTGAGGAGGTCAGAAGGGGGCATTGGATCCCCACTGGAACTCAAGTTACAGACGTTTTTGAGCTGCCATTGGGTGCTGGGAATTGAACCCGGTCCTCTGGAAGAGCAGCCAATGCTCTTAACTGCTGAGCCATCTCTCCAGTCCCCCAGTTATATATTCATTTGTTTACTTGAGACAGGGTCACATTGTATATCCCTGGTTGGCCTGAGACTCCATTTGTAGACCAGGCTGGCCTCAGACTTAGAGAGATCCATTTGCCTCTATGTCCCACACCTTATTTTTTTACGCAGAGTCTCTCACTGAACCTGGAGCTCACCCATATAGCTGGACTGACTCATCAGCAAGCCTCAGGAACCTTCCTGTCCCTGCCTCCTCAGACCTGGGGGAGCTTGTGCTACTATGCCCAGCTTTTATGTAGGGGTTGGGGGTCCACCTCGGGTCTTCAGGTTCACATGGCAACAGCTTTACTGAGATCCAAAGCCTCCGCCACCCCTAACCCTTTGGAAACAGGGTCTCACGTATTTCTGGCTGGCCTCAAATTCTCTCTGAAGCTGAGGATGACCTTCGACTCCTGATCCTCTTTCTCTTTTGAGGCAGGTTCTCACCACGCTGCCTAGTCTGGCCTTGCACTTGATCTGTGGCCCGGGCAGGCTGTGAATTTTGATCCTTCTCGCCTAAGTCTCCCAAGAAGCTGGGGTTACCAGCCTGTGCCGCCTTGTCTAACTTACATGATTTTTACAAGTTTTTTTGTAAGTTATAGAATGTAACAGTATTCCTTTCTGTTTAATTTATTGTTGTTCTCCCCCCCCCGTGTGTGTGTGTGTGTGTGTGTGTGTGTGTGTGTGTGTGTGTGTGTGCAGAACTGCAGAACTTTCAGGAGTTGGTTCTTCACACCATGGCTCCATGGGTTCTGGGAATCAAACTCAGGTCTTGAGTGGCAAGCACTCTTATCAGCTGAGACATTTCACCAGCCCTTCCATTCACCTTATAGTTGGGCAATATCCATTCTTTCCATACATTTCATTTTGTGAATTCATCCATTAATGGGCATTTGTGTTGTTCCCATTTCACTGTTATTATTATGAATAATTCATGCTGAGGATGTAGCCTGATGGTACCGTGCTTGCCTAGCGTACACAGAGCCCAAATTCGATCTTCAGTACTGCCAAAAAAACAAAACAAACAGCCATTCACAAGTGTTCTGAAGAGGACTTACTCCTCTTGTCTATATACTCAGGACTTGACCTGCTGCGTCATTTTCTCTTTGGCTCCATTAACAGGCATAGTGTTCAGGATGAGCTAAAAGACAGTCCCACCTGTAAGCTGTTATTCACTCTAGGCTACACACACCGACACACTGGCCCAGGCACCGCCGGGAGGGTAACAGTAGGGACTGCCAGCCGAGTCGCCTGAAGAATGATGAGAAGACCTGCAAACATCTGGCTGGAGGTGAGAGAACGAGCGAGAAACAAAAGATGCCTTCAAGAATCCGAAGGCTAGCTGGGCGGCGGCGGCGGCGGCGGCGGCACACTCCTTAATCCCAGCACTCGGGAGGCAGAGGCAGGCGGATCTCTGTGAGTTCGAGGCCAGCCTGGGCTACAGAGTGAGTTCCAGGAAAGGCTCAAAGCTACACAGAGAAACCCTGTCTCAAAAATCCAAAAAAAAAAAAAAAAAAAAAAAAAAAAAAGAATCTGAGGGGCTGTTATGTAGAGAGCAGACAAGGAAACTGTGCATGGTGACTCATACCTAAGATCCCAGCACCAAGGATATTGAGGTAGGAGGATCACTGGGAGTTAAGGCTGGTCTTGGCTACTGGGTGAGACCCTGTCTCCAAAATAAATAAACAATCACAGACTGAATTCCAGCTTAAGACTAGGATAGAATTTCCAACCATTTCTGAAATGGTCCTAAACATACTTGGGCCATTTTGTACTATGTCATATACAAAGTGTCATTCTCGGCGTCGGCAATTATAAAATCAAACTACCAATCAGCTGTGGGAAACATGAAGAAACTCTGGCGTATGAAACACTTAGGACGAAGCTGGGTTGGTAGAGGACTTGCCTAGCATGCGGGAGCCCAATGTTCCATCCCCAGTACCACAAAAAGCCGGGGTAGCAATGCATGCCAGTAATCCCAGAACCAGGGATGTAGAGACGAGATCAGAAAGAAATTCACAGCCATCCTCAGCCTCCTAACTAGTTCAAGGTCAGACGGAGCTATTTGAGACCCTGTCTCAAGAAAAATAAAAATAGGAAATAGTCCAATATTCCCTTCATAAATGTCCATTTGTTTGTTTATTTTGAGACAGGATCTTTCTATGTTGTCCTGGAACTTGCCATGAACACTGGGTTGGCCTCAAACTAACAGAGATCCTCCGGTCTCTGTCTGCGGAGGCTGTGGTTAGAGGTGTGCCACAGTACCCTGCATCTTCTGTTTTATTTGGGGGGAACTGTCTTAGTCACTTTTCTATATACTGCTGTGCTTAAACACCATGACCAAGGTGACTTGTAAAAGAAAAGTGTCTAGTTTCACTTACAGTTTCCGAGGACTAGAGTCCATGGTGGCCGAGCAAAGGACAGCTGAAAGCCCACATCCGGAACAAGGAGTCAGAGGGAGACACACGAGAGATGGTGGGAGGCTTTGAAACCTCAAGACCCGTCCCCAGTGACGCACCTCCTCCAACAAGGCTACAGCTCCTGACCCTTCCCAAACGTTTCACCAGCTGGGGACCGAGTACTCAGATATATGAACCAGCGGGGGCTGTTCTCATTCAAACCACACAAGCATGCCACCCGAAATGGCATCTGAAGGCCCATGTGTCACAGGCTTGGTTGCTGATGGGGTTTTAGGAAGAGACTGGATCATAAGAGCTCTGACTTCATTAATAGATGAATCCACTGATTCATCTATTAAAGCCATTTCAGATTAATGGCTTTCTTTGGACATGAAAGAAAGTAGAATGTGGACCCCATCCGAGAAAGTAGATCTCTTAGGGAGAGTGCCCTGGAAGTGTCCGTCCTGCCTCCAGCTTCTTCTGCCGGGTTGTGGCTTTCTCTCCAGCATGAAGGGACAGGCTTTGCTCCCCCACATTTTCCCCATTGTGATGTTCCGACTCCCGATGTGTGGGCACAGGAACAACAGACCCAAGTGACCATGGACCAAAACCTCTGCAACTGTGACTAATGAGCCTTTCCCAGCTCAATTTGTGTTCTCAGGTATTTTGCCACAGTGTGGGAAGGACTGTCACTTAAAGAAAGGTCTTTGCTATCACACCTCCTGGAGCTACACACAGGTCTGGCTCAGTTTCTAGGGTGATAGAGAAGAAAGACAAGGGGAAGGACACAAGCTTTTGTTTTCTTTTCTTTTGTTGTGTTTTTCCAGGCAGGGTTCTTCTGTGTAGCCCTGGCTGTCCTGGATCTCGCTCTGTAGCCCAGGCTGGCCTTGAACTCAGAGATCCACCAGCCTCTGCCTCTCGAGTGCTGGGCTCAAAGGTGTGCACCACCACCGCCCTGTTAGGGCAGGAGCTTTGTGTCTTCACATACAGAAGAGGCTTTTAGATTCTAGCCATGGTTCTAGACGTTCATTTCTTGTAAAGTATCTGCGTTCTGCACAAAGTTCATTCTTTGTTTTGCAATACCTGAGCTTTAAGATTTCTTGAAGTGATTATGTGTGATAAAAAGTAGAGATAGAGGGTTGGGATGCAGCTCAGATGGTAGAGTACCTGGTTAGCACACACAAAGCCCTAGGCTAGATCCTGGCATGGACTAAAACCAGGCATGGTGACACATGCTTGTAATCCTAGTACTTATGTGTTGGAGTCAGCAAGACCAGAAGCTCAAAACCAAAGCTCAAAGTATGAAGTATGTGTGTGAGTGTAAGCCTGCTTGTGCTACAGTGTGCCCTGTGCGTGGAGGTCAGAGGACAACTTTTGGGAGTATGTTCTTTCCTTCTGTACTGGGTTTGGGGACTTGAACTCAAATCATTGGGCTGATGTGGATTTCCTGCTGAGCCGTCTCTCCGGCCCTGAATTTGTATTACAAGTTCTCTTCCTCCAAAAAATGTTATTCAAATATTAATACATTTGATTTCAATAAAAAAGAGTTTGGTTGCCTGGCATGGCGGTGCTCAGCTGTAGTCGCAGCAGGCAGGAAGCAGAAGCAGGAGAATCAGGCGTTCAAGGCCAGCCTCTGCTACAGCCTGGGCTACATGAGACCCTGGGTTCAAGACCTGCCTCTGCTACAGCCTGGGCTACATGAGACCCTGTGTTCAAGGCCAGCCTCTGCTACAGCCTGGGCTACATGAGACCCTGGAAACAAACAAACATAAAACAATAAAAGCTTTTGTTTTATTTTGTTTTTCAAGACAGGGTTTCTCCGTGCAGCCCCAGCTGTCCTGGATCTCACTCTGTAGACCAGGCTGGCCTCAAACTCACAGAGATCCTCCTGCCTCTGCCTCCCGAGTGCTGGGATTAAAGGTGTAAGTCACCACTGCCCATCATAAAAGGTTTTTGTTGATATACTTTTTGTACAAAAGATATGTACACATATAATATGTACCCTTTGATGTCTTCTAGTATAAGACTACATTAAATATTTTCTGGATTGGGCTTTTATTATTACTTCTCATACAGAGTTAGAAGACAGCTATGCCCACCCTATACCACCGACACTCTGCTTCCTCTACACAACGTTGATCAAAACAACCACCTAAACGCTGGCAGTGGTGGCAGGCGGATCTCTGTGAGTTTCGAGGCCAGCCTGGTCTACAAAGCGAGTTCCAGGAAAGGCGCAAAACTACACAGAGAAACCCTGTCTCGGAAAAAAACAACAACAACAACAACCTTAACAAACACTGGACCTGGTCTCAAAGGCCTGTAACCCCAGCACTCTAGGAATCGAGGCAGGAGAGTCAGAAGCTCAAGGCCATCCTTGGCTATGTAGCTAGTTTGAGGCCAGCCTGAGTTACAAGGCCTGCTGTCTCAAAATTAACTAACTCAATCTTAAAAACAAACACGCAAAATCTCCATTTTAAAAAACGTTTTTAGCCAGGTATGGTGGTACATGCTTTTAATTTCAGCACTGAGGAGAAAAAAGACAGAATGCTAGGCCAGCCTAGTTCATACATCGAGTTCCATGGCAGCAAGCCTACAAAGTGAGACCCTGCCTCAAATAAGTAAATAAACACACGTATTAAATTTGTTTAATCATTTATTTGTGTGTGCATACACTCACCACACGGCTTAGAGATCAGAGAGAAACTTGCAGGAATCGGTTCTCTCCTTCCACCACGCAGGTCCAGGAACAGAACTCAGGTTTTGAGGCTTGGTACAGTCATCTCATTGGCCCACAAAAGCCTGCTTCTTATCAGGTGTGGCACCGCACATCTGTAATCTGATATTCTGTAGAACCCGTAAATTCCAGAGTAGCCTGGGCAAGATAGTAGATCCCCCACCCCCATACACATAGGCATACGTGACGGCCTCTTCTTTCTTTTTCTTCCTTCTCCTCCTCCTTTCTTTCTACTTTTTTCTTTTCTTTTTTGGTTTTTTGAGACAGGGTTTCTCTGTGTAGCCCTGGCTGTCCTGGATCTCGCTCTGTAGCCCAGGCTGGCCTCGAACTCAGAGATCTGCCTGCCTCTGCCTCCCGAGTGCTGGGATTAAAGGCTCATATATGACTTCTCTGGGGATACTGAAGATTAATGTTAGGCCTCACACATGCTAAGCAATTAGTTCTCCTATTGAGCTGTATCCTTTCTTTCTCTTTGATAGATTCTCACTAAATTGACTGGTCGGGCCTTGAACTTGTGGTCCTCCTGCCTCAGCCTCCCAAATAGCTAGGATTACAGGATTTAAAAAAAGATTTTTCAGAATCTTTGATATCAGAACAAACAGCTTTGTCCATCTTCAGTATTACACAGTTATTTTGTATTTCCTTAGTTTCTTCCTCCTCCTCCTCCTGACAAAATGGCCAGCCTGGCGCTCGATATAAGGACCAGATCGGTCTTGAATTTGCACCCATTTTCCTGATTCTGCCTTTTAAATGCCGGGGCCACGGACGCGGGCTTCCAAGGCCAGCTGTGTTTTATTAGTTCCTGCTCTTTGTTATCTTCTTTATTCCAAGCTAGCTTTGAATTTGCCACGTAGCTCAGGATGGCCCACATTACACTTAAGAGACACCACCTTTGACTCTCCAATTTTATGTCCATTTAATTCTCGCCTCAGCCAAATAACACAGAAAGCTGATGGGAAGCCATGCTCTCCCCTGTTCTGCAGAGAGAAGCCACAGTTCACATCCCACTTGGAAGAGACAACAGCCTACTTGTGTCTTCTTGCCCCAGGGCTCAGTGAGCTCTCCTGTCCTCTACCGTAAAATAATGAGGAGGCAGGTAACCAGAGGGGCTTCTCCCAGAATCTCATGACAGCGATAACATCACGCCGCCGAGGACTGGTCAAGCCAGGAATGTCAGGCTCCTCACATAACTCGGTAAGGCACGCTACCTTTATTTTAAAGGTCTTCTCAGAATTAACTGAAGAGGCCCTGCAGTTGAACGGCCTCTGTCCTCTTTTCTTCCCTTCTTACTGTAAGATTCCAAGAGCTCTTGTCCACGAATGCATTGTAGCCTGACTTTCCCCCGGGGCTGGCCTCCAGGAAACTCCTGCGATGTCCAACAGAGAGCACCAACCAGCCAAAAGGAACCCAAAAGAAAATTGGGACTTTAACATGTTGAGAAAATTAAAGTTAAAATATATATATATATATATATATATATATATATATATATATATATATATATGGGCCAGACAGCGGTGGCCCAAGCATGCCTTTAATCCCAGAACTCAGGAGGCAGGGACCGGTGAGTTTGAGGCCAGCCTGGTCTACACTGCAAATCCCAGGACAGCCAGGGCCACACAGAGAAACCTTGTTTGTTTGTTTGTTTTGTTTTCCCCAAGACAGGGTTTCTCTGTGTAGCTTTGGAGCCTGTCCTGAAACTCACTCTGTAGCCCAAGCTGGCCTTGAGCTCACAGAGATCCGCTTGGCTCTGCCTCCTGAGTGCTGGGATCAAAGGCGTGCGCCACCATTGTCCAGCGAGAAACCCTGTCTTGAAAAACAAAACAAAGCAAACAAACAGAAATGGCAGAATAGGGGCAGGAGACGCTCACTGGTAAAGAGGTTTGCCATCAAACCAGACGACCTGAGTTTGGTTCCTGAGACCTGGTGGAAGGAAAAACCAACTCCTGGACGCTGACCTCCACATGCGCGGACACACACACACACACACACACACACTATAATTTCATTTGTTTGTTTTTAGTCTTTCCTGGAACTCAGAGATCCGCTTGTCTCTCCCACCTGAGTGCTGGCATTAAAGGTGTTCCACCACCACCACCACAAACAAACAAACAAAAACCCAGAGAGGAGAGAAAGGATATAACAATATGTGTGTGCCGTCACGGAAACTATCCTATCTAGAGAAAAACAGAGTACGCAGGGGAAAGGGAAAAGTGGTAGAGACTCAGGTTCTATCCGAACATATTCAGAACATACTTGGATATGAAAGGCATGCACAGTCCTCTGAGTGGACTTTGGGAGAAAACTCTAATTTATCATCTTATGCCTACAAATAACTGGGTGTGTCTATGATTCAACTCAGACACGTCACGGGAAGAGACATGGGCAACAGAGTAAAGCTTATGTTAATTATCCATTAAATAGAAAACCACTTAAATGACACCCCTTACCATCTAGCACCTCTTTTCTTTAGATCCATAAAAGAAGGTTCAGGCAATAACCTGGATCCTTTCTTTCACTTCTTTCACCCAGAGAAGCTCCCTCGATGTCTCTGGCGGCATTTCCGACCTGAGCCGTGACCTTGCCTTTGACGAAAGCTTCCTCTCTGTTATGATTATTATTTCTTTTATTTTTGAAATAATATAATTACATCAACTCCCCTTCCCTTTCCCACACACTACTCCTTGCTCTCTTTCCAATTCATGGCCTCTCTTTTTTCATTAATGGTTGGTTGTTACCTGCATATACATACATACATATTCCTAAATATAACCTGCTCGGTCTGCACAATGTTATTTGTGTGCATGTCCTCAGGACTGACCATTTGGTACTAGGTAACCAATTGCTGTTCTCTTCTCTAAGACTGTTGAGGTCCCCTGTCTCTCCCCATCCACTTCTCTGTCTATTGTTGCTCTTTGTTCAGCTCAGGTTTGGGCACTCATTTTGGTGAGACTTTATGACATTACTAGGAGAAACGATCTCGCAGCAAACTCCCCGATCCTCCGGCTCTTACAGTCTTTCCATCTGCTCTTCTGGAATGTTCCCCAGACTTCGGTTCCGGAGTTGTTTTGTAGATGTGTCCACTGGGACTGGGCTCCAGTTGATATCTTCCAATCTGTGTGTACCTCTTTCTCAACTCTCTGAGTAAGACACCAAGAACCCGGAAGCACCTTATCCAGACACCGACCGTTGGAAACAGTGGCACTACCTCAAACCAAGAACTGAGACAGTGGGATTGCTCTAGGCTTGAGGTCTCAAAAGCAGAAAGGAGGCCAATGAGAAGGCTCTCACGCACAAATAGATAAATAAATGTAATTTAAAAATTATTAAGAGCCAGGTAGTGGTGGTGCACGCCTTTAATTCCAGCACTCGGGAAGCAGAAGATCTTTGTGAGTTTGAGGCCAGCCTGGTCTACAGAGTGAGTTCCGGGAAAGCCAGGACTACACAGAGAAACCCTGTCTCAAAAAAACCAAACGAACGGGGGAAAAAAAAAAGGTACCTGCTACCAAACCTGACAGCCTGAGTTTGGTCCCCAGTGTCCACATGGTGGACAGAGGGAACTAACTCCCCAACCCACCCACCCAAGTTGTCTTCTGATCTTGACACATACATGTGAACTTGTACATACATGTGTGCGTGCGCGCGCACACACACACACACACACACGCAACCACAAAAGTCGGGGAGCAAGAATGAAGAAAGATAACAGGATGCAGGGTAAACAGAGTTCACAAAGCATCCCTTCTTTCAATTAATTTATTCGTGGCAGCGATGAATATATTCATGGAAGCCTTTACAGAGCTGGTCAGCAATGCAGCCGTTTTGTGCACTGTTTATATCCCGGATGCTGTGGATGTGGCCTCGCTTAGTGGAGAAGAATGAATTGAGTGCCCAGAGCACATAGATCTTGGACCTTGCCGGGAGTGGTGGGGTCGAGGATAACACAGCTGGCATTCACTGAACGCTTCACCAAGGCCGAGAACAGCGTAGTTACTGAGGGCTCTCGGCCTGCCTCTTCCTTATTTATTTCTTTATTTAGAGACTTGATTTCCCTGTGTGCAGTCTTGAGCAGCCTGGAACTAGCTGTGTGACCCAGGCAAACTCCTGGCAATCTTCCCGCCCCAGCCTCTCCAGTGGCTGGAGACGACAAGGATGAGCCATGACACCCATGTCTGCCTCTTCCTCTTAAGTCCCAACGACCGTATGAGTAGACAGCACAGTGCTATTTCTCTCTTGCTGGGCAATGAACTCAGGGCCCTGTAGACACCAGGCAACCACTGCACACGCCAACCCCACAGCCGATTTTGAGCAAGGAAACTTCTTTGGGAGAACAGGGCCTTGAGTAATGTCTTAGGGTTTCTGCTGCTGTGACGAAACACCATGACCTAAGGCAAGTTGGGGAGGAAAGGGTTTATTAGGCTCACACTTCCACATCATAGTCCATCACGGAAGGAAGTCAGGGCAGGAACTCAAGCAGGGCAGGACCCTGGAGGCAGGAGCTGATGCAGAGGCCATGGAGGGGAGCTGCTTACTGGCTTGCTCCCCATGGCTTGCTCAGCCTATTTTCCTATAGAACCCAGGGCCACCAGCCTAGGGGTGGTACCTAGGGATGGCTGGGTCTGCCTACATCAATAATTAAGAAAATGCCCTACAGCTGGGTATTATGGAGGTTTTTTTTTTTTTGTTTTTTTTTTTTTTTTTGAGACAGGATTTCTCTGTGTAGCCTTGGCTGTCCTGGAACTCACTTTGTATAGACCAGGCTGGCCTTGAACTCACAAAGATCCACCTGCCTCTGCCTCCTTAGTGCTGGGATTAAAGACATAAGCCACCACTGCCTGGCTGGCATTTTCTTAATTAAGATTCTCTCCTCTCAGATGACTTTAGCTTGTGTCAAATTGACATACAACTATCCAGCACACTGCTGGGCGGTGGTGGCGCAGGCCTTTAATCCCAGCACTCGGGAGGCAGAGGCAGGTGGACCTTTGTGAGTTTGAAGCCAGCCTGTTCTACAGAGCGAGATCCAGGAAAGGCGCAAAGCTACACAGAAAAACCCTGTCTCGAAAAACCAAAACAAAAAAACAAAACAAACCAAACAAACAAACAAACAAAAAACCAACCAAACAAAAACTATCCAGCACACTAACCACACTGAAAGGCTCTTTGATTAGGGGGTATGTGTGGGTGACCAGCCCCCAGCTTTTACAGGGTTCCTATGAGGAGAGAGGAATAAGGAACTTGTAGATAGAATGATAGGCATTATCATTGATAGTGAGAAGGAGAAAGACAGAAACACAGGATAGCTTCTGGAGGGACCTGGGTCAAAATGGCTTTTTATAACAATGCCAAGGGGGCGAGGCAAAGACCTCCCCCTTGCTAGATACAGTCAAGTGTAGAGTCTTCCAAACACCTGGGACCCAGGCCCGTGGTCCAGTCATCCGCTTATGCAGTCCCGCTGGTAAGGCAAGCTCAGCTCTCACTAGGAGAACTCTGTGGGCTCCCACAGGTATGAAGGTGGAAGAGGAGACCCTTAAATAACCATCGGCACCAGACGGAGGCGGGCCTCCATTGTTGTGCTGGCTGTCCATCAAGGCCGAGTCAGTGTCTGTAGCCAAGCAACATTTGAACACTGAGCTACACCCTAGCCCTGAAAAGAGTTTGAATCTGACCAGATGAAGTCCAGGTATACTATCATAAGAAATCCTGGGTCAGATTCTGAGCCCCTCCCCTTCTGTCACCAGGAGATAGATTTGGAGAAAAATTTAGAAGTTCCCAGTTCTGAAAAGCTGAGGTGACATCCCTGGATCACATGCATTTTGTGGGTTTGGGTCTGGGTACCGGAAATCGAAGCTACAGCTTCAAGAATACTAGGCAAACACCATACACACACACACACACACACACACACACACACACTTCTATTTTGTGACAGTGTTTCCCTAAGTTGTTCTGACTGACCTTAAACTTGCTGGCCTCCTGCCTCAACCCGGCCTCCATCAATGGTTGTGCTCTTTCTTATACTAGTGTGACCCTTATGTAAGAGGTCCACGAGAGGCCAGGAGTAGATAAGCCCTTAGGTTGCACATCCGTTCAGGAGCAAGTTTAAAGAAATGTTGCAAGAGGGCGAGGGATGGAGGGGGGGCGGGAGGGGGTGGCTCAGTGGTGAAGAGCACTTGCTCTTCCAGAGAACCAAGGTTCGAGTCCCCAGACCCACAGGGCAGCTCACAGCAGTTTGTAACCCCAGTTCCAGGGCATCCGACGGCTTTTCTTCTGGTACCTAAATGCGTTTGCGGAGAAATCTTGATCTGAGTGCCATCCCCCCAACCACATGTAAAAATGGAAAAGAGATAACTGACTCCATGAAGTTATCTCCCGGCTTCCACGCACACGCGCACATGGTAGCACGCACGCGCGCCCCAACGTACACACGGTAAGAATAACAAACAATTTTTTAAAACAGTTGCAGCGGGAGAGCCGGACACGGTGGTGCACATCTGTATTTGGAAGGTGGAAGCAGAAGGATCCTTCCGAGTCTCCGATCGACACCGGTCTCAGCCAGCCTCATAATATATTCGAGGCCAGCCTGAGCTATAGGAGACCCTGTCTCTAAAACCAAACCAAACCAAACCAAAGCAATAAATAAATAAACAACAGAAAAGAAAGGAGTTGAGCTAAGTAGTCTTCCCCGAGGGAAAGTTCTCCAGGCAAAATCTGGAATGCCGACTAATGAAGAGATGTGAACTGCCACGGGTGGGCACCAGGGGGCGCCGGCCGGACCCGGCCGGGACCCTGCAACCCGGGGTCCGCCGCACCTCCTCCGCGCGTGCCGGGGGGGTCCCGGGAGCCGTGCGGCTCGTGGGCGCCGTCCGCGGGGACCTCTCCGCGCCCCTCCCTCTTCACCGTCCCCTCCGGGTCCGCGGTGGCCCGCAGACAGCTGTTCTCCGCGGCGGCCGTGGGGGGCAGCAGCGGGGACGGCGACAGGTGCGGGAGCCCCTCCCCGGGCAGACGGGGAAGGTCTGTTCCCAGGCTGGAAACCACCCCCGCCCCCCTGGGCAAATCCCCCCGAGAGGCCGGGCCGGCGCCGGGTCTGCGGGAGGAAGCGGCGGCCGGAGACAGCGCGATTTCACGCGGTCTCCGGGGCTCGGGTTCCAGCGCCGGATACATGAGTTATGTCATGGGGGGGGGGGGGCTTTACGTCCCGGGGAAACCGAGGTGGCCTGAACGGCCTCGGCTCAAAAACAACCTCCCACTCCAAAAAAAAAAAAAAATAGAAATATTCACACTCGCAAAGGAAAAAAAACACAAAATCCCTCAAGTGATCCAACCGGCTCGGGGAGTTGAGACATTTGGTTAGTGGGCGAGGCCGGCTTCCAGGGGGCTGGGCTTGGGCGCGCTCCCCACCCGCACTCACTACCTTTCCCCCGGCCTGGGGACATTGGGATTCTTGATCTATCCTCTTAGCCATCTCCGGGGGAAATTGCTGGAGTGAGAGAGAGAGAGACCCCCTCCTTGACCCTCCGGGCCAAGCGAGCCGCGGGCTGGCGGGGCGGGCGAGCTCCGGGCGGGTGTCCCAGGCTCACAACCTCCGCGACTCCAGCCTCGCACGGGAGGGGGCGCGGCCGTGACTCACACCCCCTTCCCCCTCATTCCCTCCCTCGGTCCCTCCCTCCCTCCGTCCCTCCCTCCCAGACAGACACCCTCCCCTGCCGTCCCGCTCCGGACTCCGACTCCGGCTCCAGTTGCAGAGTGCAACCTCCGCGGCCGCCGCCGCCGCCCCTCCGATTCGCGCGCCGCTCAGGTGGCTGTCGCTTCGATGTCCTCCTAATATCCAGGGAGGGCCCCCCCGGGCCAGACTCGGCTGGGACTCCCTTCACCCTCCGCTGGAGTCATGAGGGCGATTGGGACGCTGCAGGTGCTGGGCTTCCTTCTCAGCCTGGCCCGGGGTTCCGAGATGGGCAGCTCCCAGGCAGGTAAGCGGCGCGGGGCGCCCCGGCCGGCTGGCTGGAAGCGGAGCGCGCGACCGGAGCGCGCGCAGACCCTCCCCGGGCCAGGGGTTCGGGTTCTGACGCGCTGAACTGGGGGGGCGTGTGTGCGCGACCCCGAGTTTACAGGAGCCGCCCGAAAGGGGACCCCGTGGCTCGGTTCTCGGAGTGGGCTGGGCAGGGACTGCATTCCTGGATGCCTACCCTTCTCCCCGGGGCGTCGCTGACCCTCTGAGGGGTCTTTATTTCTGATCAGGTTGATGTGAACAGTAGTTTTGAGAGCCTTGCCGAGAGGGCGCGCAGGGACCTTTCTGTAAACCTGAGGAGCCTCGGCTCGAAGGGTCTCCGTTTGCTCTCGGGTTCCCTGGCCCCCCACCCCACCCCGGGTTTCAGCAAACCCCCAGTTTCGTTGTTTTGCCGACAGGGCGGAGCTAGGCGAGGGTTGGAAGTTGTTGTTTTCTGATGTTGGAAAAACAAGAATGGCACCTCCTCTTCCGTGAGCGGGGCTGTCCTGAGAAGGTTGAGATTAACCTGAGGGCCAAGTCCAGGTGACATCAGAGAGGCCTCACGGAGGCTGCCCGCCTGCCTTCCCACAAGATAAGCTGGTCCCCAAGTTAACCAACTTCTCTTTACCAATACCCAGGTCGATTCAATTAACATGCCGAGCATCTGCTATATACTACACTATTCCCGGGACATATACCCTGAGCTGGAGGTGTCGGGGGAAGGACAATTAGACCTGTTTCTCTCTCCCGTCTGAGGTCACCTCTCCCTCCTTCTGAACATTCTATTCCGTGAACTCGCTCCTAGACCCGACTTCGGCCCTTCCCCCATTCAATTTTTTTGTCTAACTTCAGGCAGAGCCCAGACTGTGCTCCTCTATGCCTCCTATTCCGCGCCCTCCGAGCCCATTCCTGTGGGCGTCTCTGGGACCGTGGACACCTGAAGAGTTCTGGAGTTGGTGTAATTAGAGTCCCCCGCCCCCAGGTCTCAGCTTAGGGCGCAGCCAGGGCCCCTTCCCCAGAGTGGGAGTGGGAGAAACCACCTGTGCTTATCCCACAGTTGCTGGGCCTAAATTTAGCCCCTGGGATCTTGAGATGTGAACACTCCCAGCTGGTGGAGGGGGTGGTCTGGAGACTGGAGTGGGAGGGGCCGGGGAGTGCCCGGATCACTCTTCCATCTCACTGTGCCCCCCGCCCCCCCCCCTTAGCCAGGAACCCGGGAGTCCGGGGTCCCCACTACCCTCCCTAAGAGGCAGAGAGCAGGCGTGGTCGGGTCTGTCTCTCCCCTTTATCTCTATCCTGCAGCCTCTGGGCATCCGGCCCTGTCTCAAGCCGTGTATAGCCCCTTTGTCCACTTTGTGTGTGGCTGGGGCAAAGTGGAGGGGAGGCTCCTGAGGGGCTGGATACGTGCTTGCTCTGTCCAAACCTAGTCTGTGCTCTCTACATAAGAAGGGCTCTGAACCGCCCCCCTTTGGGTTCAGGTCCCGCGCACAGACAGCAGCTCCCCCTGCTGCCTTGCCCCGGGCCCCGAGTTGCCTGGTTCCTCCTGTGGTTGTTTATACTCCTGTCCTGCCCCGGCCCTTTGCCCCTGTTTGTGAAATGTGGACTTTACCCTCAGGGTGGCAGGTAACCGAGACCTGCGAGGCCTTGCAAAGCGTTAAGACACAAAGTGTACACGGTACTGTGAGCAGGTGGGGTGGACTGGCCACTTGTAACACTTCCCAGGGCGGAGCCCAGGGGAAAACCAATGGATGTTTCTGAGGCAGGGGAACCAACCGTGTACAAGTCTGTGTGCCATCCCGCGGGCGCCGCGGTGTGATCGTGCTCATGTGCACCTACACATCGCTTCCCTGTACGGAGATCCTAGCTCCTCCTCCCTTCTCTGGGGAAGAAGGGTTGGCACCTTAACGTGGAAGAGGGGTGTCCTGCCGGGAAGGGGACATGGGTGGGGCTGTTTCAGAAATGACTAACCTTCCTAGTCTTCCACTTCAGCCCAAGGACCCTGGGGTTCCGGGGTGCCCCTGGGAGCTCCTAGCCTGTTTATGCCTCCTTGCTTGCGGGGATTGACCCTCTCCTTCCATCCTGGAGATAGGGAAGAGGGTCTGGAGAAGGGGTCAGACTAGAGGGGTGTGGGGGGAAGCTGGGGCCTCTGACCCCCCCATGCTGCGCTCCTGCCCCGCCTCAGGGAAGGGAGGTTAGAACAGGTGGTTCGTTGGTTCTGGTTTGTACCCCTCACCCTCACCTTCTCCATGTGCTCTTCCGCTGTGTCGGAGGGAAGAGACTTAGAACTCCAAGGGCCAAGACTTCCTATGGCCCGTTGCCCTCCCCTTTTACAAAGTGGAAGCCCAAGACTGAAGTGTGCTGGCCACTCTTCTGGGTCCCCCCCTGGAGTGCCTGCTGCTGGAGAGCATTGCCCACAGTTAGAAGTCTTTTTAATGAATCCCGCTGACAGTGAGTTTGGGAAGAAGGCTTTGTAGTGTTGAGTCTGTTCTGCTTCTCTCCAGGGCTGCACAGGGATGCTGGGGGAGCTGGAGCATGTTGGCTTAGGGGAAGGGAAACCAGAGTTCAGGAAGGGGGAGGCCGCCAGCTCCTTATCCAGCTTTGGAGACAAAGCTCCCATTGACCCCCATCCTAGTACCAGGGCTTCTCCCTCCAGTGAGGTCACTTGTCTGAGCCCAAAGCTCCGGGGTAAGAGGGGGGTGCCGCTAAGGATGGGGTGTCTGGGATGGGGTGGGGCAGCCCCCTCCTCCTGGATAGAATCGCCTCATTGTGGGCTGAACTGTGGCCCCAGGCTCTGCCCCCACCCTCTGCCCCCATCCCACCCTCCGTAGACACAATAGGGACTGTGTGCTAGCCCCAAAGAGATGTTTATTCCAGGGCCTGGAGAGAGGCAGCGTGGGGGCAGAGAAGTGAGTGCCTTAGTGGAGGAGGAGTGGGTAATCAAAGTTTGATTCCTGCCTCACGAGCCCTTTCTAGGAGAGGAAAAGTCCCCTCATGTCTTCTGTATTAACCCCTCGTTGCCCAAATTAGCACAGTGGGGACTCTGGTGAGGAGAGCCAGAGAAGTGAGGAGGCCCCAGCCCCGGAGGCCTAGTGGGCAGGGTTAGAGGCAACTGAATGTAACTGAGGGCAACTGAGGGGCTTTCACCGAGGGGATGTTTAGCTTACCTACCCTACCTCCATTTTTACAGTGTGTCCTGGGACTCTGAATGGGCTGAGTGTGACTGGCGATGCTGAGAATCAGTACCAGACCCTGTACAAGCTGTATGAGAGGTGCGAGGTGGTGATGGGCAACCTTGAGATTGTGCTCACGGGACACAACGCCGACCTTTCCTTCCTGCGGGTGAGCATGCACAGCCCATCCCTCAGCCTCTCCCCTCTCGGTTCCTCTTACCTCTCCCTCTCTCAGGACCACCCTCTGCTGCATTCAGAGTTCGTTCCTAAGACTCAGTAGCTCCTAAGGCTCAGGAGCACCTGTGTGCTTAGGCGGACATTGACTATGATGGGGGGGTGGGATGGATGTTCTGGTCCTATAACCAGGGATATGTAGATGCTGGCCACAAGAAAGGGACAGAACAGGTGGTGTTCGGGTAAGCAGAACTGTATAGTAAGCTGTTGTTAGTTTGTCTTTGGCTCTTTAGGGGATGCCCACCACCCAGCTCCCAAATAAATCCACACACAGAGGCTCACGCTTAATTATGAATGCCCAGCCTTAGCTTGGCTTAGTTTCTGGCCAGCTTTCCTTAACTTAAATTATCCCATCTACCTTTTGTCTCTCGGCTCTTCCCGTTCTCTTACTTCTGTAAATCTTACTCTTACTCTGTGGCTGGCTGTGTAGCTGGGTGGCTGGCCCCTGATGTCTTCCTTCTTCCTCTCTTGTTTCTAGATCTCTCTTCCCAGATTTCTCCCTTTACATATTCTCTCTGCCTGCCAGCCTGCCTGTCCTTTCTCCTGTCTCGATATTGGCCATTCAGCTCTTTATTAGACCATCAGGTATTTTAGACAGGCACAGGAACACAGCTTCACAGAGTTAAACAAACGCAACATAAACAAAAGGAACACATCTGAAAATAGTATTCTACAACAGTAAGCCACCCAAGGACCCAGAGGCACCTGGAGAGATGAGGGAGGGACTAACCAGAGCCTTCCTGTTATGAGTGACTCTGAGAAGAAGTATAGGTAGGAAATGAGGTCCGTAGTCATTTCTGTGGCTGTTTGTTCACAAAGGTGGCACAGTAGCGTGACATCATATTCCCTACAAATCAGGAATTAGAGAGAATCCAGAGCTGGGGTTATAGCTCAGTGGCAGGGTGCTGTCAGAACATGCATGAGACCTTGGGGTCAGTCCTTAGGGAGGTTGGGTCCAGTGGCATGCACCTGAGGAAACTCTACTGAGGAAGCTGGGGTGGACAATGCTTGATGGAGCCCAGGAGTTCAAGACCAATGAGTTCAGGACTGGGGTTAGAGGGCCACTGTGAGGCCAGCCTGGTCTCCAAAGCGAGTTCCAGGAAAGGCACAAAGCTACACCAAGAAACCCTGTCTCAAAAAACCAAAAACCAAAACAAAACAAAACAAGAGCCACTGTGGCTCAGTGGTAGAGCACTTGCCTCAGTGTCTTCAAGGAGAGAGGAGCCTGAGGCCTCACCTCGTTGTCCGTTCACTGACGTGACCTGTTCTATCACAGTGGATCCGAGAGGTGACGGGCTACGTCCTCGTGGCCATGAACGAATTCTCCACGCTACCTTTGCCGAACCTCCGCGTGGTACGGGGAACCCAGGTCTACGACGGGAAGTTTGCCCTCTTTGTCATGTTGAATTATAACACCAACTCCAGCCACGCTCTGCGCCAGCTCCACCTCACCCAGCTGACTGGTTAGTGTCGGAGGATTCCTTCTGATCTTGCCCTCCGAGCCTCCCTGCTGACAGGCAGACCCTGGAGGATGACCCAGGATGGCTCACTCTAAGCTCATTTTAGCTGCCTACTACCTTGGTGGTCTCCAAGTCCACCACCCTTTAAGCAGTAGAGGGCCCCAGGAGGGAGCTGGGGGCGTCTGTGGGGCGGGACTGGGAACTGGACCTGTTGCCCATTCCTCCAACTTTGAAGTACCAGCGTCGCTTGATACCCCTCTTTCCCTGGAGTCTTCTTCCCTTTGCCCCGACCAGCTGGAAGAGAGCAGGGGGTTACACACCACCTGGGAACCCTCTGCTCTCCCTGTCCCAGCTGCTTGGAAAACACTCAGGGGAGCCTAGGGGATTGACTCAGGATGTCCTGTCCTTCTCTCTCTGCCCCTCCCCCACCGGCTAAACCAGATCTAGACAGGTGTCTGTCTGGAGAGGCAGGAGTTTCTGACTCCTCCTCTCCCAGGGCCAGCTTTTCCTGAAGCCTGAGTCTGACTGGACCACCTGTGGGTCAGGACCATGACTCCCCCACACACTCCCCATCCCCGGGGTCTGAGCGTCCTTGGGATGGGTAGGAAAGTACAGGAGAGGAGCTGTGCTGTGGTCTTCAGCTGGTCGCTTTTCTTCCCACTGCAGAGATTCTGTCAGGGGGTGTTTATATTGAGAAGAATGACAGACTTTGCCATATGGACACAATTGACTGGAAGGACATCGTGAGGGTCCAAGGGGCTGACATCGTGGTGAAGAACAATGGTAGAAACTGTAAGTGGTGGTGATCACGCTGGTTCCCGTTGCCCCAGCAAACCAGAGTGACTCCTTTCCCATCCCTACTAGATCCTTTATCTGAACCCACCTTCCCCAGACAGTTACCCTAGGCCCTTGACCCAAGAGCCTGCCTGCCAGGAAGGACTAGGTCAGTCTCTTAGAATCCAAACCAGTGTGTCTGGAAAAGAGGCCAAAGCTGTCTGGATGCTGAGCAGGGAGACAGATCTGGACTAACCCCGACTGCTCTTGCCAATAGGACATCTCCCTGCTGCCCTGACCTAGTCTACTGCTCCTGTACCCAGGCACAGAATCTGTTTGTCTGGGAGGAACCGAGTTCCCGGGATGGCACCTGCCCAGGCCCTCCCCTTCAGCTGCCCAGTGGGTGGTGTGGGGGAGTTGGCTCCGCCCCTTGTTGACAGGTTCGCTGGAGCCCAGCCCTGCTCACCAAGGGCAGGGAGGGACACTGCCCAGGGCTCTTGCTTCCTGGGATTGAGGTGCTTGTGTGCTGACATCATACTCTGTTGATTCAAGCAAGCCTTTCTCAGCCCTGATGGCCCTGCTTCCCTTCTAGGTCCACCCTGTCATGAGGCCTGCAAGGGGCGATGCTGGGGGCCTGGACCACAAGACTGCCAGACATGTGGGTTTGAGTTTCCTTCTACAGAGTTAAAGCCCTCTCGTACCCCTCCCCGTGAAACCCTGCCTGTGTCAAACCTAACAGTCAAAATGAGCGGCGGCGGCGGCCTCTGAATTTAGCCTGCCTGTCATCCTCTTTTCATAGTGACCAAGACCATCTGTGCGCCTCAGTGTAACGGCCATTGCTTTGGGC
The DNA here is from genome assembly GCF_004664715.2 of Peromyscus leucopus. Classification (NCBI taxonomy): domain Eukaryota; kingdom Metazoa; phylum Chordata; class Mammalia; order Rodentia; family Cricetidae; genus Peromyscus; species Peromyscus leucopus. Next base: position 1,822,145 of record NC_051078.1, read on the forward strand.
CCAACCCCAACCAATGCTGCCATGATGAGTGTGCAGGCGGCTGCTCCGGACCCCAGGACACAGATTGCTTTGTACGTAGTGGTGCCGTCCACCTGTGCTCTGAAGTAGGGGTACAGGCTTTGGGGAGGAGTGGGGGTACTTAGAAGACACGAATTTCAGGAACCGTTTTCATGCCCAGGCCTGCCGACACTTCAATGACAGCGGAGCTTGTGTGCCCCGGTGTCCGCAGCCTCTTGTGTACAACAAGCTGACGTTCCAGCTGGAACCCAACCCCCACACCAAGTATCAGTATGGAGGGGTCTGTGTTGCCAGCTGTCCTCGTAAGTGTGGGGGGAAGGGACAGTGATCGGGGACCCCAGATTCTCCACAAAAGTTTGGGATGCGAAAGGGATCAAGTTAGATGTTAGCTAACTTGATGTGATCACGTGACCTCACCGAGTGAGTGACAGTCCATGTCAGTGCCCCGACTGCTTCCTCCAGGCTGGCTGGGGCCACTCGGAACCACTAAGAACAAAGGGGGCTGTGAACGCAGCTGAGCTGACGGAGTGCTTGCCTAGTGTGCACAAAGCCCTGGGTTTGAAAGCTCCAATACCACATAAACTGGTAATCCCAGCGCCCTGAGACAGAGACAGGAGCATCAGAAGCTCGTGGCCATCCTCGGCTACATGAGGAATTTGATGCCAGGGCTAGAAACATGGCTCGGCAGCTGAGAACAAAGGACTCAGTTCTTAATACCCATATCAGGCAGCCCAGAGTACCCTACAATTCTAGTTTAGGGGATCTGACATCCTCTCCTGGACTCCTTGGGTGCCAGGCACAAATGTGGTTCACATACACACATACAGGCACTTATATATACACCTAAAATAAATGGGAGGCTGGAGAGATGGCTCAGTGGTTCTTCCTAAAGACCCGAGTTTGATTCCCAGCACCACACAGGGGTATCTGATGCCTCTGACCTTCAAGGGCACCTGTACACACACAGACAGATGCACATACATGTAATTAAACATAACAAAAATAAATCTTAAAAACATATAATTAGCCGGGCGGTGGTGGCGCACGCCTTTGATCCCAGCACTCAGGAGGCAGAGGCAGGCGGATCACTGTGAGTTCGAAGTCAGCCTGGGCTACAGAGTGAGTTCCAGGAAAGGTGCCAAAGCTACATAGAGAAACCCTGTCTCAAAAAAACCAATATGTGTGTGTGTGTGTGTGTGTGTGTGTGTGTGTGTGTATACACATGTATATATATAAATCTTTTTCTTTTTTTTTTAAGGATTTATTTATTATGTATACAGAAGAGGGCACCAGATCTCATTACAGATGGTTGTGAGCCACCATGTGGGTGCTAGGAATTGAACTCAGGACCTCTGGAAGAGCAGTCGGTGCTCTTAACCGCTGAGCCATCTCTCCAGCCCAATCTTTTTCTAAAAAAGGGTTTGAATCCATCTTTTTTTTAAGATTTATTATGTACTTTATGTATGTGGGTGTTTTGTCTGTATGCATATTTCCACAGCAGAGGAGGGCATTGGATCTCATGAGACTCTGTTAAAGATGGTTGTGAACCACCGTGTGGGTTCTGGGAATTGAACTCATTGAACTCAGGACCTCTGGAAGAGCAGCCAGTGCTATTAACCGCTGAGCCATCTCTCCAGCACCTTGAGGCCATCTTAAGAACAAGGAGATGGCAAATCTAGAAGACAGACCTGAGGGACCCTAGGCTGTGGCTGGGGCAGTCTAGTGCAGAGGAGCGGGTAGGAGTGAAGAGGAGGAAACAGGTGAAGAGTCTTCGCAGCTGGCAGTGTTATTCTTTTCTGATGGTGACCTCCTCTTTCCTAGATAACTTTGTGGTGGATCAGACATCTTGTGTCAGGGCTTGCCCTCCCGACAAGATGGAAGTAGATAAAAATGGACTCAAGATTTGTGAGCCTTGTGGAGGGTTGTGCCCTAAAGGTGAGCAGGACTCAGTGAGAAATTATACCCAGCCTTTTCTGAGGTGACCCAGAACCCAGCCCTGAGAATGTTCCGTGTTTGCAGCCTGTGAGGGGACAGGCTCTGGAAGCCGCTTCCAGACTGTGGACTCCAGCAACATTGATGGATTCGTGAACTGCACCAAGATCCTGGGCAACCTGGACTTCCTTATCACTGGCCTCAACGGGTAAGAGACTGCTTTCCCACCCCGCCCGCCAGCCCCATCCACCACACAACTCGTTTCAATGGCTTAAATCCTTCCATGTATCTGACTAGAAATGTAAGCATGAAATCTCAGGAGCTACAAAGGACGTGAGAGAATGCATAACTCCACCTTCTACCTGGAGCTTGCGTCCCTCAAGGGCATCCCTAAGCAACAGAGTATAACCCTGAGGAATGATATGGTACAGGGACAGTGTAGACCAGTGTGTAGACCAGCTCAAGTTTTCTAGAAGTTCTTCCTTAAATTTAAATAAAAGGAAGCTGGAGAGACGCATAGTGGTTAGGATCACTCACTGCTCCTCCACAGGTTCAAAGCTGTCGGTGACACCAGCTCCTGGAGGATCTGATGCCCCAGCCTCAGTGACACACACACACACACACACACACACACACACACAGACACACACACACACACACACACGGCTAAAAATAATGAAATCATTATTATTTTATTTTATGAGTATTTAACCTGCATAGATGTCTCTGCACCAATGCATGCACCTGGTGCTCACAGAGCTCTGAAGAGGGTGTTGAATCCCCTGGAACTAGAGTAGTAGATGGTTGCTAAGGATCAAACCCAGGCCTTCTGCAAGAGCAGCTAGTGTTGTTTGTTTGTTTTTTCGAGCCAGGGTCTCTCTGTGTAGCCCTGGCTGTCCTGGAACTCACTCTGTAGACCAGGCTGGCCTCAAACTCACAGAGATCACCTGCCTCTGCCTCTCAAATGCTGAGATTCAAGGTGTGCACCATCATGCCCAGCTACATTTTTGTTTTTTGAACATTTTTAAAAAATCATTTCTCTCTTTTCCTCCCTGTACACACAGGTAGACACACTTCATACCTCAGTTTTGTTCTTTTGTTTCCAATGAGATAAGGTCTCCATTTGTAGCCCAGTTTGGCCTTGATCTTGTCAGCCTTGTTCAGCCTCTCAAGAATTAGTGTTGAGGTTTTAGGTGTGTGCTGTCACCTCTGTCCTAGTTTGTATTTTTTTATGTGTGTGGGTGTTTTGCCTGCACGTATGTCTGTGCACTGTGTGCATGCAGTGCCTGAGGAGACCAGAAGAGGGCATCTGACTCTCTGGAGCTGGAGTTATAGACAGTTGTGAACGTGAGATGCTCCAGGCACATGCATTATATTTCCCCCACCACCAGCATCTCTCCAAGGAGTTCTGTTTCCTTTAGATGAAGACTCTGATTTAGGAGCCAAGAGGCTGGTTACAGTACAACAGCGTATTTAAAGCCCTGGGTTTGATCCCAGCACTGGGGGGAAATGACATCTAGAAACCACGTGTTGAAGTATGGTGTGTTTATTACCACTGAGTGCCATACCTCTACTTTGTTGAGAATTTTGGGTTTTTGTTTGTTTGTTTTTTGGTTTTTCCAGACAAGGTTTCTCTGTGTAGTTTTGGTTCCTGTCCTGGATCTCACTCCGTAGATCAGGCTGGGCTCAAACTCACAGAGATCTGCTTGGCTCTGCCTCCCCAGTGCTGGGATTAAAGGCTTGCGCCACTGTGCCCCGCTGTTGAGAAGTTTTTACTGTTCCCCCCACCCCCCAGAGACCCCTGGCACAAGATCCCTGCACTGGACCCAGAGAAGCTCAACGTTTTCAGGACAGTACGGGAGATCACAGGTGAGGAGCAAGAATGGCTTCCCTGGCTAGAAGGAGCAGATGATCCACTGGTGTGCATTACTGTTAAACCACTCAGGAAAAGTCACACTCCAAAGCACAGTGAGGCAGGTGACGGAGAATCTGACGGAGAGGAGAAGACTCTCCGCTTATATGCCTCTCTCCCACCCTTCAGGGTACCTAAACATCCAGTCCTGGCCTCCTCACATGCACAACTTCAGTGTTTTTTCCAACCTGACAACCATCGGGGGCAGAAGCCTCTACAAGTGAGTAAGGGTGTGTAAAGAGGTGGCACCGTCTCCAGACACTGAGATGGGCGCTTCTTATGAAATACAGTGCATTTCTCAACCAAGAGGCCCCAGTAGTCTGCTAACATGATAGAGTGAAGGCAGAAAGGGACGGGGAAGACCAAATGTGGTATTGTGATCTTAACACTGGGGAGACTGACCCAGGAGGCTCACAGCAAGTTCAAGACCAGTTTGGGCTACCCAGTGAATTCCAGACCTGCCTCAGAAATGCAGTAAGACCTGTCTCAGAAAACAGGCCTGATAAAAGAGGGGATTCCCTTGCCACGGCTCTAACTTAACCTGGAGCAAATTTGATGAGTGAAAATAAATCCCGTCTGTCTAATTTTCCCTTTGTAGTCCGCCCTCTAATTCTACCTCCTTGTTCCAGCCGGGGCTTCTCCTTGTTGATCATGAAGAACTTGAATGTCACGTCACTGGGCCTCCGGTCCCTGAAGGAGATCAGTGCCGGGCGCGTCTACATAAGTGCCAATCAGCAGCTCTGCTACCACCACTCTCTGAACTGGACCAGACTGCTCCGGGGGCCTCCAGACGACAGGCTTGACATCAAGTATAATCGGCCTCGAAGAGACTGTGGTGAGAGAGAGGACTCAGGGCGAGAATGGGCGGTCTGGGAGGCGAGAGGACCCTGAGAGTGGGGTGGGTTGAGAGATGGAACCAGTGAGAAGTGGGTGTGAGGGCGGAGGCCACACGGAAGAGTTCAGAAGAAGGCTTCCCGGGAGTCCTGGGTCTTTTCCTAACTAAGTGTCTGGTTTTTTTTTCCAGTGGCAGAGGGTAAAGTGTGTGATCCACTGTGCTCCTCTGGGGGATGCTGGGGCCCAGGCCCTGGTCAGTGCTTGTCTTGTCGAAATTACAGCCGAGAAGGTGTCTGTGTGACTCACTGCAACTTTCTGAAGGGGTACAGTGTGGAGAAGGCCAAGAGGGTGGGAGTAAGGCCCGGGGGATGAGGGTGGGGGGTGGGGGGTCAGCTCAGGTGCTGTGTTTTTTTCTCTTTCCCTCTCCCTCTTCCTCCCACCCCCCCTCATTCTCCCTGTAGCCTACTTGCTCTGTAGCCCAGGCTAGCCTTAAGTCCTTCTACCTAAATCTTCCAAATGGTGGGATTACAGCTATGAGCCACCATGTCTGGCTTGAGCGAGCAGTTGAGCAAGTGGAGAGACAGACAGACAGACAGACAGACAGGACCCAGAGATCTTTCTGCTTCTGCTTCCTGAGCACTGAGATTAAATGTGTGTGCTACCACACCTGGTCCTCTATTGTTTTTAGACACTCTGTCATCTCGGCAGGCCTTGAACTCATGGAAAACCCCCTGCCGTAGCCTCCGAAGTGCTGGGGTTACAGATGTGAGCCGCCACCCCTGGCTCTGTAGACAGCTTTCTGTCCTGTGCCTCGGTGGGCATGAAGTAGAGGGTCCTCATTACAGGATCGGGGCCTGACGGTCAGAACGCGGAAGTGACCCCTCTTTGTGTCACCCCTTGCAGGGACCCTCGTGAGTTCGCTCAGGACGGTGAATGTTTCTCCTGCCACCCCGAGTGCCTACCCATGGAGGGCGCCAGCACCTGCGACGGCCCGGTACAGTAGCAGCCCTGGGGTCTGTAAGGGAGACCGGGATGTCTAGGGAATGACCTGGCCAAGTTTCCAGGTCAGCCCAGGGAAGTCAGAGAACCCTGGAATCTGTACATGGAGGATCCTGAAGGGATGGGCCGGTCCTCACGGGGAAGGCTGGAATTAACACTGAGATCTCATTCTCAACCATCCTCTTCTGCTCAGGGCTCTGATGCTTGTGCTCGATGTGCCCATTTTCGAGACGGGCCCCACTGTGTGAACAGCTGTCCTCATGGAATCCTAGGTGCCAAGGGTCCGATCTACAAGTACCCAGATGCTCAGAATGAATGTCGGCCCTGCCATGAGAACTGCACCCAGGGGTGAGTGACAGGGTGCGGCAGGAGGGGCTCAGGGAGAGGGGAGAACACAGAATCTGGGTGAGCAGAGAAGCATGAAGAAAAGTTTGGCTACTTGAGACTCACTCCCAGCTATAAAGGACTGGAGGAAAAGAAACTCCCGACATGAAGGTATACCGTGGTTAGGGGAAGCTGGCGTAACCTCAGCTCAGGAGTTTCATTCAGGAGAGGCTCACTGGTGAGCCAGGGGTGGAGGAGGAGACTGCCGGGAAGGGTGGGAGTGAGCCCCTCTGCTTGGGGGCTAGGTTTGGGGCTGCAGGATGAGGGGCCACAGTAGGCTTGTTCTGAAACAAGCTTTTATATATGAAGGCTTTTGGACTTGAGTCTCTATTTTAGTATTTTTAATTGCTTTATAATTACGTTTATTGTTGTATATATGGGGCAGGGTGTGCATGGGTGCTACGGTGTACAGAGGTCAAATGACAGCATGGGGAAGTTCATTCTCTTCCCCTCTGTGGCTCCCCAGGGATCAGACTCCAGGGCCTGCACTGCTGAGCCACCTTCCTGGCCTAAGCCTCTACTGTCTGCTTACTAAGAGGGTGGTTTTCTTTCCTAGGTGTAAGGGACCAGAACCGCAGGACTGTTTGGGCCAAACAGAGGTATTAATGAGGTAAGATGATCTTGGAGACTGTGGAACCCAGGAGTATTTGGGAGAAAGTTTGGGGAAGACATGCTAGTCATTCTGCACGAGCTCATTCTGCCTTTTAAACAATGTTACATATGTTATGTCTATGGTTGTTTTGTCTGCATGTATGTCTTTGCATGACTTGCTTACCTGGTCTCCTTGGAGGCCAGAAGAAGGCATGGGCTGTCTTGGAACTGGAGTTATGAATGCTTGTGACCCACCATGTGGTTGCTGGGACTTGAACTCAGGTCCTTTACAAGAGCAGCCAATGCTCATAAACACTGAGCCTCTCTCCAGTGTCTCATTCTGCCCTTCTTTTAAAGTTTTAGGCCGGGCGGTGGTGGCGCACACCTTTAACCCCAGCACTCGGGAGGCAGAGGCAGGCGGGTCTCTGTGAGTTCGAGGCCAGCCAGAGCTGTTACACAGAGAAACCCTGTCCGGAAAAAACAAAACAACAAAACCCAACAAACAAACAACCGCGCCAAAACACACACAAAAAAACACTAACCAGCCGGGCGGTGGTGGCGCACGCCTTTAATCCCAGCACTCGGGAGGCAGAGCCAGTCGGATCTCTGTGAGTTCAAGGCCAGCCTGGGCTACAGAGCGAGATCCAGGAAAGGCGCAAAGCTACACAGAGAAACCCTGCCTCGAAAAACCAAAAAAAAAAAAAAAAAAAAGTTTTAAAGTGTTGTGTGTGTGTGTGTGTGTGTGTGTGTGTGTGTCTAACAAGCCAGAAGAGGACACCAGATCTCTTTACAGATGGTTGTGAGCCACCATGTGGTTGCTAGGAATTGAACTCAGGGCCTCTGGAAGAACAGCCAGTGCTCTCAACCTCTGAGTCATCTCTCCAGCCCCTATTTTTTATAATTTAAAAAATGTTTTTTGTTTGTTTGTTTTCTGAGACAAGGTTTCTCTGTGTAGCTTTGCTCCTTTCCTGGAACTCACTCTGTAGCCCAGGCTGGTCTTGAACTCACAAAGATCCACCTGCCTCTGCCTCCCGAGTGCTGGGATTAAAGGTGTGTGTTGCCATCACCGGCCAGCCCACCCCTCTTTTTTAAGCTAAAGACTTATTTTATTTTTAATTACATGTATTTGTGTGGGTATGTGCAGTTGAGTGCAAATATACTCAGAAGAGGGCGTCAGATCCCCTGTATCTGGAGTTACAGGTGGTTGGGAGCCACCATATGGGTGTTGGGAACTGAACTCAAGTCCTCTGCAAGATCAGCCAGTGCTTTAACCACTGAGCCATCCCTCCACCCCCTCTGCCCCCTTTAAATATCTGTCACTCATTCTTTGGAGATTTAGTGCTTTTATATAATGTATTTTGGTCACACCAATCACCATTATCTTCCTCCAGACTCCCCCACGGCCCTTTCTCTGTCCCCTTCCTGACTCCCTGTCCTCCTTTTCATTACTGCTATTAATAATCCGAGTCCACTTCGTGCCAGCCATGCACATGTGGGTGTGGAGCTGTCCTCTGGGGTCATTCTTCCCTTTTATATACACAGTCCGCCATCACCGGCTCAGGAATTGTGGCTTCCGGCATCCCCTTCCTAAAATTAACTTACACTAGCTTACAAGAGGGAAGTCTCCTATGTGGTTGGCTCCTTCGGTGCTCATGGATATTAGTAGAGGTGAATGCTAACTCAGATCTGCACCATATAAATGACGTCTGTGAAGCTGCTGTAAACTTAGGGTGCTGGCCTTTTCTATATCCCGTAGCAAAACCCATCTGGCAATGGCTGGGATGGTGGGACTGCCTGTGGCTCTCCTGATTCTGGGAGGCTCCTTTCTCTACTGGCGTGGACGCAGGATTCAGAATAAAAGGGCTATGAGGCGCTACCTGGAACGGGGTGAGGTGAGTATCAGCTTCACTTTGGGGGCACCCTTACAATCTGAGTAAGCAGTAGGATGGCCCTTACTCCTCTTCTCTTTCCCTGGAATTTAGTCCCTTTCCTTAAGGGGACAATGTAGAGCGATGGAGACAGCTTAGAATGCTTGCTTAACATGTGCAAGGACCTGGGTTCAATTCCATGTACACACGAGTCCACACCAGAAGTGGAAACGTGTATCCTCATCTTGCTTTTGCCATTTGCCATGCTTCTGAAGAAACCTCAGTTTAAGTAACTTAGATCTAAACAATATTCATACTTCCGGGCTGATGGGTAAAGTGACCTGTGGAAGAGCTTTGAAAAGCTCCATCAGACGTTTTGGTACATGGCAATAACTCCAGCCCTTAGAAGGCTGAGGCGGGGCCAGACCTACACAGCAAGCCCTCCTCTTCGTGAGAGGAGGCAGGGACGGAAAGCCAGACCTCTAACCTCATGGGAAAGGTGGAGCACAACCATGGCTCCTCCCCTTGTGCCGCTTAGAGGAGAACCAGCCCTCTAGGTCCTTCTCATCAGTCCTGGTGTTCCCGACGGGCTTGCTGTTCCTTGACTAGGATGCTTCCCAGGACTAAAGACTGTTTCTTCCTGCCCTCTGCTCTGGGCTCTGCCGCCCTCAGAACCCAGCTATGGGGAGTAGGTGGGACTGGGATGGTGGGAGTAGGCTTTTCTGAGCACCTCCTTCCTGTCTGAACCTCAGAGCATCGAGCCTCTGGACCCCAGCGAGAAAGCAAACAAAGTCTTGGCCAGAATCTTCAAAGAGACAGAGCTGAGGAAGCTTAAAGTGTTGGGCTCTGGTGTCTTTGGAACTGTGCACAAGGTGAGGAACTCACAGGAAGTCTGCAGAAGTGGGAAAAAGATGGAGGGGAAAATGGGAGAAGAGTTTCAGCAGAAGACTGACAGGAAAAGAATTATTTTTTACTCCATGTCCACCCCAACCTTTCTAGGGGGTTTGGATCCCTGAGGGTGAATCCATCAAGATTCCAGTCTGCATTAAAGTCATTGAGGACAAGAGTGGGCGCCAAAGTTTTCAATCTGTGACTGATGTAAGTGAAAGGCAATTCCGTCTGCCGCTAGAAGAGAGGCAGTGTTGGGTCCAGGCATGTAGACATATGATCCTGTGTTGGCAGATAGTGTGTTAGGTCCACGCTAGGCATGTTAGAGGGAATCTGGGTTGGGTGTGCTTTTTGTGGAGTGTATGTGAACACGTCACTTCCTGGCTAATACCTCTTATGTTTTGCAGCATATGCTGGCCATTGGTAGCCTAGACCATGCCCACATTGTACGGCTTCTGGGACTATGCCCAGGATCATCTCTGCAGCTTGTCACACAATACTTGCCTCTGGGCTCCCTCCTTGACTATGTGAGACAGCATCGTGGGGCGCTGGGGCCCCAGCTGCTGCTCAACTGGGGAGTACAGATTGCCAAGGTGAGGGGTCTGGGGGAGGCCCACGACAGCACCTGCTGGACGGGGGAAAGTCAGGGCAGAGGCGGGAGGTCCCGGGCCGGAGGTGCTGAGGACGGTCTTCAGGGTTGGGCAGCTCCTGTGGCTCAGGACTGGCCCCTCCTCCTCTAGGGTATGTATTACCTGGAGGAACACAGTATGGTGCACAGGGACCTCGCTCTCCGGAATGTGCTGCTCAAGTCTCCGAGTCAGGTCCAGGTGGCAGATTTTGGTGTGGCTGACCTGTTGCCACCGGAAGACAAGCAGTTACTATACAGCGAGGCCAAGGTGAGGTGACGGACGGGGGGTGCGGTGGTCAGGCGGGGTGAGCATGCGTACAGTAATCGGGTCCTCTCTGAGATGAGTAGGCCAGTCAGGGTCAACTCGGGGAGTGGGAGCTGAGAACGGCAGAAATCAAAGGACGACAGAAAACCTGGGGTTTTAAGACAATAAGAGAATTTGAGAAGATTAACTGGAAGCACCTTCAATTTTAATCTTCAGACTCCAATTAAGTGGATGGCCCTTGAGTGTATCCACTTTGGGAAATACACACACCAGAGTGATGTCTGGAGTTACGGTGAGCACACCCTGCTGCCCCCGCCATCACCAGCCCAAGTCCCCCACTGTCCTTTGTGTTTCCTCCTCTTAGGAACTATCCGCCTCGCTAACTAAAGCAAAGGCTACCTTCCCTTTACTACTTTTAAATGGACTGGGTCTATTTTTCATACTTACTAGTTAATTTCTTTCTCTGTCAGGGGTTACGGTGTGGGAGTTGATGACTTTCGGGGCAGAGCCCTATGCGGGGCTGAGACTGGCCGAAATCCCAGACCTGCTGGAGAAGGGCGAGCGGTTAGCGCAGCCCCAGATCTGCACCATCGACGTCTACATGGTCATGGTCAAGTGTGAGTTGTCTGCTGACCCCTGGTCTGACCCCTCCTTCCTCCTCCACGGCTCTATCCCCTTCTGACTCCGCCCTCTACATCTCATCCCCAGGTTGGATGATCGATGAGAATATTCGCCCGACCTTTAAAGAACTAGCCAATGAGTTCACCAGGATGGCCCGTGACCCACCACGATATCTGGTCATAAAGGTGGGCAGGGGCTAGAGGATGTCAAGTCTTTTAGAGAAAGGAAGACCTGGTTGGAACTAGAATCCCCTTAACGACCGTCTGCTCCTGTAGAGAGAGAGCGGGCCTGGAGTACCTCCTGGGGCAGAGCCCTCCGCGCTGACCAACAAAGAGCTGGAGGAAGTCGAGCTGGAGCCTGAACTGGACCTAGACCTAGACCTGGAGGCAGAGGACGACAGCCTGGCGACCACACTGGGTTCTGCCCTCAGCTTACCAGTGGGGACGCTTCCCCGGCCACGTGGGGTAGGATACCTTCTAACTGCACGAGCTTCTGCTCCATGAACCCTCATGAGCCCACTCAGAATCACCATTCATCAGCTTCCACGATAATTGATTTCTTCCTCCATTTTAATCCTTTCCTTTCCTTTCTCATCCTAGAGCCAGAGTCTTTTAAGTCCCTCATCTGGATACATGCCCATGAACCAGAGTAATCTCGGGGAGGCTTGTCTGGTAAGGTCTGCTGCCAGAGCTGGGGTGGCAGAGTCTTACGGGCTTGGAGGTGTTGATAGAAATGTGGAGGGAGACGCTTCAAGGCTTGAAGGTTAATCAACATCCTGCAATAGAGAAGGCCCTGAACAACCGCACCTCCTTCTAGACCTGTTTAACCCTCCTTGCTCCTGTTACTTCCCTCCTCAGGATCCTGCCGTTTTGGGGGGCAGTGAACAGTGCCCCCGTCCCATCTCTCTGCACCCAATCCCACGGGGACGCCTGGCATCCGAGTCCTCAGAGGGCCACGTGACTGGCTCTGAGGCTGAACTCCAAGAAAAAGTATCGGTGTGCAGAAGCCGCAGCCGCAGTCGCAGCCCTCGGCCACGTGGAGACAGTGCCTACCACTCACAGCGACACAGCCTGCTCACGCCTGTCACCCCGCTGTCCCCCCCAGGGGTAGGGGAAGAGGATGTCAATGGTTATGTCATGCCAGACACGCACCTCAGAGGTACCTGGCTCTTCCTCCGGCCTTTTCCTTAAAGCTTCTAATCTTTTTTCTCCAAGCTCCTCTTGACTCTTCCATCTTCTCTGATATCTCCAAGTCATTTGTTTTCTAACTCACCCCCATTCCTTCTGGTTATTTCTCCAAAGTTCCATACATACTTACGATTTTTCTCAACCACAGGTACACCCTCCTCCCGGGAAGGTACCCTTTCTTCAGTAGGTCTCAGTTCTGTGCTGGGTACTGAAGAAGAAGATGAAGAGGAGGAGTATGAATACATGAACCGGAAGAGAAGGAGCAGCCCACCTCGGCCTCCGAGGCCTGGTTCCCTTGAGGAGCTGGGTTATGAGTACATGGATGTGGGCTCAGACCTCAGTGCCTCTCTGGGCAGTACTCAGAGTTGCCCACTCCATCCTATGGCCATCCTGCCCTCTGCGGGCACAACTCCAGATGAGGACTACGAGTATATGAACCGTAGGCGGGGCGTGGGTGGGGCCGGGGGGGATTATGCAGCCATGGGGGCCTGCCCAGCAGCTGAACAAGGGTATGAAGAGATGCGAGCTTTCCAGGGGCCTGGCCATCACGCCCCCCACGTTCGCTATGCCCGCCTCAAAACGCTGCGTAGTTTAGAAGCCACCGATTCTGCCTTCGACAACCCGGATTACTGGCATAGCAGACTTTTCCCCAAAGCTGACGCCCAGAGAACTTAACCTCTGCTCCTGAGACTCTCCGGGAGCATCTGACGGCAGCTGGTGCCTCTTGAGGGTACCCCTTCCTCGCCCCCTCCTCCTCAGGGTCCCACTCCCATTTCTCCAGTCCTGGACAGTGCCCTCTAGTCTTTGGAGACTCGCAAACACATCCTTACACAATTCCGTGCTGTATAGCCAGTCAGCTGTGCACTTTCTTCTCGGCCCCAGCCCCAGGGAAGAGAAGGTTTTCCTGTTTGTCTACTTTCCCAAGCCCATTCCTCAGCTTCCTCAGGGAGACCCCCTGGAGATATGAAGGTCTGCTCTCTAAGCCCCTTTCTCTCCGGCTCTTACTTGCTAGACTTTGCTTTTGTTTCTCATCAGACTCTCCTAAGGAAGAGGAGATGGAACAGAGCTGAGAGAGGAAAGTAAAATTTTGGCTCATGAGACTCTTAATCCTATGCAAAGGTTGAGAAGCTTAACAAAGGTAGGAGTAGATACCAATAACTATGAATCGAACGTTTACTATGAGCTAGGCATCGTCCAGCTGAACTCTGCCTGCGTGATCTCAGTTACAATCTACAATTTTTGTGAGGTAGAGCTGATCCCATTTTACCAATACAGGAGTGAGTCCTCTTGAGAGTTCCAAAATAGCCAATAGGTCCCTGAATCTCTGCATAGTACTGAATCCTAGTTTTTGTTGTCTGGTTTTGGTTTTGATTTTTCGAGACAGGGTTTCTCAGTGTTGTCCTGGCTGTCCTGGAGCTCAATCTGTAGACCAGGCTGGCCTCGAGTTCAGAGATCAGCCTGCCTCTGCTTCCTGAGTCCTGGGATTAAAGGCGTGTGCCACCATCGCCCAGCCTAAAATTCTTTTTTAAAAAATATTTTAGTTGGTGTACAAAACTGAATGCTATAGTTTAGTGCCTTTTTACATCATGGCTGTAATTCTTGAAGTTTAAAGTGCCACAGCAAAAGTAATCCTAATTTGTCTGTTTTTATAACTTCATGGAATTGCTATTATAAGATCTTACCATATGATTTTTCCCTCATATGAAGTCAAGAACTTTTACCTTTTCTCAAGTGAAAACCACTTCTCCTTGGCATGTCTGAGCTGCCAGCATATTACTACTCTTGCATTCTGGGCCAATCTGTAGGTAAAATAAGGGTATTTGAATAGAGTACTATGATATCACTGTCAGTCAGTCTAATAACAAGTGGGTTATTAAGTGACTAATGGGCTATTAACTAATAACTAAGGTTATTAGGTATGGATGCACTAGGCAAAGAGATGATTCATCTACCAAGTGGGACAGAAAAGGATGGTTGTAATGGTGTGCAATTTAAATTTTAGGTACTATTTATTTCAGGAACTTGTCATGTAACATTTTCAGATTGTAGTTGATCACAGGTTACTAAAACTGTGGGCAGAAAAACCTCAGATAATGGGGGACTGAGCCTTGAAGAAATTAAGCAGCAGGTCCAGGATTCAAAATCTTGTAATTCCAGTGCTTGTACTTTTACTATAAGGTGTCAAGGAGTACCATGCCAAGCTCTGGTAAGGGGCGCGTGCGTGTGCGTGTGTGTGTGTGTGTGTGTGTGTGTGTGTGTGTGTGTGTGTGCGCGTGCGCGCGTGTGTGTGTGTGTGTGTGTGTGTGTGTGTGTGTGTGTGTGTGTGTGTGAGAGAGAGAGAGAGAGAGAGAGAGAGAGAGAGAGAGAGAGAGAGAGAAACAGAAACAGGGTCTCACTCTGTAGACTGGCCTGGAATTATGTAGCCCAGGATGACCTTGAACTGCAATCCTGTCTCAGCCTCCCAAAGGCTGTAAGAGTGAACTACCAGACTCCTTGTTTATGCACTGAATGGAGCAAATGCCAACGGCCACGTTTCCCTCCGGCACCCTGGCTTCTCATCTCAGGAAGGACAAACAACTGGACGTTTTTGTGTAAGCCATAGCCCACATATGTTGATGATATACACTCCTCACAAGCCAATTCACAAAGGTTCCGAGACTCGTATTTTAAGAGCTATTCTGAACCAGTAATGAGAAACTTCTGGTGGGATAGAAAGAGGATCCATCTTCAGACCTCAGCCTTCCTAGATGGGAACTGGGGAAAAATGTCTTCTTGTACCATTAAAGTTTTTTGTTTTGTTTTTATACGTGTCTGAATAAAAATGCCAAAGTTTGTTCGTTTGTTTGTTTTATTCTTGTCAACCGAAAAGTGCACGAGACTGTCCCTTTGCTTTGCTTCTTAGCGATGGGTAGCTTTCTCTGCTCCTGACATTCTTACTATGTCTTATCTAAAGTCCCCGAACCTTTATTTAAATTGTATTTTTAATTACGTGTATGTGAAGGAGTGGGGGTTGGCGATGGTGAATGCAGTGCCCACGGAAGTCAAGAATGCTGGAGTTACAGGTGGTTGTAAACTGCTTGGCACGGGTGCTGGGAACTCCCTCCCTCCCTCCCTCCTTTTTATTAACCGGTTTTACTGGGAATCGCTACAAAGTAGCAAGTGTAAAACTAAAGCGCCAAAAAGCACAGCGCCGCGTGTGTGTGCGTGTGCGTGTGCGTGTGTTCCTACACAGGTGGAATACACAAAGCTGGAAATGATTCAGAACTCATTCTCTGGAGAGTGACCCAATACCTCCCGGACAGTTTCCTCGGATGCAAACGCACCAACAACAGTGCCGCTTTACTCGAGTGCAGTCGGCAGGCCATGGTAAATGGATAACCTCCCAGGCTGTCCTGAGTGCCCGCTCCCGCGCCCACGTCGTCCACCTCCGCTCAGCCCGTCCCGCCCTCCCGGCGGCGGAGGAGGGGGAGGAGGACTGGACTGGTCGGGCCGGTCCCGCCTGCCTACCCGGGAGTCCAAGGCTACGCTCGGGATGACCGCCCTAGGTGTGCCGACACCGACCCGGCGCCCCGGCTCCACCCCGCTCCACCCCGCTCCACCCCGCTCCACCCCGCTCCACCCTGCCCAGCCGCCTCCCAACCCTGTTCCCCGCGTAGCTCCGCCCCGCCGCGCGTAGCCCGCCCCCCTCTGTTACGAGTCCTGGCTCCGCTCTCCGGTGAGGGAGGTTTTTCCCGGAGAGACCACGCTTTCCCTCAGGCTCCCCAACGGCTCCGCCTTCCCGCCGGAGCCAAACCCTTCCCAGCGTGCCCGGCGATTCCGGCGTGCGCAGACCCGGGAGGGCAAGGCCCCAGGGCCTGGCGGAGGGGCGCGAGGAGCAGGCTGGGAATTGTAGTTCCCGAGCCCACGAGGGCGACTGGAGGCTGGCCGCCGGCCGGACTCATTGTCCCAGCGTGCCCTGCGCCTCAGCCCGCGCGCTCGCAGCTTCTCGCTCTCCCCGCCCGCCCTCCTGCTCCCTTGCTTGCTCGCGCTTTCCTCGCGGATCGAAGAGACTCTGCCTACAGCTTGTGGCTGGCAAGGGAGACGGAGGCCGCAGCTCAGGGAAAGTGAGGCTGCAGTAGTGGTGGTCGGAAGATGTCGGGCGAAGACGAGCAGCAGGAGCAAACTATCGCCGAGGACCTGGTCGTGACCAAGTATAAGATGGGGGGCGACATCGCCAACCGTGAGTGCGGCCTCGGGGGTCTCGGCTTCGAGGCTGAGAGGGAGAGGTTTGGGGCTGTCTCCGGAGGGGCTGGAGCGGCTGGGTCTTGCGGAGTGAGCCACCGAGGGGCGCGCGCCGACGACCGGGGGCGACGTGGTGGGGAGATCTGGTGTCGCCTCGGGGACTGAGCAGCCATGCCTGGGCTGGAGAGTGTGGAGGTGCGGGCCGGCGACCGCGAGGAGCGCAGAGAGGGGCCCGGACGGGCTCCGACCCTAGGCGGTTGGTAAGGAGGCAAGGCGCGTCGTCTTCTGCCCATCACCCGTCGGTCTGTCCGGATCCCTGCTTCCTCCGACTGGCAGCAGCGAGGCCACCTCGAAAAGGAAGCTCCCAGCTGTTGGCGACACAAGCGCCCCTCTGGCAGTCGCGGGTCTTGACCCGTGGGAGCCAGGCTGGCACGTGTTGCCAGGTCCCCCGTGCGGACGGCTGGCTCCCCACTTCCTCTACTGCCCTGCTTCCCCACCACGTGCTTTGCTAAAGTCTGTACGTGAGGTCTTCCTGGCGGGGGCCCCCTTCTCCCCTGGCCTGGCTCGAGGGACCGTTGGAGGGCACGTCTGGAGCCTCTCACACAGCTCCGAAAGAGACCTGGTTTTCTGGAAGAGCTTAATGACTGCTGCCCCAGCCTGTGGAATGGCCTGACAGTGCTCTGCTTAGACACACAGCTGGGCAAGCCTGCCGATAATGCTGGAAAGAGAGAGGCGGGGAGGAACACTGATTTCAGGATCATCATACGCATTTCTTATTGAAGCCTTGCTCTTCTTCAGCAGTTGTCTGCCACTAGGGCAGATAACTTTGTTTTCCCCCGAGACGGGGTTTCTGTGCGGCCCTCCCTCCCTGCCTGTCTTGGTACTCCTGTAGACCAGGCTGGCCTCAGAGATCCGCCTATCTCTGCTTCCCAAGTGCTGGGATTAAAGGCGTGTGTCACCACGCCCGGCTCTTCTTTCCATTTTTAAAAGCCACTTCCGGAGATAGAAACTCTTAGGGCTTTAAAATGGTCTTGACAAAATAGAAGAAGGTATGCCTTTGGTTAAACCCGAGTTTTTCTCAGGATTCCAAAGAATAACCAAAACACTGAAAGAAATCAAACCTAGAATTCCCATGGGTCATAAAAGAGGACATATACAAAATAATACTCCTATTTGGGGTGATGTTTTAGTATTTGATGTTATTGGTTTAAATCAGACAAACTTTCCATCCCTACAATTTACAGCTTTAGGCATTTGTGACTTAAGATGATAGTTTTGAAACTGATCACATGTTTAAACCTTGAGTCCCCTGAATCTTTGAGGCCTTAGATTAATTCCCCTGGGCTTATACACTTGTATATGGGGAAATGCATCTACATAAATTGTGATTACTAACACCTAATTAGAGTGTCTAGGAAAGAAGGCAACATTTAACAATGCTTCAGCTTTGACTCAGCAATTCTACGTGTACCTTGCCGTTGTCCCTGACGCCTATAAATTTCTCTGCTCTGCCTGTGCATACAGGGTATCTTGGGCACAGTTCCCTAACGCTCATGATTTTGTATACCATAACATCTTTGGAAGGTGCAAGGCCTTCTATCTAGGTGACAAGTGGAGAGAAGTGAGCACTAACCTTTTATTTTAGGAAAGGAAGATAGAATGGTATGGTGGCGCATTCTTTTAGTGCCAGCACTTGTGGGGAGACAAAGGCAGGCTGGTCTCTGAGTTCCAGGACAGCCAGGGGTATATCAAAAAAAAAATCAAAACGCCGGGCGTTGGTGGCGCACGCCTTTAATCCCAGCACTCGGGAGGCAGAGCCAGGCGGATCTCTGTGAGTTCGAGGCCAGCCTGGGCTACCAAGTGAGCTCCAGGAAAGGCGCAAAGCTACACAGAGAAACCCTGTCTCGAAAAAACCAAAAAAAAAAAAATCAAAACAAACAAACAAACAAATGTAGATATTGAAGGGGATAGTTTGTACCAGGACAGTTTCCGCCTAAGACAATGGCACTAGGGAGTGTTATAAAAATGAATTCAACTTCAGGTCTAATTAGATGATTAAATGCGTGCAGGACTGACCTGATGGGATTCTGTCCCCAGGGGTACTTCGATCTTTGGTGGAAGCTTCCAGCTCAGGTGTGTCAGTACTGAGCCTGTGTGAGAAAGGTGATGCCATGATTATGGAAGAGACCGGGAAAATCTTCAAGAAAGAAAAGGAAATGAAGAAAGGTAAAAGGGAAAGAATTCCCTTCTTAATTTCTCCCATTTGACCCCATCCATCCTATAACTCCACCCATCTCTAGTTAAGATGTTTGGAAATCTGGAGTAGCAAATGGGATGGGTATAGTTTCCTTCCCAATCTAAACTGAGTAAGTTTAAGCAAGTCCCTAAAATAAAAATCCCTTCCCTTTTCTAAAGGGCAACAAGTGTTCCCGAGACAGTGAGGCAATAAGGTTGATGGTTCTTTTTGCAGGTATTGCCTTTCCTACCAGCATTTCGGTAAATAACTGTGTGTGCCACTTCTCCCCTTTGAAGAGTGACCAGGACTATATACTCAAGGAAGGTGACTTGGTAAAAATGTAAGGATAAGCCATTCTAGAGTATTTGTCATTTTTCTACACATTTACACAGTGTGGGTTCCTAATGCAGTATTCTGTGCTTGCCTTTTAGTGACCTTGGGGTCCATGTGGATGGCTTCATTGCTAATGTGGCTCACACTTTTGTAATTGGTGTAGCTCAGGTAGGTAGCATGCTGTTCAACTTTGTTCAGTCTTGGTAGGGGGATATACTGCCATTATTTTTTTTTAATCTCCACTGTGTAGTACCACATAATTTTAGGATATCTAGAGAACCTCATGTAACTGGCTGACCTTGCATAGAAACACACATTAGTGACCTTTCAGGATGATACTGTTACATTTCTCCACAGGGCACCCAGGTCACAGGTCGCAAAGCAGATGTCATTAAGGCAGCTCATCTTTGTGCCGAAGCCGCCTTACGACTGGTCAAGCCTGGAAACCAGGTGAGGTTCTTCCTTCCAGTTGCAAAGCTTGGCAGAAGCAGAGGTAAAATGAATCAGCCTCACCTAGGAGCAGCAGTTAACTGAGATCTGCCACAGTTTATTGGAAGTATAGGAGGACAATGTAATTTCTTACTATGGGGCCCATAAAGGCCATTTTAAGATTTTGTATGTGCACTTTAACCCCAAAATACTTGAGGTAGGTAACTAACAATGAAACAGGGTGTTTGTTGTTGTTATTGTTTTGTTTTTTTGAAACAAATTTTTTGAGACTGCATAAAAAGGATACCAAAAGTGCAGGCAAATTCATGCCTAAGAGACCAAACTAAGGAAGTCTAGAGCCGGTAGAGTTCTTATGAGCTAACATTAAGCATGTTGGATTGTCAGTGAACATTATCCCTGAAGTTTTAAGTTTTCAGAGAACCGATCAAAACTTAAGACATTGTCTTTTTCCCCTTTTCTGTTCCTCGCACCTGTACTCAGTTTGTGTTTCATCCTCATGGTTACTGCTTGCATGCTTTCTCCTGAAAATTCTGCCCTTGTTTCCTTAGATGACATTGACTTCACAGTTGTTTTCTGTTACTTGTATACACTTGTTATTCTTACTGTTTTGTTTTTTTGTTTTTTTGTTTTTGCATCATGGTTAGTCTGTAGCTGTGGAATCATTCAATCTATGTACTAACTTTTTAAAAGTCATCTTTTCCCCCCTGGTGTCACTGATTCCAACTTCCTCCCCTGAGATTACAGGCGTATGCCACCACACCTGATCAAGAGTAGTCTTGGGGGTGGCGGTGCACACCTTTAATCCCAGCATTTGGGAGGCAGAGCCAGGCGGATCTTTGTGAGTTCAAGGCCAGCCTGGGCTACAGAGTGAGTTCTAGGAAAGGTGCAAAGCTACACAGAGAAACCCTGTCTTGAAAAAAAAAAAAGTCTTGAGCTCAAATCTCCTCATCTGTAAAATAGGAAAAGTGAAACTGAACTGTGGCTGTGTGGCAGGTGGACTAAATTAGTGTCTTGGGTAAAGAATATTAGGGAATACTGGGGCCCGAAGGACCCTTGCCACCAAGCCTGCTGACCTGTTGATCCCTAGGACCTACTGACAAAGTGAGAACTGACTCCTAGAAGTGATATTTATTTAGTAATAATGTATATTTTCTTTTGTCTATGTTGAAACAGATCTATGTACACCAGGCTGGCCTCTGCCTCCAAGTGCTGGGATTAAAGGCGTGTGCCACCACTGCCCAGCTAGCACAGACTTTTTTTTAAAAAAATTAAAAATAAGCTTTATTGTTTCTGTTGTTTATTCTTCATTGGGTAGAATGCTAAGGAATAAACTCTAGACTTGGCATTGGAAAATAGGGGTTTGGCAAGGTTTCTCCACTGAATACTTGGTCAGCCTTGGACAAGTCATCTAACCTTTTTGAGCATGTTTCCTTGTCTTCCGGATTGGGATATAGATCTGCTCTGTTCTTTAAGAACTGTTGTCTACTTGGATCATCTTTTTTTCTTTTTCTTTTTTTTTTTTTTTTTTTAAGATTTATTTATTATGTATACAGTATTCTGTCTGCATGTATTCCTGAATGCTAGAAGAGGGCACCAGATCTCATTACAGATGGTTGTGAGCCACCATGTGGGTGCTGGGAATTGAACTCGGGACATCTGGAAGAGCAGCCAGTGCTCTTAGTCTCTGAGCCATCTCTCCAGCCCCAACTTGGATCATCTTTATGAGAGCAATTTTTTTGTTTGTTTTTATTTTGAGACAGGGTTTCTCTGTGTAGCCCTGGCTGACCTGGAATTCACTCTGTAGACCAAGCTGGCTTGAGAGACATGTGGCACCATAGCCAGGCTGCATTTTTTTTTTTTTTTTTGGTTTTTCGAGACAGGGTTTCTCTGTAGCTTTGCGCTTTTTCCTGGAACTCGCTTTGGAGACCAGGCTGGCCTCGAACTCAGAAATCCACCTGCCTCTGCCTCCCGAGTGCTGGGATTAAAGGCGTGCGCCACCACCGCCTGGCCAGGCTGCATTTTTAAAATAAATGTTTTAGTTTATAGGAATGGTAAGATTGTGAATGAGAATCGCTGGCACTTGATGAGGGGATGTTAGAGAATAAGTTGGAGAATACAGATATCTCACCTTTTGTTCGCTCTTGTTCTTCTAGAACACACAAGTGACAGAAGCCTGGAACAAAGTTGCTCACTCATTTAATTGCACGCCAATAGAAGGTGAGATCTCAGATGATGGGGCTAAGGTCTGACCACGAGTGGTGTGGTAGAATTAAGGATCCCTCCTGGCTCTAGCTTTGTCTAAGGCAGAGACTTCTCTGCCGTTTCCATAGCCAGGCAGGCATAGTTACACCGTCAGCTCCTTACGGGAGTGGGTCTGGAAGCTTTTAGGGGGCTGTACAGCTGGTACCATGGCTTTATCCTGTCTACAGGTATGCTCTCACACCAACTGAAGCAGCATGTGATCGATGGAGAGAAAACCATTATCCAGAATCCTACAGACCAGCAGAAGTGGGTGCCACCCCTGTTCTTTGCCTTTTACCATACTGTACTAGCTGTCAGATTTTATTTGTCCATGCCCCTACTTTGTTACCTTCTCCAACAACTAGAGGTTACTTATAAGTGTGTCTGTCTAAACATGAGTGCAGGTGCCCTTAGAAGCCAGGGGCATCAATCCCCTGGGAGCTAGAGCTGGAGGCAGTGGTAAGCCCACCTGGTTTGGGTGCTGAGAACCGAACTCAGGTCCTCTAAGGAGCAGTATGTGCTCTAAATTAATGAGCCGTCTTTCTTTTGGGGAGTTGTTACTATATAGTCCTGATGCTGAGAGCATAGGCTTGCACCCTTGTGTCTGGCTCACTCTTAGGGATCCCTCTTCCTTTTAGGAAGGACCATGAAAAGGCTGAATTTGAGGTACATGAAGTTTATGCTGTGGATGTCCTCGTGAGCTCAGGAGAAGGCAAGGTAAAAATTCTGTAATTAGCAAAAGGGGTGACTTGAAGGTGTGCTCACCAGACCATATATGACCTGACTCAACTCTCTTAGGCCAAAGATGCAGGACAGAGAACCACCATTTACAAGCGAGACCCCTCTAAACAATACGGCCTGAAAATGAAAACTTCACGTGCCTTTTTCAGTGAGGTGGAGAGACGTTTTGATGCCATGCCGTTTACTTTAAGGTACTGCGTAGAGCAAGAACAAGACTGGAACCAATCTGACTCAGTGTGCACACCCAGAAGCACCCTCCCTTCCCTCGGCCTGCCCTCCCTCCTGCCCAGACTTGTAGCTCCTGCCTGAGTGCACGTCCTCTTCTGCCCATCTCCTTGTTGAATACAGTACAGAAGAGCAACCCCGAACACGTTTCTGCATGAGGGTAGCAGTGGTTTAAACATGCGTAGCTGAGTATGGTGGCACATGCTCGTGGCGCAGCACTGGAGGCTGAGGCAGGAAGCAGAGTTTAAGTTAGCCTGAGCTGCACTGAGCAAGAACCTGTCTTCAACAACAGGGCCAGTTGCCTGTGCAGTTGCAGGTCAAGAGCTGTGCAAGACTGCCAGCCTAAGTTCCACCCCTGAAACCCACCTACCAGCTTGAGAAAGTCCTCCTCTGGCCTGCACCCCAGCCCTGCCCCCACCCTCATCCCCTTGCAGTCACACTAATAAACCAAGTGTTAATGACCTGGTGGGTTGTCAAGGAGACCTGAATGCTGTCTCTCTTCCCAGAGCATTTGAAGATGAGAAGAAGGCTCGAATGGGTGTGGTGGAGTGTGCCAAACATGAGTTACTACAGCCATTTAATGTTCTCTATGAGAAGGAGGGTGAGTCCTGAGAAGGGGTTCATTTTAGAGCCCCCAGTTACACGCTTCCCTCCCTTTACCTTCAGAAAAGAACTAAGTATAGCTGGGATTCTTGTTTTCCCGTAGGTGAATTTGTTGCCCAGTTTAAATTTACAGTCCTCCTCATGCCCAATGGCCCCATGAGGATAACCAGTGGTCCCTTTGAGCCTGAACTCTACAAGTCTGAGATGGAAGTCCAGGATGCAGAGCTAAAGGTTAGTGTTGAATGGAAAATGGGGACCATGGGGCACGTACCTATGGCAAGTCCTGAAAAGAATTGCCAGAGTAGGCGGAGAGTTTTGTCTGTCCCACATTTCTCAGCGTTTGCCTTCCTCCTGTCTTGCAGGCTCTTCTCCAGAGTTCTGCAAGTCGAAAAACCCAGAAAAAGAAGAAAAAGAAGGTGTGTAATGATCTTCTGGTGGGAGATCTTTTCTGATAATGGTGGGCTATGAGCTCACCCTTCTCTGCTTCAGGAATTGATGTCTTTTTCTTTTTGTCTTTGTGGTTGTTTGTTTGGGATGTAGGCCTCCAAGACCGCAGAAAACGCCACCAGCGGGGAGACGTTGGAAGAGAATGAAGCCGGGGACTGAGGTGGCCCGGACCCCAACTCGTCACTCCTGCCTCATCCCCTCCCACCGCACCCCAGGCTCTGAAGTGCAGTCGTCTTCTCCACCCGAGACCGCCAGCAGAGCGGGGTCTTCTGCCCTCATCCCAGCCCCCCACCCACTCACTCACCCACTCTTTCCAACGAAAAGCCAGCTCCAACTGACTCTGGTCTTGGGAGGCCAGGCTTCCCGAAAGCCACTGAAGACTACTTTCAGTAGAAAAAGAAATTGAATAATAAAATCAGGAGTCAAATCCATCGTCTTCAAGCGCCTCTTTCTGGCCTTTTCTACTCTGCTTGGTCAAGGTTTGTGGCCCTACAACAGAACCAAGGGGCTAAATTAGCCACCACCACTAAAACCTCAGCTCAAGTTTATGTCACCAATGTCCTTTTCTGTTTCCACTGTCACTGAGTATTCAATCTGCCTTCAGGGAGGAAGACTGGTATTTTATATTCACCTGTGGCAGATTCCTCATGATGTATCTGTCTGGTTAGGCCCTTCCCATTTTTGATGCTGAAGTCTCTGATAAGAGATTCTTGTCAAATGGATTCTCATTTGTAAACCTTTGTAGGTCATCTTTGTCCCGCAGAGTCCCTGCATCTGACCGTTTTCACAATTGTACAGCAGTCATCGTGCCCAGCCACGGTGGTTTTGTTGGTTTTGTGTGTGCCCCCCCAACCCCAACCTCTGGAACCAGTAGGTTTTTCCTCATGTTCCATCTTAGAACCTACACTGAAAATCCCAATGGGTTTTTTGTTGTTCACTATTTGATTTTTTTTTTTTTTTTTTTTTTTTTTTTTTTTTTGGTTTTGAGACAGGGTCTCACTATGTAGCTCTGGCTGTCCTGGAACTCACTCTGTAGACCAGGCTGGCCTCAGAGACCTGCCTGCCTCTGCTTCATGAGTGCTGGAACCAAAGGCGTGTGCCACCACGCCCAGCTTCCTGTTTGAAATATTTTGAGTTCCTTCCCATGAAAGAAAACCCAGGAACCAGAGGAGTAGACTGAAGAGAAGTGACTTTCAGAAGCTGTGGACTTGATGACTTTCTGGGGGTTTGTAGAGAAAGGTTACAAGTTGTACCTCTGGCATGATGTCCCAGGGAACCAAGGCTCCCACTAACTGAAGAGGTTTCTGAAATGACATGGCATTAAAATAAATTTGGATTTGCTCATAATGTTATGCATTTGTTCTTTTTTTTTTTTTTTTTGTCGTTGTGGGGGGCGGGAATGGAACATTTTCTCTGTGTGGCCCTGGCTGTTGGAAAACTGCAGACCAGGCTGGCCTTTCTGCTTCTGCCCCTTGGGAGGACTTAATGTGTGCACCACCACTGTCCAGCTGAGCTACCTCTTAACAAGCTTTTCCTGTTGCTCACAGAGGTTGGAAGACTCACTCAAGGAAGTGGTGATCAGCTGAAGGACACGTTTCCTCCGTAGCCCTGGCTGTACTGGAACTCTTGTATAGACCAGGCTGACTTTCAGATCCTTCAGCCTCTGACTGCCTCCCACGTGCTCGGGTTAAAGGCGTGTGCCACCTAGCTGGTTTTGTGATCCCCAAATGACTACTTAATCTAGAACTTTGGTAAAGGATGCAAGCCTTGATATGTTAAGACTGCAAAGGCAAGCCGGGAGGTGGTGGCGCACGCCTTTAATCCCAGCACTCGGGAGGCAGAGCCAGGCGGATCTCTAAGTTCGAGGCCAGCCTGGGCTACCAAGTGAGTCCCAGTAAAGGCGCAAAGCTACACAGAGAAACCCTGTCTCGAAAAAAACCAAAAAAACAAAACAAAACAAAAAAAAACAAAAAAAAAAAAGACTGCAAAGGCAATGTGGCAAGTTTGCCGTAGTTCCTAAATGCTGGGATTACGGCATGTGTCAACTACACCTCAGAGTTCATATAGACTGGTAATACAGATTTGTAAGATGTTCTTTTTTCTTACTTTGAGACACAGCTCAGCTGTCAAATTCCATCAGGGTTTTATTTGGATTGTTGAAACTCTGAGTCAAGCTGGAGTTGTAGGTCAGTGAGTAGTGCTGAGTTAATCTGGCAAATCCTATCTCAAATGTGAAGGGCGCTGGGCGGCATAGTGGTCCCAGCACTCGGGAGGCAGAGACAGGCGGGTCTGAGTTCACCAGCCTGGGCTACAGAGCAAAGGGCTAAACTGGGTTTAAACTAATGCCTACCAGTATTCCAGCACCCTGGAGGCAAAGGCAGGCGAGTCCTTGAGTTCCAGGACTGACAGGGCCTATCTGTTGAAAGGAAGTTGGAAGGGTTAAAAATGGGAATGCCAGTTAATGGTTAAATCCCAGCAGTTTGTCTTCGGACTTTTTTGTTTTGTTTTTGAGGAAGGGTCTCTTAGGGGCTGGGGATTTAGCTCTCAGTAGTAGAGAGATTGCCTAGCAAGCACAAGGCCCTGGGTTCGGGCCTTGGCTGGGGAGAGGGGGGGATAAAAGAGAGAGAGAGGGTCTCTTTATGGAACTCACTATGTAGATAGATCAGATGGCTTCAAACTCAGAGATCCACCACGGCTACAATGAGGAAATGTTGCCAGGCCGTGGTGGCTCACGACTTTAATCCCAGCACTTGAGAGGCAGAGGCAGGTGGATCTCTTTGAGTTCGAGGCCAGCCTGGTCTACAGATCGAGATCCAGGAAAGGCAAAACTACACAGAGAAACCCTGTCTCGAAAAAAAAAAAAAAATGAGGAAATGTTAAGGAAACCACTGGAAAGGAAGGATTATAATCGATATGCCAGATACGGTTTTACATGCTTTTTTTTTCCCCCTTCGAGACAGGGTTTCTCTGTGTAGTTTTGGTGCCTGTCCTGGATCTTACTCTGTAAACCAGGCTGGCCTCTAACTCACAGAGGTCTGGCTCTGCCTCCCGAGTGCTGGGATTAAAGGTGTGCGCCACCACCGCCCAGCTAACACACATGGTCTTAAGTAGCACAGCCAAGCCTGGAACTCACTGGCTTCAAATTCATCTCCTTGCCAATTTCTCCTGGGTGATGAGTTTAAAGGTGTGTGCCACCATATCCTGGTAGCCAAATATCATAGGAACTGCTTTTTAGTAATTCAGGTAGTTATCACTTGACAATAAGACTAGAAAGTTGTTTTTTTGTTTGTTTTTTTGAGACAGGGTTTCTCTAGTCATGGATGTTCTGGAACTCAGTCTGTAGACCAAACTGGCCTCAAACTCAGAGAGATCTACCTGTCTGCCTCCTGAGTGCTGGGATCAAAGGTGTGCACCACCACTGCCCAGCTGGGAAGACGTGTCTTCCAGATCTAATCATGGAGGGAGGAAGCTTTTGCGCTTTGCCAGCTTGTCCGTGCCTGCTAGCAAGCCCATTTCTAGACGAGCATTAGAGCCTACTTCTTCGAGACTCCAGCCTAAACTGAAGAGCATCTGACACATCCAGCCTTGTGGACTGAGCAACCACTGGATTCTTTGACTTTCTGTTCACAGCCAGCCAGAGTTCGATTAGCCAGACTGCGGTCTGTAAATCATTCTAATAAATTCCCTTTCTATATAGAGAGATATTGTATAAATTGTTACCCTTGAGAACCCTAATACATAACCCTAAAAGTGGAGTTAAAGGACTCCTAACTTAATGTAAGAGTTGTAGGCCAGGGGTGGTGGCGCACACTTTTAATCCCAGCATTTGGGAGGCAGATCTCTGTGAGTTCAAGGTCAGCCTGGATTACACAGTGAATTCCTGTTTGGAAAAACCAAGAGTTCTAAGCCCATGAGACCCTCTCAAACCTGAGTTCATTCCCAGCACCCATGTTGGACATCTCACACAGCTTGTGGAGACAGCTTCCAGGGATCCAAATACCCTCCTCTAGCCTTAGCGGACACCTGCATGCCCCTGCATATACAAACATAGAATAACAAAAAAATTTCCTAGGTATAGTGGCTTAAAACCAAAGTACCAAAGCTTTGTAGTAGAAAAGCTTTCTCAACTTGCCATTTTACACCTTCACATTTCTAAATTTTGTGTTTTGTTTTTCAAGACAGGGCTTGTGTGTGTGTGTGTGTGTGTGTGTGTGTGTAGCCATGACTGTCCTGGAATTCGCTCTGTAGACCAGGCTAGCCTTGAACTAAGAGGTCTGCCTTCCTTTGCCCCCAGAGTGCTGGGATTAAAGGCCTGTACTACCTCTATTTCTGTTTCTAAAATCTTAAATCTTTAGAGTTTCAGAGATCAACTATTTCCACAGCAGTTTAACTGGGGAAGGGTTCTGTGTGGGGGTGGGTGGGGGGTTGTCAAACCAAAAATGAAATTAGGAATTACATATTTAATTATTTACTTTATTATTTGTATGTGTTTCTTTAGGCAGGTCTCAGACGCCTGCCTGCCTCTGTATCTGCCTCCCAAGGGTCGCAGAGTTAGTATTTTTTTTTTTTTTTTGGTTTCTCTGTGTAGCTTTGCACTTTCCTGGATCTCACTCTGTAGACCAGACTGGCCTTGAACTCACAGAGATCCGCCTGGCTCTGCCTCCCGAGTGCTGGGATTAAACGCGTGCGCCGCCACCGCCCGGCCAGAGTTAGTATTAAAGGCAGGCACCATGTATTTATTTAGGCAGGACCCCACTATGTAGACCAGGTTGGTCTCTAACTCAAGAGAGCTCTCCCTGCCTCTGCATCTGCCTCCCACGGGTCCCAAGAGTTGGTATTAAAGGCGTGCACCAACACGTCAGGCGAGAACCAGTAATTTTTTGTTTGTCTGTTTTTGTTTTTTCGAGACAGTGTTTCCCGGTGCAGTTTTGGAGCCTGTCCTGGATCTCACTCTGTAGCCCAGGCTGGCCTCGAACTCACAGAGATCCGCCTGGCTCTGCCTCCCGAGGGCTGGGATTAAAGGCTGGGATTAAAGGCGTGCTTGGCGGTCACCAGCGCCAGGCAGACACCAGTCATTCCTGTTACACGCCACACCTACTCATAGTAAAATGGAGGCATTTCCCAAGAACTGCAACTCCCAAGAAGCAACGGGGCAGAAGACGGAAGTTATTGTCCCATCTTTCAGTCCCCTGGTGGAAACAGGTGCTCGTGCTGAAATAACACCAGGGCCTTAAACTAAATCCCGGGGGAGGCGGGACCTAACCACTCGCACTCCAAACATTTTGTTTCCTGCAGTAAGGCACCCGGAAGTCAGTCACTCCACCAGCTCCGCCCCTGGGGGGGGGACAGAGGGGGCGTCGCCGGAAGTGACGACACGAGCACGCCATTAAATAGCAGTAGGGCGGCCGCGCCGGTCTCTCGGCCTTAACGCCATCTTCCCGGGTGAGTCTCCGTGGCCCGGTGCCCGCACCCCGGGTGCCATCCGCGCGCATCCGACCCCTGCGCCGACCACCGCCGCAGCATACTGACTGTCGCTTCTCTCCCTCCGCCCTAGGGTCCCGTGCGCCATGAGAGCGAAGGTGAGCGGCGCCGCCGTGGACCGCGCCCGGCTTCCCGAGGGCCGCGGGGGACGGCTGGATGGGGAGAGGGGGGCGGACCGCGGCGGCGGGGGAGGCCGGGGGCCGGGAGGGCGCCGCTGAACGGACGCAGCCGGGTCGCTGCGGGCCCCGGGGCCCTTTGTCCGGAGCCCACGGGAGGGCCTGACCCCCTGCCTGGCCCCGCCGGAGCCCCGGCTAACGTCCTTTCTTCTCTTCCCCCCCCCTCGCGTGGCCGCGATTGCAGTGGAGGAAGAAGCGAATGCGCAGGTACGCGGGGGCTGCGGGGCGCGGTGTCCCCGGACCCAGAACCCCGAGCTGATCGCCCCGGCGGTGAGGGGTGTCGGGATGTCCCCGGACCCTGAACCCGGAGCTGATCGCCCCGGGGGGGGTCGAGATGTCCCCGGACCCTGAACTCGGAGCTGATCGCCCCGGCGGTGGGGGGGTCGGGATGTCCCCGGACCCTGAACTCGGAGCTGATCGCCCCCGGGGGGGTCGGGATGTCCCCGGACCACAGTGAACATGCTGGCGGGGATAGAGGCGGAGTCGGGCGCGCCAGCACAGTGGTTGGCGCCCACCGCACTGCTCGCCGATCTCATCAGTCCTTTATCCGGCGCAGACTGGGTTTTCACGGCTGGAAGGGGGGGAAACACCCGGCTGGTTTGTCTTTCCCGTGACAGGCTGAAGCGCAAGAGGAGGAAGATGAGGCAGAGGTCCAAGTGAGCGGCGCCCGTGCGCGCGGGGCCGGAGCAGCCTCGGTGCCTGCAAGTCGCCGGGCCGCGCGACCATCGCGGGAGTCGGACGGACCTGGGACATCGCCGCCGGCTCGCGGAGACCCCGTCCACACCAGCCCTGTCCGCCCGCCCTCCGCCCCGTGCCGGGTGTAACTCGTGTACAATAAACCCTCTTTGTCGCCTCTCGGCTGGAGAATCTGCTGTCGCGTGTCTCTTGCGGCTCCATTGGGTGGGGAGTTGGTGTGGCCAGCGCCGTGCAGCGTGCGGGCCCCGGCCCGGGCTCTCGGGAGCTGGCGGTGCAGTCAGTGCGCTCCCGGGGTCGTGCGATGAAGTGGGCGCGTCCCCCGCCGCCACCGCGCAGGAGTCGGCGCCGCTTGTGTTCCGGGTCCGGCTGGGCCGTGTTGCCATGGTGACGCGCAAGGCTCGCCGGGAGTTTCCTGCTGCGAGCGGCGCGCCGAGTGGACCATAGAGTGTGGTTCCGGGTCTGGCGGCTAGAGCGTCGCCCCTTCCGCAGGAAGCGGAAGAGCCGTAGGGTGGGCGGCCCTTTGTCGAAGCTAGAGGACCGGCAGGCGGCAGCAGCAACTACGGCGGCGGCGGCAGGTGAGGGAGGCGGGAGGCTGAGGTGGAGGCCGCGCCCGGAGGGGAGGAGTCGGGGCCGGCCCAGGGCCGCGCTCGGCCGCGCCGCACGAGCCCCGTCCGCCCGGGCCGGCCCGGCTCCCGGCCCCCGGCAGAGCCCCTCGGATGACGGACCCCGCCGCCGGGGCGCACGCCGCCCCTGACGTCACAGCCCTGCCCCTCCCTCGGCCTGATGTCACCCCCTTCCCGCTCGCCCGGCGCTCCCGCGGGGTCCTGGTCCCCTGGCCCGCTGCCGAGCGCCGGCGCCGCTGCCTGGAGCCGCCGGGCCGACCCGGGCCACCTCGAGGACTTGGGCGAACTCCGGGGAGCCGGGGCCGTCCTGGTCGCCGCCCCCGGGCCGAGTCCGCCCTCTCCCTGTGCTGTCAGGGCTGTGGCCCTTGCCCAGCGCTCAGGCCCCGACTCTGACCCCCGTACCCTTCTCATCTGGAGGTAAAGCGCCCCTCACCCTCCACCGAGAGCCCAGCTTCCCAGACTTCAGTGGTCGGTCCCAGCCC
Source organism: Peromyscus leucopus (assembly GCF_004664715.2). Taxonomy (NCBI): domain Eukaryota; kingdom Metazoa; phylum Chordata; class Mammalia; order Rodentia; family Cricetidae; genus Peromyscus; species Peromyscus leucopus. The sequence continues at coordinate 1,853,227 of NC_051078.1, forward strand.
TTCTGCCCCTGAGGTGGCGTTCAGTTTGAACTTGTAAGAGAATCCTGAAGAGCCACGAAGCTCCTGAGGTCTTGTCAGAATTCATTCCGATTTATGAAAACCATCCCCTAACCTTCACGATTTTCCCCTCTTCCACCCAAATCTCTGGTCTTTTTGTTTCTTGTTCAGAACCCAGCAGTGATGTGGAAGTGGAGACTCACAGGAGCCCCGGACTTCACCTGAGCTACCTCAGGTATTAATTCGGGGACCATTGGGTGAGGAAGATATTATACCCGGTTATCCGCTTCTGGTGGGGTTTGAAGCACAGGTCAGGCTTTAAGAACATCCTTCACATGGTCGTTATCTTTTAGAAGGTGGTTGTCATCATTCTGGAGCCACTGTCCCGTTGTGTCTCTGGCCTCCAATCTGGTTAGTCATTTTAGGGAAATCTAAAATCAAAGTCAAGGAAACAGTGTGAGTGAGAAATGTCAAAGCTAGGGAACTCGAGGAAAGGTATCCTTATGCCCAAAGGGAAATATATGAACTATTTGGACAGCAGGGGGAGCCTGAATACTACTTAGGAAACCTTTAGAAGCTCAGACACGTGGTAGCAGGGACTCCGGTCCTCCTGGGGGACAGAGAGAAGGGAGGGCTGGAATTAGGGCAGTGGACTGACATTCCAGAGCTCTCTCGGGAAATAGGAGACTTGAAAAGCTTTTATAGAGTCTATAAATAAAGAGGGTTTTTATGGGGTAAGGAGTGCTATGGTTTGATGTTAGTGGGATCTTTTCATGGAGGGGCGGGTGGAGAATGGTGAGAGAAAGGTCACCATTCCCATGAAATTAACTCCTTCCCACCTTGACCTTGCCACAGTTTTGTCCTGGGAACCTAGAGGTAGAGACTTCAGCTTAGAACTTCTTTGCCTGAAGTGGAGGGGTCTGTGTGTAGAGCAGGCCAGGAGAGTAACAGCTTTAAAACCTGCCCTCCAGCTGGTGACACGAGTCACCTGAGCAGTCACCAGGATTTCTAAAATACATGGAGACCGCCTAAGTTCACATGGGAGAGGGGCAAAGGGATGTTTTGTTCCTGGCACCCCTTCGACCACGAGCTCTCAAAGCTAAATAGCCCTTCTTAGAGCACTGTTTCCAGTCTCAGTCCGCTCACACAACAAACACCTGTTTTAATTTCCCTCCCCTAAATTAAGAAGGGGAGGTAAATCTAACACTGCTCTCCCTGCCCCCTCCTTGGCTCATCATCGTTAGTAAGGGTGGTTTCATCCCAGCTCTCTGCCTTCTCTGTTAGCCAGGCAAGTGTGAATCACTCCAACCAAGACCAGGTGCACAAGGGCCTGGGCGGAACTTCTGGCAAGTCAGCCAGGCCAGCTAGAATCTCCTCCCTTAGATTCTCCATCTCCAGAGCCATTGCCCCAGAGGACTGCCCTCTGCAGAGTCGGGAAGAGCGGGAGCTTCTGGAGAACCCTGTTGAACACCATTTTCTTTTTTAACAGTCACCAAGAGTGGCAAGAACAGGAAGAAAACCCTGAGTTGGGGGGGACCAGGATGCCTGACCGGGACAACTATGCCAACGGCACCGGAAACGGCGGTGGAGGCCCTGGAGGTGGTGGCAGTGAGGAGGCCAGTGGAGCAGGGACAGGCAGTGGGGGGGCCACCTCAGATGCCATCTGTAGAGACTTCCTGAGGAATGTGTGCAAGCGAGGCAAGCGTTGTCGATACCGCCACCCAGACATGAGTGAGGTGTCCAACTTGGGGGTGAGCAAAAATGAATTTATTTTCTGCCATGACTTCCAAAACAAGGAGTGTAGCCGCCCAAACTGCCGGTTCATCCATGGCTCCAAGGAGGACGAGGATGGATATAAGAAGACCGGAGAGCTCCCCCCTCGGCTGAGGCAGAAAGTGGCGGCTGGGCTGGGTCTTTCTCCTGCTGACCTACCCAACGGTAAGGAGGAGGTCCCTATCTGCCGAGACTTCCTCAAAGGTGACTGTCAGCGAGGAACCAAGTGCAAGTTCCGTCACCTGCAGAGGGATTTTGAATTTGATGCTCGAGGTGGAGGGGGTGCTGGAGGTGGAGGATCAACAGGTTCCGTGCCCCCGGGACGACGCCATGACCTCTATGATATCTACGACCTACCTGAAAGGGGCTTTGAGGACCACGAGCCAGGCCCTAAGCGCCGGAGAGGTGGCTGCTGCCCTCCTGATGGCCCCCATTTTGAGTCCTACGAATATAACTTGGCTCCGCCCCGTGGAGTAGAGTGCAGACTGCTAGAGGAGGAGAATGCCATGCTCAGGAAACGGGTGGAGGAGCTAAAGAAGCAGGTCAGCAACCTGCTGGCCACCAATGAGGTACTTCTGGAACAAAATGCCCAATTCCGCAATCAGGCCAAGGTCATGACCCTGAGCTCCACTGCGCCAGCGACTGAGCAAACCCTGGCCCCCACTGTGGGTACTGTTGCCACTTTTAACCATGGCATTGCCCAGACTCACACTACTCTGAGCAGCCAGGCTCTGCAGCCGCGCCCTGTGTCCCAGCAAGAACTCGTGGCCCCTGCTGGAGCCCCAGCTGCGCCCCCAGCCAATGCTGCACCTCCTGCTGCTCCACCACCCCCACCTCCACACTTGAACCCTGAGATCGCGCCACTGTCGGCCGCTTTGGCTCAAACCATCGCCCAGGGGATGGCGCCCCCACCTGTCTCCATGGCCCCGGTAGCTGTCTCTGTGGCTCCTGTGGCTCCCGTGGCTGTGTCCATGGCCCAGCCCTTGGCAGGAATCACAATGAGCCACACGACGACTCCTATGGTGACTTACCCCATCGCTTCCCAGAGCATGCGCATCACAGCCATGCCACACTGACAGCGTCTGAGGGCTGGGGTCACGGGGCCCTTCCCCACTTGCCTAGCCCTTCCCGGCCCTGTCTGAGGGGCCACTCAAAAACTAGGACAAGAGACTACAAGGAATATACTTCGTAGGAGCATCTCCTGAGGCAGGGTTGTGCTGGTGTGTTCTCCCCACTCTTGAAAGGGTCCTCTTGTCCTTCAGGCCTCACTCCTACAGAGGCTTGCATAGGAGTTGAGACTGGAAGCCAGCAGAAAGAGAGGACTGAGGGACCGTGTTCACTCATAGGAAGTTGGAGATGTCCCTGTCTTGTCCTCACTTGTGAACAGCACAGGTTCCAGCACTGGTATGGGAAAGAAAAACTCCCCACCCAGAGGGAGAGCCAGGAGAGATCGGGAAAGTGGGTGGTCAGGAGAGAAGGCCTCATGAGCCTTCAGATGATTTGGGGCCCAGTATTGCTCATGGGCCCCTGGGAAGCCTGGGACCATAATACTCCAACCCAAAGACTAGGGGAACATTCACTTACCAAGCTTGGCCTGGAAATCTGTAGGGCAGTGCCCACTACTTTCCAAAGAAATAAAGGAACATTATTTTTTAACAAAGGAAGTGAAAATTGACTTAGATGGCTGTTGGGGAAGATGGGGAAGGTGAAGACCTCCTCTGTAGCTTGTGTAAGGTGGGTGGATGCCAGCGAGACGGGTAGAGATGTAAAATGGCCGGATGGGACTTTGGTCTGGGGAAGGCACTTTGTGGGATAAAAGAAATGGAGCCACCTAGTCTAGTTTAAAAATAGCCCCATCTGTTTCTAGTCTCTGTCTTCATGTGCTGTTCCCAGGTTACCTTAGTAACCAGGGCTCTTAGGGTCATTTAGGGGGGCAGGTACGAAGGAGGGTGTGTGTGCTGAGAAATGGGGATATGGGTGTGGAGTTGACAGACACTTCCCTTATTCAAACGTAGGACAGGTGGTGGCGCCTCTCTGAGTTGTTGATGGCAGTTTTTGTCCTGCTCCAACACTTCTCCATGGCCAGAGCTTTAAGCTTTCCAGGCTTCTGACATGCTAGGAAAAGGCAGATGGGTATTAGCATACCTCTAATTCTAGCACTTGGAAGGAGGTGGCCAGAGGATCAGGAGTTCAAGGTCAACCTGAGGCCTCATCTCAAAAAGTAATACAGGAAAAGGTGTTGATTCTCACTTCTCTGTCTCTGCACAAGACCAGAAGGTTTTGAGCCATTCAAGGGTCGTTGAGAACAGCGGCCCCGGTACCTAAATTTTAGTGTCTCCTCCATCTGTGGCTAAAAACTCAGGTGTCTAAGGGGCAGCAAACTGGTGCAGCAAGAGGTGGTTGTGCGTGTTTCCTCCATTGCTCGCCTGTCTGGTGGTACACTGGAGTGGTCACGCCTGGGTTTGGAGATGGGGCGCTAGATCATGGCCAGTCCTTGAAAAGGTGTGTTTTAAAATTGGGAAATGCTGTAGCACATGCCCGTAGTCCCAGCTGCTCATGAGGCTGAAGTGAGGCAAGGAGAGAACTGAAGACAAAATGTGGGTCCGTTGAGATGGTGAGACCCTCGGCAGATGAGGCAGGGAAAGGCACCTGCTGCCAACCACGTTGACCTGAGTTCAAGCCCCGAGTTCCACACAGAAGAGAACCAGCTCCTATAAAGTGACCCTGAACTCCAAACATGTACTATGGCCTGTATGGCCTGTACATGCTCTCTCTCTCTCTCACACACACACTTCCTTTTTGTAAAGATTTGTTATGTACATATACAGTGTTCCGCCTGCATGCCAGAAGAGGGCACCAGATCTCATTATAGATGGTTGTGAGGCTTCATATGGTTGCTGGGAACTGAACTCAGTGCTCTTAAGCACCTAGCCATCTCTCCAGCCCATACCCCTTTTTTGGGGGCATGAAGGAGTTGAGACGGGTTTCTCTGTGTGGTCCCGGCTGTCCTGGGTCTCCTGTAGACCAAGCTGGCCTTGAACTCAGAGATTCAATTGCCTCTCCCTCCCAAGTGCTGAGATTAAATAAGGGTGTGAGCCCCCATATCTAGCACCTACAATTTTTTTTTTATGGGCAAATACTACTTACAGATTTTAGAAATATCTTGTTAAACTTAATGTTTGTTTTTGACACAATTTTGGATTATTAGAAAAGATGGCTTATAAATGATTAGGAATATGATTACACATACCGTCATGAATTCCCAAATCCTGCCTTCACTTCCTTTATGCCAGATGTCTAAGAAGTAGTGCTGTGAGAACTGCAGATGCCAGGTGTGTGAATGCATTCCAGCTGCAGATCACCAGCAACACAACATGTAGTTGGCCAAGCTGGTTTAATAGTCATCGCAGTGGGAGAGAAAGTGTGCCATTGAGCATGAGAGTATGCCACACGAAGGTGGTAGGACTGGAGGCGCATGGTGGCCCAAACTTGTAGTCCCAGCACTTGGAAGGAAGAGACTTGCAGAGGACCTAAGAGATTCCTAGTACCCACACTGGGCTGCTCTCAACCACCTGTAACCCTGTCTCTAGGGAGTGTCGACATTTGGACTCTGAGGGTGCCTGCATGACGCCACATGTACATACCCACACACAGACACATGTCCACACACACACACACTTATATATTTTAATTTTAAAAGGGGAGAAACGATTTGGGGTTTGAGTGAGTGGTTTGGGGGTTTAAGGAAGTGAGTGTTCTGGATTGGGTATGGTCAAAGGAGGCAAGGATCATGGAGGCAAGGATCATCCTATAATTGGGCATTTTTATCTAAAACGAGGGCAGGCTGCAGGGATGCAAGAGCTGCGATGGTGGGCCAACGACCTCTCTAGCTGAGAAGCAGATGTTTGTTTCTTTTTTTATACTAGTTTTTTTTTTTTTTTTTAATTAGTATACAGTGTTCTGTCTGCACATATCCCTGCAGGCCAGAAGAGGGGACCAGATCTCACTACAGATGGTTGTGAGCCACCATGTGGCTGCTGGGAACTGAACTCAGGACCTCTGGAAGAGCAGCCAGTGCTCTTAACCTCTGAGCCGTCTCTCCAGCCCAGATGTTTGTTTCTTTGTGGCTTGCACACTAACTTGTTTTTGTGAAATTGTGAATTGGTTTTATTTCTTATTTCTTATCTTCATCACAGTCATTGAATGACAGTCTGGTGCTAGTATTTTGTATTTGGTTCAACACCAAAACTGTGAGCCTGTCAGCTCAATGATGAAACCTGGCCGGCTCTGTCAGGCCAGCTCCTAGACATCAGGAGATTGTGTGTGTGTGTGTGTGTGTGTGTGTGTGTGTGTGTGTGTGTGTTTCACATTCCTAGTTCCAGTACTCCCCTCCCCCCAAACAAAACAAAACAAACTGGAGAGGTGGCCCAGTGGTTAAGTGCACTGGCTGCTCTTCCAGGGGACCAGGTGTGATTTCCAGCACCCACACCGCTGCTCAGGGTAGGCAGTCTGTACCTCCAGTTCCAGGGGATCCAACACCCTCTTCTGGCTTTTGTGGGCTCTGCAAACAAGTGGTTCTAAGACACATACTCATTGGGCGGTGGTGGCGCACGCCTTTAATCCTAGCACTCGGGAGGCAGAGGCAGGCAGATCTCCGCGAGTTTGAGGCCAGGCTGGTCTACAGAGTGAGTTCCAGGACAGCCAGAACTGTTTCACAAAGAAACCCTGTCTCGAAAAACCAAAAACAAACAAACAAACAAACGACATGTACTCAAGCACACACAAATATCCATAAAATAAATAACACAAAAGCATTCAAGGTCAGCCTTGGCTACTTAACAGGTTCAAAGCCAGTCAGGGTTACATGAGACCCTGTCTCAACAAAAACACAAGAAACCACACTGTGAATTTTTCCTGGGGAAAGGTTAACAATCCCCTATTCACCTCAGGGTACAAACAACACCATAATGAGCCATTTGAATCTAGCTTGATAAGCCAATGAGTTTGTTATTTATTTATTTGGTTTTCTCTGTGCAGCCCTGGCTGTCCTGGAACTCGCTCTGTAGACCAGGCTGGCCTCGAACTCACAGAGATCCGCCTGCCTCTGCCACCCAAGTGCTGGGATTAGAGGCGTGCGCCACCACCGCCTGGCTCAGTAGGTTTACTTTAAGGACCATGAGTGAAGCGATGCCCAACAGCTGTATCCAAGTGTTCCCTCAACATGCATGATAATTTCTATAGAGCTTCATGGGTGGGGTCTCCCCACCATGCTTTATATGCTCAGGCGCCTCCTGAGACCGTGTGAAGCTGGGGCAGGGTGGTACAGGAGGGAGTGACTGCTGGAATATCACATGGGGGGCTGTAGTGACCCTACACCGTCTGTGGGGCAGCTTCAGCAGGCTGAGGACCTTGCTGAGGGGTTTTTGTAGGAGAGAGGGGAGTGGGGCTAAGACGGGAGCCTCAGACCGAGTGGCCAAGAGGGCAAAAGGCAGAGACCCGAGTAGCCAAACTGGCTGGTTATATAGGAATCAGAGAGGCTGGGAGAAGGGCAGCCCAAACCTGGGCTGGAGAGTTTGGAGCAGGTGGCAGGGTATGGCAGCCAGGAGGGCTCTGTAACAGGAAGGCACTGAGGGAGCCTGGTGGTGGGAGTCACCCTGATAAGCCAATAGCACCTCAATTAGCCTTTGCCCCAGTTTGAGACCTAACAGAGTGCTTGCTACTTTGTACAGGAGCCAAACTACCACCATCGGCAAGTTCTGCCGGGCCTGCCTGCACACAAAAGCTCATCACAGCTGGATCACAGCTGGGCCTGTTGACTGTTTCCATCTCTCCTAGAAGGAGGAGGCAGGAGGCTCATGGGAGCCAACCCTGCCAACCAGCTGTATGCAGTTCTGCCCTAACTGCCTTGGGCTCCTGGCTCGTGGGGGCGGGGCTAGAGGATATGGGTGGGAGGCAGAGGGGAAGGGGTCTTCTCTATGCAGCCGTGAGGAAGCCATCGTCCCTCCTGGGTGCAGACTGTCCAGTGTGGCCGCTTTAAGGTCACCTCTGCTCCTGATCATAGCTTCTCGCTGTCTGCTCTGTAAGGAAGCCTAACTCACTGGTTCCCCCGGTGAACTTGGTGGAACTGTACCTAGTCTTTGGAACTTTAGAATTAGGGGTAGGCACTGTGTATGTCCACAGGGCAGGAATTTTCCCAACACTTGCCATCGTTGGCAGGCTATAACAAAATCTGGGGTGTGAAGCATGAGCCGGACCGCTGAAGTGTCGCTGTCTGAAGGTAGATTGGTTACAGAGGGGATTTTGACAGGGTGGCCTGTCCCCAGAGGGTTTGTGGGGGCAGGGGCAGGGGCGGTATGGAGGAAACCGACTCGTGTAACTGGTGGGACCACCTGAAAGTGGGGCATCTGTAGGGGAGTCCCTGGTGGCATTCTGTGTGGTACCACTGACGCCTGCTTGATGAGTGTGTCCATACGAGTATGGAGGCGCCCTGAGAGGAACACACCAAAGCCGGGGGCCGGAGGTGGCTGTGGAGGTGGCTGGAATGTTATTGGGGACAGGTAAGAAATCATTTCTGGGCCCGATTGGTGACACACACTTTTAACCTCAGCACTTTTAATCCCAGTAGGTATTAAAAGTTTATCTCTGAAGTTGAAGCCGGCCTGGGCTACATAGAGAAACCCTCCTAAACAATAACACGTGAGTGCCTCTTAAATGAGTCAAGCGTGGGGAAGTGATTCTCAAAGCGTTCAAAAGCCAGTTTGCTGTGGAATTCTTGGGAGCTTTATGGTTGTAGAAGGCCCAAGTGATACTCACCAAGGTGATGAGGAAAAGTCTGCAACAGCCGAGGCCTGTACATGCTAACGGCTGAACAGGGGCATCTGGGGAGAGTGGAGATGGATGCTCCAGCAGACATAAGGCTGCTAGTCTCGAGTCCCAGTGCCCAGAGCGGGTCATCTCCCTGGGTGGTTGGCCACAGAGGTCCTAGAGGCCCCTGAAACCATAAAGGCTACTGACCCGGGTGGTCGGTTGCAATGGTAACCTCTTGCTGAGGATGTCACTTGGAGAGCGAGAGCTGGGGTCGGGCAGAAAGTATCCCTCCTGCCAGCTAGCTCCTACAAATTCCAGAAGGTGCGACAAGGATGCTGGGGAGGACTAAGTCCAAAACCCTATCTAGCTGCGGCTCCTGTGCTTTACGGTGGGTGTGGCAGCCAGTGGGACACGGGCACTGACTGTGGACAGAACGTAAGGCCGCTTCCCAGGAGGCAAGGCCTGGCTAGACCTGGGAAGTAGACAAGTACCTGACCAGAGACACCGTAGGCGCTAGTGGGGCCCTGCTATCGCCAGGTCAAAGGACGCTCAGGTGATTGCCCACGTTTGTTAACACAGGTCGTGTCCGTCCAGATTATTTCCCATTTCTTATAGTGTTTTTTTTTTTTTTTTTTGAGACAGGGTTTCTCTGTGTAGCTTTGCGCCTTTCCTGGAACTCGCTCGGTAGCCCAGGCTGGCCTCGAACTCACAGAGATCCGCCTGGCTCTGCCTCCCGAGTGCTGGGACTAAAGGGGTGTGCCACCACCGCCCGGCCTATTTCCCATTTCTATTTTTCATCCGTTTTCCTCACAGGTGTTTGTAGTAGAGGACATACACGTGAGCCTTGCCATCAGCCACCTTCTGGAGACAGAAGGATGAAGAAAGGGCACACGGGTGGGCACCTCACTGGTTAGAACCGTCAACGTGTGTCGCCTGCTCCCAGGCTCAGGGACCCTTGTGGGAGAGAGGTGGAAAGAAATATAAGCGCCGGAAGAAGAGGGAGAGATTTTGTGCAGGACCGTCCTCCAACACATTCGGCCGCCTAGGAGTTCTGCCGGGCCTGCCTACACACAAAAGCTCATCACAGCTGGATCACAGCTGGGCCTGTTGACTGTTTCCATCTCTCCTAGAAGGAGGAGGCAGGAGGCTCATGGGAGGCAACCCTGCCAACCAGCTGTATGCAGTTCTGCCCTAACTGCCTTGGGCTCCTGGCTCGTGGGGGTGGGGCTAGAGGATATGGGTGGGAGGCAGAGGGGAAGGGGTCTTCTCTATGCAGCCGTGAGGAAGCCATCATCCCTCCTGGGTGCAGACTGTCCAGTGTGGCCGCTTTAAGGTCACCTCTGCTCCTGCTCATAGCTTCCCGCTGTCTGCCCTCTAAGTAAGCCTAACTCACTGGTTCCTCCCCACCTCCCCGTGAACTTTGGTGGAATTATGGCTTGTTCTTGGAACTTTAGAATGAGGAATAAATATTGTGTATGTCTCCCCAGAGGAGTTTTAGCAACACTGCTCTTGCAGAGGACCTGAGTTTGGTTCCCAGCATCCAAATCAGCAGTTTATAACTGCCTGTAACACACACACACACACACACACCCCATCCAAATCAGCAGTTCATCACACACACACACACACACACACAGCATCCAAATCAGCAGTTCATAACTGCCTGTAACACACTCACACACAGAGAGAGAGAGAGAGAGAGAGAGAGAGAGATCTGTTTGTATGTGTATGTGCATGCCTGTTTGCTGATTCACAAGGATGGAGACCAGAAGAGGCTGGCCGGTGTCCTCTATCACGCAGGCCAGAATTGCTCAGCCTCCTCTACCATTCTCTGCCTATGTTTTTGAGACAGTTTTTCCTGAACCTGGTGCTGGTGTTTCTTGGGTAGGCTATAAACCAGTAAGACCCAGTGGTTCTCCTGTCTCTGTCCCTCTGGGCAGGTGCCCAGCTTCTCAGGTGGGTGCTTGGGTGGAACTCTGTTCCTCCTGACTGGACAGCAAGCACTCTCTCTGCCACTGAGCCAGCTCTTTCCCGGTTAGAGGTTTTTAAAGATCGTTGGCAAACCAGAGAGGCAGGTGAAAAGAGCCAAACCAACCAAGTAGCAAATAATTCTGAAGAGAAGGGTGAATAAAAAGGCAATGTCTTGCCTGGCGGTGGTGGCACACGCCTTTAATCCCAGCACTCGGGAGGCAGAGGCAGGTGGATCTCTGTGAGTTCGAGGCCAGCCTGGTCTACTGAGTGAGATCCAGGAAAGGCGCAAAACTACACAGAGAAACCCTGTCTTGAAAAACAAAAAAAAAACAAAAAAAAAAAAGCAATGTCTCAGATATCTGAGCAGATCATGGTAGTGTACGCCTACAATCCTAGTTACTGAGGCAGGAGGATTGCTAAATTGGAGGCTAGCCTGGACAACCTGTCAAATAAAAAGGAGTGTGGGAACAGTGTGTCCTATGCTTGGACCTGGAAATAGAGGCAGGTGGATCTCTGCGTTCCAGGTCAGCCAAGGCTACATGGTAAGACCCTATCCTGAAATAAATAATACAAGATGGGGGAAGTTGGCTGTACACAGAGGGAAGCCCTGTGTTGTGCAAATGAAATAATATGAAGTAAACGGGGTTCTAGAATAATAGCCGACATTCACTTAGTACTTACTATGAGCCCAGGCACAATGCCACAATGCTAGGCACTTTACATATAGTATATACGGCACCCACACTCATCATTTACACACACACACACACACACACACACACACACACACACACACACGTTTGAAAACACAGTTGAGTGTGGTGGCTCACACCTGGGATTCCAGCACTTGGAAGGGCTGAAGCAGGAGGATCAGGAATTCAAGGACAGCCTCAACTACATAGCAGGTCCCAGTCACCCCAGGCTACAAGAAACCTTAGATCAAATAAAGAAAACTGGGTCTAGGGAGAGATGAGTCTGAGTTAAGAGCACTGGATGCTCTTCCACAGAACCTGGGTTTGATTCCCAGCACGCAAACACACACACACCCCCCCCACCCCACCCCACCCCACTACTCATAACCTTCTGTAACTGTACCCTCTCCTGGCCTCCTCAGGTACCAGGCACTCATGTGCCACACAGACGTACAGGCAGGTAAAACACCCATCTATATAAAACAAAAAAAAAATTTTTTTTTAAAGATTTATTTATTTATTATGTATACAGAGGAGGGCGCCAGATCTCATTACAGATGGTTGTGAGCCACCATGTGGGTGCTGGGAATTGAACTCAGGACCTCTGGAAGAGCAGTCGGTGCTCTTAACCTCTGAGCCATCTCTCCAGCCCAAAAACACAAATTTTAAGAAACTGAAAACAAAAGATACACGTATATTCTGCTAGGTTTCTGCGATTACTGAGGATGGGGGCCAGCATTGAATTAGACAGCCTTGACTCCAGACGATAATAAAGCTCTGACGGCAACCAAGGAGGGACAGCAGCTTTTGAAGATGAGCGAAGAAGAACGTCTCCTCAAATCCTGTCTCTCTTCGGTCTTCCAAAGTGTGCTGACATGGAATGCGGCATCGGACCCCGCGCTTCCCGCGGGAGGCAATGGTGACGATAACACGCGTCCTCAGGTCCAGGAAGTGTCCATCAGACGCTGCCCTTACGCGGTGCAGCCACCAGGTGGCGCCGGAGGCGCAAGATCGAGGACGGACGGAGCCCCACCCTGCGTGCTGATAAGGCCGGCGCCGCCGTTAAACCTGCGGCTCCTGGGTGGCCGCTGTGGCAACCTTCCTGGAGATGGTCTGTACACCCTTGGTGTCTTTTTTAAAACTCTTTAAAACCAGCAACAATAACTATTTTCCAACAGGTCAAGTTTGTATTGCTTCAGCGTTTTCCTCTCTGAAAACACAAGTGCTAGAACTGGATCGCTTGGCCCGTTCCTCGGCCGGCCTCCTCCTCCGGGGTCTGCAGCCGGCTCCACCCATGCAAGCCCGAGCACAGCCTGCTTTGTGGTTCTGGCCCTCTCTGGCAACACTGGCGTTGTCTGCCCAGGGCAGCCACTCTGATCCTGAGCCTGCAGGGGGGGGGACTCCTTGCCCTTCTCATGCTGGGTCACTTTGTGAGGCTGGTGCTTGCCACGTTTCTTACAGAAAGTCCTGCGGGTTTTAGGGACGTCTGCAGTAGAGGTGTCTCTGCGATCGATGAGGACGAAAGCCCGGGTTTCCGAGGGCCTCAACAGCACGAGCCGAACAGGAAAGGGCCCGCCCGTGGTATGGTGCCCTGAGAGGTCTCAGGATGTGGATGAATGAGGAAGAGGCAGAGGCAGAAATGCGCCTCCAGAGCTCAGCCTGCCTCTTCAGCAGGAGCCCTTTCCTTTGCTTTGCGAGTTCTGGTGGGTAGAGAGAGCTCCAGCTGAGAAAGTTCCTCATTTTGCAGCCGTATTTCTGGCAAGCAGATCACCTGTCTCTCTTCCGACCTGGGTCTTCTTTTCCCACTTGTATACTTCTGGGAACGTGGAGAGCCTGGGTAAGAGATAGAGAACCGTGCCTCAGAAAGTCCTGCGATAGGATGGGGCAGCCTAGAGAAAGGGAAGTGAAGCTTAAGATTTCTCTTTGATGCAGTATCGCTGTTGAGTCCTGTTTCTGCAGGGGAAGTAGGGTTGGTTACTAGGGAGAGATTAGGTCTGTAGGGGTGTGTGTGTGTGTGTGTGTGTGTGTGTGTGTGTCTGTCTGTCTGTCTGTCTGTCTCAGTCACTCTCCTATTGCTGTGAAGAGGCACCATGACCAAGGCAGCACTTACAAGGGAAAGCATTTGTCTGGTCTGGTGGTGCACGCCTTTAATCCCAGCACTCAGGAGGCAGAGCCAGGCGGATCTCTCTCTGTGAGGTTGAGGCCAGCCTGGGCTACAAAGTGAGTTCCAGGACAGCCAGGGCTGTTACATAGAGAAACCCTGTCTCAAAAAAAAAGAAACAAACAACAACATGAAGAAGGAGAAGAAAAAGAAAGCATTTTACTTGGGGCTTGCTTACAGTTTTAGAAGTTCATTATCATCTTGATAGGGAGCTCAGAGCTACATCCTCCTGATGCCTAGGCTTGGCATGGGCTTTTGAAACCTTCAAGCCCACCCCCCAGAGACACACTTCTTCCAACAAAGCCACACCTCTTAATCCTTTTCAAATAGTGCCAGTCCTTGGTGACTAGGCATTCAAATGCAAGAGCCCATGGGGGCCATGCTTCTTCAAACCACCACAAGCTGGTAGTTTTTTCTGGCTGTGCTTGTTTTATTAAAGCTCCTTTAAGCCCTTCCAGACCATCCTCTCTCACTCAGTCCAGCCAATACTTTGGGCTCTTGTCTTGGGTCTAGTAGGACCTAGAGGACCAGGGGATGATGAATGATTCTAGAAAGGTCATGCAGTTCACAGGCACCTGTCATCTTTTTTGAGACAGGGTCTCAGGTAACCTAGGCCGTCCTTGAATTTACTTTGTGGCTGGGGATAACTTTTAATTTCTAATCCTCCTGCCTCTAGCCTCTCGGGTGCTGAGATTACAGGTGTGTGCCACCATATTTGGTTTTATAGGGTGCTGGAGATGGAACCCAGGGCTTTACGCGTGCTAGATGTCGTAGTTTGGGTTTCTGTTGCTGTGATGAAACACCATGACCGAAAGCAAGTTGGGGGGGAAAGGGTTTGTTTGGCTTATGTTTCCATGTCACAGTCCATCACTGAAGGAAATCAGGACAGGAACTCAAGCAGGGCGGGAACCTGGAGGCAGGAGCTGATGCAGAGGCCATGGAGGAGGGCTGCTTCCCCACCAGCCCAGGGATGGCACCACTTACAATGGGCTGAGCCCTCCCACACCAATCACTAATTAAGAAAAAACCTTATAGCCAGATATTTGTTTTTTGTTTTTGTTTTTTGAGACAGGGTTTCTCTGTGTAGCCCTGGCTTCCCTGGAACTCTCTCTGTAGACCAGGCTGTCCTCGAACTCACAGAGATCCGCCTGCCTCTGCCTCCTGAGTGCTGGGATTAAAGGTGTGCGCCACCACCTGCTCTTACAGTCAGATCTTATGCAGGATTTTTCTCAATTGAGGCTTCTTCCTCTCTGATCACTCTAGCTTGTGTCAAGTTGACATAAAACCAACCGAGCCGTATCCTCAACCCTTACCCGTCAGCATATGTTCTGCAGAGTGGGGGTCACCACAGAGGGAACGTCCTCCCTGCCTCCAGGGAAGCCACATGTTCAGGAAGAGCCTGACCTGTTCCAGCAGATCCCAGTACTGGTAGAAGAAAAGCTGAAGCAGCCAATGGGCTCCTTCCAAATCCTTAAAAGTGACCCCTGAGGACTTCATCTGATCGTCACAAGAACAAAACACACGTGTTTATTTTTTGGCCACTTACATGGTCTTAAACCCCCAAGGAAAATGCAAGTCAAACAGTAACGTTACAAAATAAAATTCTACCAAGCCCCGACTGGGATCTCATCTTGGCCTGGTTTAGTTGGGAGCCACCAAAGCTCTTAAGAGTTGTACAAAGACAGTCATTCAATTAAATAGCTACAGCTCATGTACAAACCTTCCTTGTTCTTGAAACTCCCAACTTTGGAGGGCCTTCTACTGCATCTCGGGTGACAAAATTACCAGGAGGCTGGTTTCTCACCAAACCCACAGTCAGACTTAAATTCTGCTACCACTGCCGGGTCCCAGTGCTAGCCCACAGCCAGGAGATGGTATTAGCTTAGAGGAAGCAGCCATTGCCACCAGTACCTGTCTCCCACCACTGAGGACTTTCTCAAACTCTGGCCAAAGGATGTCCAAGCTTTGCTATGTGATCACCACCCTCCGCACCCCTTTGACCTTAAGGCCTTTTTTCTTTTTAAGATGTATTTATGTATTTTATATATCTGAGTGCTCCGCTTGGGTGTATACCTGCACTCCTGAAGAGAGCATCAGATTCCACTATGGATGGTTGCGAGCCACCATGCGGTTTCTGGGGATTGAACTCATAACCTCTGGAAGAGCAGCAAGTGCTCTTAATGACTGAGCCATTTTCAAGTGGTCCCTCCTCTCCCTTAAAAGGTAGCTCAAGCCTTTATGGGTTTGATCCCAGGACAGATCAGCAGTGCCAAACCAGCACCAACCCACATGCCTCTCAGCCTTGAAGCAATTCCTCAGTGATTCATCTTGGTGACCCAGTCATGGGGAAATGCAAAATAAATAAACAAATAAAAAGACAGGGCCAGTGAGGTGGTTTGGTGTCTGTCCTCAAGCTTGACAACCGGAGGAACCCACATAGTGGAAAGAGAATCAAGCCCTGCAAGCTGCCCAACACACACAGTGGTGGCTCACTCCTTTATTCCCAGCACTTGGGAGGCAGAGGCAGGTGGATCTCTGTGAGTTCAAGGTCATCCTGACCTACAGAGAAAGTTCCAGGACAGCCAGGACTACACAGAGAAACCCTGTCTCAAAAAACAAAAAAATCATTTTATGCATAAGGATTGCCCCCACCCCAGTCAGCTCAGAATACACTCAAGACACCAAGTTCTTAGCACAAAGATTTATTACCCTGGAGGGGCAAGCGGGGTTAGGGGCCGCCTCTGGATCGGACACAGGCAGACAGCAAGCAGCAGATTTTTTTTCTTTCTCCATGAGTGGGTTTTTAAGGAGAAAAAGGGGGAAGCCTGTGTTAGTATGAGCACTTCCTGCTGATATTGGGGTATCTTTGTTAGGGAACCAAGGAAGCTGGAACTTTGGTCAAGGTTGGGAAGAGCAGGCTGTGCCAGCTGCTGTCCAGGCTCGGCAGGACCATCTGGAGCTAGGGAGGACCAGGCAGGATTGGAGCGGTCTGTGAGGCTGGACCATCTGGGGCTAGGGAGGACCAGGCAGGATTGGAGCGGTCTGTGAGGCTGGACCATCTGGGGCTAGGGAGGACCAGGCAGGATTGGAGCGGTCTGTGAGGCTGGACCATCTGGGCTAGGGAGGACCAGGCAGGATTGGAGCGGTCTGTGAGGCTGGACCATCTGGGGCTAGGGAGGACCAGGCAGGATTGGAGCAGTCTGTGAGGCTGGACCATCTGGGGCTAGGGAGGAACAGGCAAGATTGGAGTGGTCTGTGAGGCTGGACCATCTGGGGCTAGCTGCTTTGGAGCTGTCTAGGGTGCAGATTCCAAGGGAACACCTAGGGCTGCTGAGTCGCTGGAGCGGTTTGGAGTTGACTTGAAATCTAGGCTAGGAACAGAAGGCAGGGTTAAGGCGTTGGGGGACTTTTGTCTTGGGTATACATTCGAAACCTTTAGACCCATGGTCTTGGTAGTTGGGGGAGGAGAGTCCCAAGACCAGGGAAAGGGGGAGAGATCCCACCTTTAATAATAGACAGATGAGGAAATTTAGGCTGTTGGTTGATGGGAGTACTTATATGAGGCTTTTGACTTGTGACAGATGGATTCAAGTTGATTTCCTGAAGGTTATACAAATATTTAAAGTTTTAGATATGTTAGCATTACTATTATAATCTATACTGAAATCCATATTGTATAAATGGCAGTAGATTTGTGTCTTTGAGTCATAGTCAACGTTTGGGAATCCAAACAAGAGCATGGAGACAAGGAAACCTGAAACAACTTTTCGTGTACCTTAAATCACTTTCTCAGACCCTCACAACTTATTTAAACTGTTATACCCTCAGACCTTAGACCTTTATAACTTTCATTTACAGACTTTCACAAAGCTTTTACATCCTCAACCTTCATAACTTGTACCATTGTCTTAGGCTGTCATGACTTCAGACCTTTATAACTTGGTGAGAGGGAAAGGTAAGGGGGTCATAAATGGAGGTGGGGTTAGTTCACTGACATACATTGTAGGCTTGAGTTAGGTTCTGTAAAAAAAAAGTTTTATCTGCGGGCTAGAGAGGAGATGTCTCAGCAGATAAAAGCACTGACTGTTCTTCCAGAGGACCTGGGTTCAGTTCCCAGCACCCACATGGCGATTCACAACTGTCTGTGACTTCAAGAGCTGACACCCTCACACAGGCATACATGCAGGCAAGACACCAATGGACATAAAACTTTTTAAATATATAATTTATTTTTATTTTACCTGCTGGGGCGAGAGTCAGGTGAGTTTGGAGAAAGGATAGAAGAGAATATTAGAGTGAAATACTTGATGTGAGTAGCAATGATGTCCTGTGTGGGAGGGTTAGGGGTGGTGGTATCTGGGTTATACAGAAGGGCAGCCTGTAGCTGAGCGGGGTGAGTGTTAAAGGATGAAAAGGCAGCCTGATGGGCCGACATGCCAACATTATTGCCTTTAGTGAGAATGGGGGCGTCAGTCTGATGTGCCTTGCAGTGAACCAAGCCAATCTGAGAGGGTAAAAGAGAAGCCTTGAGGAGTTATGGATAAAGGAGGAGTGAGTAATTATGTTGTCTTTTTGTTGTTGTTTGTTTTGGTTTTTCTTTAAATATTTACTTATTTTATATACAGTGTTCGGGCTGCATGTTTGCCTGCATGCCAGAAGAGGGCGCCAGATCTCATTACAGATGGTTGTGAGCCACCATGTGGTTGCTGGGAATTGAACTCAGGACCTCTGGAAGAGCAGCCAGTGCTCTGAACCACTGAGCCATCTCTCCAGCCCCTTGTTTTGGTTTTCCAAGACAGGGTTTCTCTGTGTGTATTTTCTTGGCTGTCCTGGAACTTGCTCTGTAGACCAGGCTGGCCTCCAACTCATAGAGATCCACCTGCTGCTCCTGCCTCCCCAGTGCTGGGATTAAAGGTGAGCACCACCACTTCCCGGCTTACGTTGTCTTTTGTATTTAGAAATCCTCATTCCTTCCAGATGACTGGGTGTGTTAGCAAGATATGGAAAGCATATTTTGAGTCAATAAATTATGTATTTTTGGCAAATTGGAAGGTTCTGGCAAGGACTGTTAATTCTGTTGATTAGTAGTGCGTGGGGGTAAGGAGGTTGGCATCGTCTGAGACCACTGCGTATCCTTCAACACAGTGGCCATCTGACAGAAAGGAGCCGCCGTCTGTATAAAAAGTGTAGGCAGAGGAGAGAAGTAGCTAAAGGACCCTCTTGTATGTGAGAGGAATAGGAGAGGAGGTCTTCGAGAGTCTTTGGACAGGAGTGTAGAGGATCTGGGGAACGTTGAGGCAGATAGATAAGCGTGGATGGATTGAGGGAGGACAGGTAAGGAATGTGAATCATGTGTTTTTGATAGAAGTTTGGAGGGATGGAATCCAAGATGACAGAAGGCATTGGAGTCCTCTGTAAGAGATAGAGAGTCGTGAGACTAGATTGTGAGGGGTGAATCCCAGAGTTAATTGGTTAGATTTAGGAGCAGAGAGCTTGTGGACAGGAAGGCCAGCCACAGAAGGTGTTGCCTAGAGTGTCTCCAGCAAGTCGACACCTTCTGATCCCTCTCAGGTAGCACCACTCCTAACGACCATGCACTTACACATATGAGTCTGTGCGGGCCATTCCTATTCAAACCACCGCAGCTAGGAACTGAACCTGGGTTGTGGCGAGAGATTCCACAGAGCCATTGCATCTGGCTTGAATTCGTAGGCTTTGAACTACCTTTTGTTTAAAGTCCGTGATTCTTATCTGAGTTCTTCCTGAGGGAATTCCAGAGTTTTTGCAAAGCTTAGTAACGAGAGAATCTGGCAAACCGGTGAGGTCTCATGGCTGAGAATTGTTTACCAAATGGCTCCTTCAGACAACTCCAGATAAGAGGTCTTGATGCTCAGAAATTGCTTGCTAAAGGCGTAAATTGTGTAACGATAAAGAGGCTTTTTGCAAAGTAACGGGAAGTAACGGGCAGTCAGTTCATCAGAAGCTGGCTGGCTCTGATGCTTTTCGATAAGCCTGAAATTACATTCTGGAGTGACCCCTTTTCTTCAGTGGACCCATGCAAAACGATACTGGCATTGGGTCCTCTGCAAGAGTAGCCAGTGCTCTTAACCGCTGACCTGTCATCTCTGCAGCCCACAGTATTTACATTCTTTATTAGAATTTCTATATCAGGGCCAGGCGGTGGTGGCGCACGCCTTTGATCCCAGCACTTGGGAGGCAGAGGCAGGCGGATCTCTGTGAGTTCGAGGCCAGCCTGGGCTACCAAGTGAGTCCCAGGAAAGGCACAAAACTACACAGAGAAACCCTGTCTCGGGGAAAAAAAAAAAAAAAAAAAAGAATTTCTATATCAGGAATCAGGCATGGCGTCACATGCCTGTCATCCCAACACTTAAAGTGCTGAGGCAGGAGGATCAGGAGTTCAAGGCCAGCCATAGCTACTTTGAGTCTGAGATATGAAAACCTGTCTCAAAACAAAGAGAGAGAGAGAGAGAGAGAGAGAGAGAGAGAGAGAGAGAGAGAGACACCTGGAGAGATGGCTCAGTGGTTAAGAACATACACTGCTCTTCCAGAGGTCCTGAGTTCAACTCTCAACACCCATGTCATGTAGATCACAACTCTAGCTCCAGGACCTCTGACGTCTCTGGCCTCCTCAGGTACCTGCACACATGCATCCGCACACAGGCACATGATTAGAAATAATAAAAAGAAATCTTTAGCAAAACAATGAAAAAGCCCACAACTCTTTATACCGAGCTTGGCAGAAGCTGCAAAGCCCATGACCTGAGTTCAAGCCCTGGAGCCCAGGGTGGAAGGGCCAACTCCTGAAAGCTGTCCTCCAAGCTCAACATGCATATACTGTGTGTGTGTGTGTGTGAGAGAGAGAGAGACTATGTCATATATCTATTCCATGTAAAGGGAGAAAGAGAACCAACTTCACAAGGTTATTCTCTGACCTACACATGCACACATTACACATAAAAATATAATTTTTTAAAAAAAGACCAGGGTTGGTGGTGTATACCTTTAATCTCACCATTTGGGAGGCAGAGGCAGTGGGATTTCTGTGAGTTCCAGGCCAGCCAGGGCAACATAGTGAGATCATTTATTAAAGCCGCGTGTGTACCACAGGGTGCATGGGGCGGTCAGACCTCAGCTCTCAGGAGTTGGCTTTCCACTTCCACCACATGGGCCTGGGGCACTGAACTCGGGTCTTCAGGCCTGGTGGCAAGTGCCTTCACCCAGCAAGACGGTCTGTGGCTCTCTGCCTTATTTTTTTGAGAATACGTCTCACTGAAGTTGGAACTTGCTAATTGGGCTAGACCTGCAGCTCAGCAAGCCCTTGAAATCTTCCTCTCAGCCTTCCCAAAGCTGGGATTCAGGCACATGCTGCCACACCCAGCTGTGTGTGTTTTGGGGGGCCCATGTGGAGGTCAGAGTTCAGCCTTCAGATGTCAGCCCTTACCTCTCTACTTCTCAGGCAGGGCTGCTCTGCTTCTTCATAAACCAGGCTAGTTGGCTCCGGAGCCTTTGGAGAGTTTCCTGTTCCCACCTCCCATTTCCTGAAGGTTCCCAAATGCTCTTACAGGAGTGTGGGGATCTGAACTCAGGTCCTCACGGGCTGTACGGACTGAGCCGTCTCCCAGGCACCCCCCCCCCTTCCTCTTTCCCTCTTTTTTCTGCATTCCTTCCTTCCCTTGGTTTCTGCTGTGTCTCTCAGAGTGCCTTAGCCTCCCAAATACTGGGATTACCGCTGTGAGCCATCCTGCTCAGCATAATTCCTTAGACATTCCCAATGGTGCTGACTAATTTTATGTGAACAAGCTAGAGTCATCTGAGAGGAGGAAACCTGGGTTGAGAAAACGCCTCCATTAGATGGGGCTGTGGGCAAGCCTGTAGAGCATATTCTTAATTAGTGACTGGTGGGGAGAACCCAGCCCATGGTGGGTGGTCCTGGGTTCTATAAGAAAGCAGGCTGAGCAAGCCACGAGGAGCAAGTCAGTAAGCAGCTCCCCTCCATGGCCTCTGCATCCGCTCCTGCCTCCAGGTTCTTTCTCAGTTCCTGCCTTCTGGGTTCCTGAGTTCCGACTTCCTTCACCGGTGGACTATGGTGTGTAAGTGTAAGCCAAATAGACATTTCCTCCCCAACTTGCTTTTGGTTGTGGTGTTTCCTGGCAGCCAATAGTCACCCTAACTAAGATACCTAGCGTCAGGAGATTATTAGAAAATGTCGCTGCTGCTGCAGAGGGAACCTCCTCCACTTTGGTGTCTGGTGTCGGTTTAGTCTTCGTTTGCCCTCTGTGGTAGAGATGACTAACCCCGAGATTCTAAAAAGAAACAAAACCTCACGTCTTAGGTCTCGTCTCCCCTTCCCCACTTCCTACGAGGCTGCAGCATCAGAATTCTCATTCTCCGGCTCTTCAGTTGTTCCATTTCACAGACAAGGTGGGCGACTGAGGACCGGATCAACAGTCAGGGCTGGTCGCCCAAGGCTTCCATTCCAAATAGGGTCATGTCCCTCGCGTTTTCTAAGGGCAGCCAGGAAGAGCCCGGAAGATAAGAGTATCTTGAGACCCAGAACTTGGGAAAGTTGACAGAGAAAAGGTAAGATCCAGACCAGCACCGCCCAGCAACCGCCAGCCTGGGTAGGAGGACGGTACTGACCCGGGACAAGCCCTGCAGCCCGGCTCGCTCCGAACCCGGTCATTAGAGAAGCGGCTCTGCATGACGTCACTCCGCGGGCGCTCCAATCCCACGTGGGAGGAGCAGTTGCTCCCGCCCCTCTGGGTGGGACGCCCCGCCCCGCCCTCCCTACGGCCAATCACAGACGGCCTTTTGGTTTCTTGCCTCCTCCTTTTCCCGCCACCCAGCCCGCCCACCCGGACCCGCTGGTCCAATCACCGAGGTCCTGCCACCCCAAGCCCTCCAGCTTCCCCGGTCTGCGCGGCGCGAACCAACCCCAGCGGGCAGGGGCGTGGCGTGGCCGGCGGGCCCCGGGAGCACTATATATCCCGGGTGGGGAGGAGGCTGGACCAGACCCGGAGCGGCAGGCCGAGTCCTCCCGGAGGCTGCCCCATGGAGCGCTCCCCTGACGAAGAGGACGCCGGGCCCGCGGGGCAGCCCCCGGCCGCCGCCGCCGACCCCGCGGGGGACCCGGGCTCCGGGGCCCCACCTGCTGGCCCGGGCGCAGCGAGCGAGGCCCTGGCGGTGCTGAGTTCCTTCGGGCGGCGCTTGTTGGTGCTGGTGCCCGTGTACCTGGCGGGGGCAGCGGGTCTCAGCGTGGGTTTCGTGCTCTTCGGCCTCGCGCTCTACCTGGGCTGGCGCCGGGTCCGCGACGGGAAGGAGCGCAGCCTGCGGGCAGCGCGGCAGCTGCTGGATGACGAGGAGCGGATCACGGCGAGGACGCTGTACATGAGCGACCGGGAGTTACCTGCCTGGGTGAGCTGCCGCTTCAGCCCGTGGTGCAGTCAGGGGAGCTCTCCCTAGTCCTTCAGCTCGGGCTCTCCCTGCCCGTGGGGTCAGCTCCCCGGACCCGGGACCCGGGGGGCCCCCAGACTCTGCCCCGTCCGGTCCCGTTAGCGCTGGCTTGCCCGGGGCGCGCCTCTCCTGGACCGCCCGCCCACACTCTCCGCCCACCCTTGCCGCAGAGCGGATGCTTCCACGGAATCGGGACTTCTCCCTCAGTCGGCTCCGGCTCCCGCGGTCCATCCCAGCGGCCGCTGCCGGCCCCGGCCCCCTCCCGGCCGGGGAACGAGCGTGTGGAACGCGCCCCGTCCCCGACTCCTGGGGCCGCTCGCGCCTCGGCCACGCCGCCTCTGGGGATCCCTCCGCCCCACCCCCGTGGCCGCCCAGAGGTTCCCTCGCCTCTGCGAGCTCTTTCAAGGCTTTCTATCGACTTCAGGGCAGGAGGGTGTCCCCGTTTCCTGCCGCGTTCCTAGGGGCCCGCCCGGACCCACCCAGCCCCGCCAGCATTGTTCGGCACCTGGAAATGACCCACCGCAGTCGCCTTCTGGTCTCGGGGCAGCCGGGCTGCAGGGCAGCTGCTGGGCCAAGGGAGGGGGGCTGCTGGGAAGAGGGTGGTGAGGCTGCTGTGGTTCCCGCTGCGCGCTCTATTCGCACCCTGGGCGGCCCCACCCTTTTCCGGACTGTGGGCAGCCTTCGCCTGCCGCCGGCTCAGCTGACCCAGGCCCCCTCGACTGCACCCCGGCTCCCGGGCTGAAACAGATGCCTCTCTCTGGCCTTGCTAAAGCTGAGCTCCTCCTGGTACCCTCCCTGCCCTTCCCAGGAGAGGTGCCAGTTAGGTAGAGAGCGGCAGACACGGTTACACTTACCATGCATGCCCTGGAGAGAAAACGGAAGAGATGGTTCTGTCTACCCCATGCAGCAACTGTTACCCCTACTCCTTCTCAGGGGGATTAACCCTCTCCCACCCCCCCCCCCATGCGGAGCACAGGTGTCCTTTCTCATAAAAGGAGTCACCCAGGAAGAGAGAGAAAGGGAGCGAGGAGAGAGAGAGACAGACCGGCCGGCCGGCCTCTGCGGAGGCTGTCGCAGGCTTTAGCGCACCCGCGCACCAGGCCTAAGTAGCTCCTCCAGCCCCTCCCTAAGTTATCAAAGGGTCGGTTTCTTGTTCACCTCCCTACACAAGAGCCCACGCCCACTCCCAGGGGATCGAGGGAGGCTGGACAAAGGAACCAGGACTTCCTCGTGTCCCAGGATTCCCTTGAGCTCCGATTTGACAGGATCGCCTCCCGAAAGAATGTGCCCTTCTCTTAAGACTCCTCCCCCTCCTTTGCCCCAGAAGCTGCCATTTCCCATCTCTTCGCTATCTGAAGCATCTACAGATGCAGTCCTGCATCCTACCAGCTTCCCCTTGCTAAAGAAGCCGGTGTGCCCAAGTTCTAAGGACAGAAGTCTCCTGCCGCCAGGGTTGTGTGCTTAAATCTGTATTAAAACCATTTTTCTTACTGGGCGTGGTGGCATATTTAATCCCAGCACTTGGGAGGCAGAGGCAGGTGGATCTCTGTGAGCTGGAGGCCATCCTGGTCTATATAGAGAGTTCCAGGACAGCCAGGGCTTCATCATGAGACCCTGTCTACAGACAAAAGAAAACAACTTTGTGCTGTCTTTCTTTTTTTTTTTTTTAAATAAGATACATAGCCTCATATAGCCCAGGCTAGGTTTGAACTCCAATCCTCCTGCCTCTACCTTCCAAGTGTTGGGAATATAGGTTTGTGTTCCTGTGCCCAGCCAAAACCTCCTCTTAACAAACTCAAATTTTGCTTCAAGAGGAAGGAAGAGGAAAAAAAGAGGGAGGGAAGAAACCCCAGCCCAGCCAGCCCCTGGGTGTGAGGAGTCCCTGCCAGAGGGACATGCTCCATCTCCTCCGTGCGCACCCCACTGGCCGCTTAGGAAGCATGTAGAGCGAGCATGCTTATCCCTGACTCTGCCGGTCCTTGCTTCCAGGTCAGCTTCCCAGATGTGGAAAAGGCTGAATGGCTGAACAAGGTGAGGACTGTCTTGGTTTTGATTCTCCCCAAGTTGAGACCTTCCCACACTTCAGAGCCTAGTCCCCAAAGCTGCCCATGGGGCTGACGGCCCCAGAGGTGGCCTCAGAGTCCTGATCCTCGCAGCTCAGCATCATTCTTCAGAAAACAGCGATGTGCTGTCATGCCCAGGTAGAACTCGCCTTTAGACCGGTGGTTCTCAACCTTGCTAACGCTGCGACCCTTTAGTACAGCTCCTCATGCTGTGCTGACCCCCAACCCTGAAATTACTTTCCTTGCTACTTCATAACTGTATTTTTGCTACCGTTATGAATGGTAACGTAAACAGCTGTGCTTTCTGAGGGTCTTAGGAACCCCAGGGGTCGTGACCCACAGGTTGAGAACCACTGCTTTGGCGGGAAAGCAGGCTCTCCTCTGATCGTCCCCTTCCCTCCCAGATTGTGGCCCAGGTGTGGCCCTTCCTCGGCCAGTACATGGAGAAGCTCCTGGCTGAAACGGTGGCGCCAGCTGTCCGGGGCGCCAACCCGCATCTGCAAACATTCACGTTCACGCGAGTGGAGCTGGGTGAAAAGGTAGGCCTGGGAGGAAATGGGTAAGGGTCGGGAGCACCCCAAGGGCGGAGATGTTCCTCTTTCCTCCTGCCTCTTCTGAGATCTCCTCTCTCTTTAGCCCGTACGCATCATCGGAGTCAAGGTTCACCCTAGTCAGAGAAAAGATCAGATTCTCTTGGACTTGAACGTCAGGTAACTCGCCCCATCCCCACTCGCTGTGGGTGGGTCGGGTCCGTCCTGCGCCCCGCTCTCCTGCGCCCCGCTCTCCTGCGCCCCGCTCTCCTGCGCCCCGCTCTCCTGCGCCCCGCTCTCCTGCGCGCCGCTCTCCGCTGAAGCCTAGCACTGACCTTTGCTCTCTTCCTCGCTGCCTCCCAGCTATGTAGGTGATGTGCAGATCGACGTGGAAGTGAAGAAGTATTTCTGCAAAGCAGGACTCAAGGGCATGCAGGTGGGCGGATGTCAGGGGCCCCATCGCAGAGTCTGCCCTGAGTTTCATGGGCTCCGGGAAGAGCCACCAAGGCTGGGGAAGTGGGGGAGGACACAGGGGAAGACTTTGGTCTCCTTGCTCTTCTCTAGCTACACGGAGTCTTGCGGGTGATTCTCGAGCCGCTCACCGGGGACCTTCCTATCGTGGGGGCCGTGTCGATGTTCTTTATCAAACGCCCGGTAAGAGAGACGGGAGGTGGGCTGGTGGGGGTCGGGAGAGGCGGGGGGACAGGAGGTAGCTGTGGGGGTGGGAGGTGGGAGGCAGGCTGGTGGGGGTACAGGAGGTAGCTGTGGGCATTGAGGAGACTGTACGCCCTAGGATCCGTCCTGACTCTTCTGTCCTTGTCTTCCAGACGCTGGACATCAACTGGACAGGGATGACCAATCTGCTGGACATCCCAGGACTTAGGTATTCGGCCCCTTTATCCCAGCCGGGGCTGAGGGGTTCAGGGATGCAAAGCAGTGAAGCCTGACCTCACTGCAGACCTCACTGCAGTTGGGGAGGTTGGACGTAAACTCCAGGGAAGTTTCAGAACCGGACTTTTAATTTTCTTCCGTGGAGGAACGTGCACTTTGGTAGGGAATGGAGACCCTCGAGCAGGGGGAAAAAGAGCAAGCAAGGCTGGTGAGACCGCGCAGTGGGCAAAGGCGTTTGCTGCCAAGCCTGCTGGGTGCCAGATGGTTGTCCTCTGACCTCCACACGTAACCCTGTGGCACGCATGAGCACATGCGTGTGAAACAAATGTAATTGGAAAAAAGAAAAAAAGCTACTTCCTAAACTAATCGTGGTGGCATACACCTGTAATCAGTGCCAGCATGGGCTACATAACAAATCCTGACCCAGCCAGGGACATACAGGAAGACTTAAAAGATCGTAATCTCTCTCTGCAGTAGGAGACACAGCTGAGGTGTGTGTGGGGGGCTAGAACGTGAGGTCTTTTTTTTTCTACCCCCCTGTCAGCTCTCTCTCTGATACCATGATCATGGACTCCATCGCCGCTTTCCTTGTGTTACCCAATCGACTGTTGGTGCCCCTGGTACCCGACCTTCAGGATGTGGCCCAGCTACGTTCCCCGCTACCCCGGGGCATTATTCGGATTCACCTCCTGGCCGCCCGAGGGCTGAGTTCCAAGGACAAGTACGTGAAAGGCCTGATTGAGGGCAAATCCGACCCCTACGCACTTGTCCGCGTGGGCACCCAGACATTCTGCAGCCGCGTCATAGATGAGGACCTCAACCCTCACTGGGGAGAGACGTATGAGGTAGGAAGCTGAGGAGCGGGGATGGGTGGCGGCGGTGGCAGAAGCTGCTGCCTGGACGGCCCTCACAGCTGCAGCCCGTGAGACCTTAGTCCACTCTGCTCTCCAGGTGATAGTGCACGAGGTCCCGGGACAGGAGATCGAGGTGGAGGTGTTTGACAAAGATCCGGATAAAGATGATTTTCTGGGAAGGTGAGGCTGCCAATTTTAGATTCTATTTTTTTTTTTTTTTTGGTTTTTCGAGACAGGGTTTCTCTGTGTAGCTTTGCGCCTTTCCTGGAACTCACTTGGTAGCCCAGGCTGGCCTCGAACTCACAGAGATCCGCCTGGCTCTGCCTCCCGAGTGCTGGGGTTAAAGGCGTGCGCCACCACCGCCCGGCACACACAGAATTCTTAAACGTAAATAAAAAAGGATTCTCTGGTTATTCCTGGATGGTGAGTGGGAGGATCCTGAGCTGCTACTACTTATCATTCTCCTTTTCTCCTCACTGCCCTGTCTCCTCCCCTCCCACCCCCACCCCTTTCCAGAATGAAATTGGATGTGGGGAAGGTATTGCAGGCTGGCGTCCTGGATGATGTAAGTTTGTGGGAGTGACCTCACCCTGCGGGCAGCTGAGAGCTGCCGCCTTGGTGGAGGATGGCTGGGTTGGTATCTGATCCCTACGTCTCACTCTCTTCAACTCCCTGCAGTGGTACCCGCTACAGGGTGGGCAAGGCCACGTTCATCTGAGGCTAGAATGGCTAGCCCTTTTGAGAGACGCAGAAAAACTGGACCAGGTAAGCTGCCTAGGAGGCAGGAGGCAGGCAGGGGTGAGGTGTGGGGGTCAGGAGGACGCGGTCTGACCACTGGTACCTCCCCCCAGGTTCTGCAGTGGAATCGGGGCATCACTTCCCGACCCGACCCCCCTTCAGCTGCTATCCTGGTTGTCTACTTGGATCGGGCCCAGGACCTTCCTGTGAGTTTGGCTTTTAGAGTGACGACCAGAGCCTTGGGGAAAGAGAGGGTGCCCACTCCTCGGCTGAGGACGCAGAGGCCCCCGCCTGCGAAGGGGTAGCACGGAGGGTCTAAGGAGGGGTCAGGTCTGCCTTGAGGAAGGGAGTCTGCTGGCCCCACCTTCCTCCATCAAACCCGACACCCAACACTCCAAGGATGGCGTCTAAATTCTCCCCCCCACACACACCCAACACTCCAAGGATGGCGTCTAAATTCTCCCCCCCCCCACCCAACACTCCAAGGATGGTGTCTAAATTCTCCCCACACACACACAACACTCCAAGGATGGTGTCTAAATTCTCCCCCCCCAACACTCCAAGGATGGCGTCTAAATTCTCCCCCCCCCCGCAGCTGAAGAAGGGGAACAAGGAACCCAATCCCATGGTGCAACTGTCAGTTCAAGATGTGACCCACGAGAGCAAGGTAAGGCCCTGGCTCCTCTTCAGGGGCTCACACTGCAAGGTGCTGGGTACCTGTCCTTAACTTATCATCGCCTCAGGCGGCCTACGGCACCAACTGCCCGGTATGGGAGGAAGCTTTCCGGTTTTTCCTGCAAGACCCTCGAAGCCAGGAGCTTGATGTGCAGGTGAGGGCTGCCTTACCCTGTCTCCCCCGGGTTTATTGGTACATTTTGTTCCTGAGATCTGGTGTGTGTGTGTGTGTGTGTGTGTGTGTGTGTGCGTGCGTCCGTGTGCGTGTGTGTAAGATGCTGGGGATTAACTCAGGGCCCCATTTGTTCTAGACATCAGATTAGGGTTTTTGTTTTGTTTTGAGACAAGGTCTCTCAGCCTAGCTCTGCTTGTGACAGAGATCCACCTGCTTCTTCCTCCCAAGTGCTGGGATTAAAGGCGTGCGCCACCACGTCCAGTTTTGTTTTTTGATGGGGTCTCACTGTGTAGACCAGGCTGGCCTCAAACTCAGAAATCCACCTGCCTCTCTGCCTTAGTGCCTAAAGGTGTGTGCTACCACACCAGGCCTAGAATTCATTTTTGTGATTGGTAACTCTGTACTTGAAATGAGTAATTTTTATGGTGTGCAGATTGTGTCCCAGTAAACATTGTGAACATTTTAAAGGTCACAGAAAAGTCATGAAAGCCAGTATCACAGCTTCCTTGCTCACTGGTCAGTTTCATAGAGCAAACACAGAGGTGCTGACTCTACAGCCTTCGGGGATGGTCAGAGAAGACATGGGGGGGTGCTAGAGCAGGTCGGATTTGGAGACTGGGGTAGCAAAGCCCTGGCTCTGGGTGAAGATATACAGCCTGGTGACTGGAGCTCAGTCCCCAGAATATATATAAAGGTAGGAAGAGAACCAACTCCACAAAACTGCCCTCCGACCTGTACACGTGTGGACACATTCCATGTAAGCCATGCATTCACACACAAGGAACAGTTTTTGTTTTGTTTTGTTTTCAAACATTTGTCGAGTTTGTGAAGGAACTAAGATTTCAACTGGATCTTATATTTTTGGTTGTGAGCCGAGCCTTTTTAACGGCTGAGCCATCCCTCCAGCCTGCAACTGGATCTAAAGGAGAGATAAGTAGGGTTGAACTAGGCAGGAGGGAATGAGAAGCTCCTTGGCGGACAGAACAAGGAAAGGTAGGACAGTGGTGTTGATAAAGACGATGAACAGACGCCCCGAGTGAGACAAAGGGTTTCTGACTGTCTGGAGGGGAAAGGGTCCTGTTACAGCTTCCTCAGGCCACCTTTGCCTCACCCCTCCTGTGTGCTAGGTGAAGGACGACTCCAGGGCCCTGACTTTAGGGGCGCTAACTCTCCCGCTGGCTCGCCTGCTGACTGCCTCTGAACTCACCCTGGACCAGTGGTTCCAGCTCAGCAGCTCAGGCCCAAACTCCAGGCTCTACATGAAACTGGTCATGCGGGTATGGCGGTGGCGCTGGGTGCTGGGGAGGCCTGTGGATCCCTTGGGCACACGGGGGGGGGGGGGGGGGGACGGGACGACGGGGACGGGGGACATTCAGATCAAAGGCCTAGCCTCACGTTGACCTGACTGGAGGAAGGAGAGAGAGGAGCCCAGTCAAGGCAAGGGAGCCGGATCCCTGGAGCCCCTGCGCTGTCCCCCAGCCTGCCCAGTGATCGTCTGCAATCACACTGCCTTTCACAGATCTTATACTTGGACTCGTCGGAGATCTGCTTCCCCACTGTCCCTGGTGCCCAGGACCTGGACAGGGACAGCCTCCAGGCGGGCAGCAGTGTGGATCGCCCTCCCCGGCCCTGCCACACAACTCCTAACAGCCACTTTGGGACTGAGGTAGAGAAGGTCCTGCTTGCCCACACTGCGCCGAGCCTGTGCCAGGGCTGGTTCTGAGGCCTTGCCCCATGTGTCCCTCCTGCAGAACGTCCTTCGGATCCATGTGTTGGAGGCTCAGGACCTAATTGCCAAAGACCGTTTCTTGGGGGGATTGGTGAAGGGCAAATCAGACCCCTACGTCAAGCTGAAGTTGGCAGGGAGAAGCTTCCGGACCCATGTTGTTCGGGAAGACCTCAATCCCCGATGGAATGAGGTTTTTGAGGTCAGAACGGGGTTGGCCCGGACGCCTCTGTCTGCCCCCCAGTGCTACCAGTCCTCTGTGGTCAGGGGATGGGGGGTGGGCAGTCACTTGAAGAGGAAGAGAGAAATCCCATTATCTGCACCGTTTTCTCCCACTAGGTGATTGTCACATCGATTCCAGGCCAAGAGCTTGAGATCGAGGTCTTTGATAAGGACCTGGACAAGGATGACTTTTTGGGCAGGTGAGAGGAGGGAGCTCAGGTGGACCGATAATGCTGGGCCCCACAGGCTGTGGTATTGACCATCAGCCCCTTGTCTGTTCTCCACAGGTATAAAGTGAGTCTCACCACGGTCCTCAACAGTGGCTTCCTCGATGAGGTGAGCATGAGGTGAGACCCACGCCCCCTTTTCCTCATGCCCATCCTCTCATCCTCAAGACTCTCCCTGCCTGCCTCTGCAGTGGCTGACCCTGGAGGACGTCCCATCTGGCCGCCTGCACTTGCGCCTGGAGCGGCTGACCCCCAGACCTACGGCTGCTGAGTTAGAAGAGGTGAGGAGGACGTCGGAGACGGGTTGGGGCGGGGTGAGGTCGTCTGTCAGCCCCCTCCAAGGCCCGCCTTGTGTCCCCAGGTGCTGCAGGTCAACAGTCTGATCCAGACTCAGAAGAGCTCAGAGCTGGCGGCAGCCCTGCTCTCCGTCTACCTGGAGCGGGCGGAGGACCTGCCGGTACGAGCAGCTCCTCGGCCCCATAGCTCGTGGCCCTTGTGGCCCCTCTTCAGGCTCCCTTGGGTGTGATTGCGCCTTTTTTAGATTTGGGAGAGTAAGCGGTCCCGCTGGAGGATGGTGCTGGGATGGGATTATCCAGAGCCGTGAGGGTGGGGGCTGTGGTTTAATCTGTACGTTCACAACTGATACTGTCCTTCCAGCTCCGAAAAGGCACCAAGCCTCCCAGCCCTTACGCCACCCTCACTGTGGGAGAGACGTCCCATAAGACCAAGGTAGGAGAGAATGCTTTGTAATGGGGATCCTTCCCTGCCCAGAACCGGAGGGGAGAGGCCAGAAGACTGAGTACCCACCACTGATCGTAACTCTCATCTCCGACAGACTGTTTCCCAAACATCAGCCCCTATCTGGGAGGAGAGTGCTTCCTTTCTCATCAGGAAGCCACATGCTGAGAGCCTGGAGCTTCAGGTACTGTGAATTCAGTGCACAGGTACTGCAGACTCTGACCACAGACCCTGCGGAAGCCCTTGATGGCAAACACCTGTGATCACTTGGGAATCTAAAGCAGGAGGATTGCCCTGAGTTCAAAGCCAGTCTGGGCTAGAAAGACCCTGTTTCAAAACAAAACAAAAAGGGGGGGGGAGTGGGAGAGGAAGGAAGGAAGGACAGCTTGCGTCCTTAGCTCGGGGGTCATCTGTTACAGAGAACACTTACAGAAGTGTAACTGAGTATAAAGGTGAGGGGAGAGAAGGCGGGGGTCCCACCAGATGAGGTGGAACAGTGAGAAAAGCATCCTTGGGAGACTTCTGAACTTGAGGGAAGATAGGCTTTACCCACCCAGACTGGAGAGAGGTCAGTGACGGCTCTCTGCCCCCTCACTGGGCAGCTTACACACACCTGCACTACAGTTCCACAGGATCCGATGCTTCTGATGGTCCCTGAAGGCACCTGTACACATCGTATGCATCCACTCTCACACACACAGATACACACATAAAACAGGAATGCCTGCAGGGTGAGGGGGGGAAAATGGAAGAGAGCCAGGCTGTATGTGGCACATGTCTTTAATCCCAGCACTCGGGAGGCAGAGGCAGGAGGATCTCTGAGTTTAAGGCCAGCCTGGTCTACAGCGTGAGTTCCAGGACAGCCAGGACTACACAGAGAGACCCTGTCTGGAGAAACAAAACCAGTAGGGAGACAAATAAAAGCTCTCCTCACCTTTTATGACAGGCAGTGGATACTACACTATCTGTAAAGTTAGTGCCTAAGGGGACGGGCGAGGCGCCTCGGCATGTAAGAGCTTACGCACGCGAGCCTGACAACCAGAGTTTGATCTCGGGAACCTACTCCTAAAAGTGGTCCTCTGACCTCTGCACTCAAGTATCATGACATTCAAGCACTTGTACACACACTAATAATATTAAACATTTAAAAAATCAGGAACCACAAAGATACAGGCATAGACTAGTTAGAATTGTAGTGGGACAAAGGAGACATTTTGGATTGTGTGTCTGGGTGCTGTGTGCACACCGTGTGCACACCCGGTGCCGGGGGAAGCCAGAGGAGTCTGAGTGCCGGTGATCAAATTTAGCCCCTGAACAAGACGATTTTAAAAGTTACACATCGGGGTTGGGGATTCAGCTCAGTGGTAGAGCGCTTGCCTAGCAAGTGCAAGGCCCTGGGTTCGGTCCTCAGCTCCGGAAAATAAAGTTACACATGAAGCGTGGTGGTGCTGGTGCACGCCTTTAATCCCAGCACTCCGGATCGCTGAGTTTGAGACCAGCCTGGTCTACATAGCAAGTTCCAGGACACACAGGATGACCCAGAGAAATCTTGTCTTGAACACCCCTCCCCCCCAAAAAAAAGGTTACATGTGAAATATAAAAACATGATAGGCAGGAATCCTTCCCTTCTTGGAGACGTGGAGCCCAAGCTGGCCTCAAACCCGGTTTGTAGCTTAGGATGACCCTCAATTCCTGGCCCTCCTCTCTCCACCTCCGGCGTGCTGGGATGACAGTTTTATGTGGAGCTGGGGACTGAACCCAGAGCTTCCAGCATGTTAGGCAAGCACTCTGAGCCACATCCCCAGGCCTTCATTATTTTTTTTCCTTTTGAGACTATGTAGCCCTGGCTGGCCTCAAACTCAGAGATCTACCTGCTTCTGCCTCCCGAGGGCTGAGATTAAAGGTGTGCGCCACCACGCCTGGCGACTTACTTTGTTTTTGCCGTTTTTTTTCCCACTCTGCTGGTACTACTGGTAAACCTGTGAGAGCTTATGAAGCAGAAGGTAGAGACTAAGGAAGGAAAAGCTAGGCATGGTGGCACACCCCCGTAATCCCAGCACCGAGTGTCTGAAGGCAGCCTGGATGAGGCTGTGTCCAGGGGGGTGGGGCCAGCAGCTGTAAGGTATTCTGTTCCTCCCTAAGGGGACTCTCACCCAAACCACCCCAGTGTTTGGCTCATGAATGCCAAGCTTCAACAGTTTATCAGTGCGTCTGCCCCACAGGTTCGGGGTGAAGGGACCGGCACCCTGGGCTCCGTATCCCTGCCTCTGTCTGAGCTCCTCCAGGCAGACCGACTCTGCGTGGACAGCTGGTTTGCGCTCAGTAACGGTCAGGGCCAGGTGCTGATGAGAGCGCAGCTCGGGGTGAGTGAGTACCCCGGGGCGGGGCAGGCGGCTCAGGGCTGAACCCCGAAGGGGTGGGAGCAGAGGTCGTGTCCTAGTGAGGAGTCGCCCCGCTCACAGCTCTCCTGCCCCCAGATCCTGGTGTCCCAGCACTCCGGAGTGGAAGCCCACAGCCACAGCCACAGCTCCTCTTCCCTCGGTGAGGACCCCGAGGCCCCAGGGGCACCCGCTCACGCCACCTCCCCGGTCGTGGAGGTCAGGCACCGCCTCCCGCATGGTGACAGGTGAGACTGGGACGCAGTGGGGTGCAGGCAGGGGTACGAAGTCTGGCTCCCGGGTCTCCTAGATGCCGCCCTCTCCGTCTTCCCACAGCCCCTCGGAGGCTCCTGTTGGGCCTCTGGGCCAGGTGAGACTGACAGTGTGGTACCACGGCGACGAGCAAAAGCTGGTCAGCATCGTCCACGGCTGCCGGTGAGCGCCTGCGCCCCCGCCCGCCTGCGCCCCCGCCCGCCTGCGCCCCCGCCCGCCCGCCTGCGCCCCTGCCCGCCTGCGCCCCTGCCCGCCCGCCTGCCCGGTCCCCCCACCCTTCGCCTTGGCTGCTCCAGTGCTCACACACCCCCCTCTGTTGCAGCGCCCTTCGACAAAGTGGCCGCGATCTCCCGGACCCCTATGTGTCGCTGCTGCTGCTGCCGGACAAGAACCGAGGCACCAAGAGGAAGACCTCTCAGAAGAAGAGGACCCTCAACCCCGACTTCAATGAACGGTCAGTGAGCGAACGGGCCTTCGCGTGGAGAGGCGGGCGGCGTCGGCTGGGCTCTGACATCAGTGCCTTTCCAGGTTTGAGTGGGAGCTGCCGCTCGACGGGTCTCTCCGGCGAAAGCTCGATGTTTCTGTGAAGTCCAACTCCTCCTTCATGTCGAGAGAGCGCGAGCTGCTGGGGAAGGTAGGCAGGAATTAAAGCTGCTGGGGCCGCCACCGCTGCCCGTTCAGGAGGGGACAGCCGGGGTGCCACCTGGGAAGCGGCCCTCTCCTCTCTACTGCGGTTTGAGGCCATGTGACAATGGACATGCCCTTTGGGAATATCAAAGTGACCTCTTGCCCCCTGCCATCCTCTCACCCAGGTGCAGCTGGATCTGGCTGAGATCGACCTCTCCCAGGGTGCAGCCCAGTGGTGAGTGTCCTGGAGGAAGGGGGTGGGAGTGGGCAGGGGCTGGTTAGGTGCAGTGGAGAAATCCCAATCACAGGGAGAAAAGAGATGTCGTGAAAGCTGAGAACCACTGATTCCGTTAAGCACAGAAGCCCCAGGCCTGTCTTTTACTTATGAGAGAAGACCACTGGGCCTCATGGCTGTGGCCCCAGCCTGTGGGGAGCTGGAGAACTGAGTTCCAGCCAGCCTGGACAGACAGATGTGAGTCTTCCTTCTGCCTGAGCTCTGTCCTTGTCCCCCAGGTATGACCTGATGGACGACAGAGACAAGGGCGCTTCCTAGGGGCTGGAGACGACAGCCTGACGTGTCTTCTTGCACCGCCCCTTGCCTCCGTGTGGTGAGCCTACAGCTCCAGGGCTGAGCCCCAGCCCTTTTGCCTTCTGGGCCCGCATCAGGGTCTTTGCCTGACCAAAGAGGATGTCTCTAACCCCTCACTGCACGGCCTTTATCCTTTGGGCTCCTAGGGCAGGGACCTACGCTGGCTCTTTCCTGTTCTGCCTGCACCTCGTCCTCTCCCCCAACTCCTCAGGGCCTCACGCACCTGTGCCTGGCCACCGGCGGCACTGGCAGTGGTATGAGCTCATGCCAAATACAGCTTTTGGAAAGCTCTTTTTTTTTTTTTTACATAACCAAAAAACAGAAAAACAGTGCTTCACAAAGTTGCACGTCATTCTTGCCCAGGGCCATGCTCGTCTCTTAGAGCAATATAAGTTAGTCTGTGCTGCCGAGTTGAGCATACCGTCTTTTGTATCTGCCATGAGCACCAGGAAGAATACACGTGGGTGTGAAGGTAGACAGGCTTACCTCTTGGACTGCATGTAGAAAATGTACGGCTTCACCCCTGCCTTACTCAATCCACTCTTGAAAATATCCATGCGATGATGGCTACATGTCTGGCTCACTTGGTGTGGAGTGGGAACACTTAGGTCCTATCCACCTCCAGTCATTAGAGTTGGTCTTGAAGCCCCACATGGTAGCACTCAGATGGGCAGAAAGGACTCCGGACCAAGCGCAGAGGTTGAAAGCTCCGTCTAATCTGTTACTGGGTTCTGTACCACCTGTCAATCCACTATATATTCTATTAAACATCAAGCTCAAACCAACTGTGGCCCTTTCCCTTCAAGGTTGGAACTCCAACCTGTCCGTCACGTCTCTCCAACTGTCAAAAGCCTCCATTCAATTTGAAAAGGTCTGTTTACTTAGTTGAGACCTGTGAGACTGCAGTAACCAGGAGACTTGGGCCCACTGAGATGGCAAAGGCTCCTGTGTGAGGTGTCAGGGGAGATTGGCACTCATCTACCGACCACCACCATCCCTAACCGCCGAGTCCCACCACGGCACAGGGCTCCTAGTGTCAAGGACAGCAGCCACATCCAAAATGGCTTCAGGGCCCTCTGAGAGCCGGGAAATATTTCAGATCTGGATCTAATCACCTTGCAGGAGTTTTCTCTTCATTCATTGAAACAGGGTCTTCTGTATCCCAGGCTGCCGAGGATGACCTTGAACTTCTCTTCCTCCAAGTGCTGGGATCACAGGTGTGCACTGCTACAACTGGCCTGGTTTTTGGTTACTATTATTTTTTTTATTAAGACAGAGTCACACTGTAGCCCAGCATGGCCTCAAACTCTAAAGATATATATAGCCCAAGACCTGCTGTTTAGAAATATAACCAAAGGTTTTGTTATATATGATTTCAAAAGACACTCTGTAGCAGTAAATTTTCTCAGGTCCCGCCCTGCCCGAGATCCTGTGTTCCTCTAGTCCTGCCTGGCCCGCTGTCCCTCAGCCGCTTATAATCATTCAGAGGCTTAATATAAATATCAGCTGTATGACTGATGGCAGGTCTCTTGCTAGCTAGCTCTTGTTTAACTCAGCCATAACTATTAATCTATGTATTGCCACGTGTTCCCTGGCTTTACCTGTGTCCCGTTACATGTTGTTCCTAGGATGGCGGTCTGGCGTCTCTCCCACAATGCCTTTCTCTTTCCTGTCTCTCTCCTTGGATTTCCTGCCTGCCTCTAAGCTGCCTTGCCATAGGCCAGAGCCGCTTATTTATTAACCAATGGGAACATATATTCACAGCGTACAGAAAGACATCCCCCAGCAACACTTGACCTACTTCACTTTTTTTTTTTTGGGAGCTGAGGATCGAACCCAGGGCCTTGAGCTTGCTAGGCAAGCGCTCTGCCACTGAGCTAAATCCCCAACCCCCCTTCACTTTTTGTTTTTGTTTTTGTTTTTCACTATGTAGACCAGGCTGGCCTCAACCTCAGAGATCCCCTGCCTCTGCCTCTCAAGTGCTGGGATTAAAGGCGTGCGCCACCACTGCCCGGCTGCTACTTCACCACTTTAAATTTCCAGAAGACCAGGAGACTTGGCACAACTTCTGTTCTGGAAGGCTTACTCTTCCCCCAGCTTCAAGTCAGGCTACAAAAGACAGGAGTACCAGATCACACAGCGGCCATGAGACAACCCAGTACACAGCTGTCCTTAAATGTGAGGATGGAGTTTTCAGGGGGAGGGCTGAAGAGGTGGCTCAGGGGTTAAAAGCACTTGCTGCGTTAGCAGAGGGCCCAGGTTTGATCCCCAGCACTGGCATGGTAGCTCATAATCTCAGTTCAGGGGTTCCAACAGGCATGCATGTGGTCTACACACATGCATACAGGCAAAACATTCACACACAGGGTAAATCTAAAAATAACCACTCTTTGTTTTAAAAGGGATATGAAGAATCATCTGTCGTGGAATTAAATATACTTATTTCTCAAAACAGTTTTGTTTTGTTCTGTACCCAGGAGCTTATGCATGCTAGCTCTCCCGCTGAGATATAGCCGAAGTTCTTTTAATTTTGAGGGGGGGCAGTCTCACCAAGTTGTCCAGACTAGCCTTGAACTTGTGATCCTCCTGCCTCAGCTTCCCAAGCAGCTGAGACTACAGGTCTATGCCACTGGACCTGGCTTGTGGTGTATGTATGCATTCGTGTGTTGCAGATATGCTTGAGTGTGTGTATGGAGGTCAGAAGTCACCTCAACTGTTGTTCCTCAAACTGGCCACCTTTGCTTTTCCTTTTATTGCAGTGATTTAGTGTGTGTGTACATGTGCATGTGTACTGCTTTGTGTATGTGAAGGTCAGAGGACAACTTGGAGGAGTTCGTTTTCTCCTTCTCCTTGTGGGTCTGGGAATCAAGGTAGTCAGCCTTTACCCCCTGAACCATTCTGCAGGCCTCAACTCTTGTCTTCTGAGATAGGATCTTATGTGCCCTTGGCTGGCCTGGCACTTGCTATGTAGACCAGGCTGGCCTCAATTTCATTGAGATTTTCCTGCCCCCTATGTGCGGGCCCAAACTCAGGTTCTTATGCTTGTATAGCCAGCTGTCTCCCCAGGAAATAGTTTTGAAACCTCGTGCTACACAGCCCAGGCTTGCCTTAAACAGGCCTCCGCCTCTGCCTCCAGAGTTCTAGAATTACAAGCACACGTCAGCCGTTTTCATTGTGTGTGTGTGTGTGTGTGTAGTTAGGGTACAAACCCAGGGCTTCACACATGCCAGGCTAATGCTCTATCACTGAGCTACAGCCTTAGCCAGCCCAGTGTGTGTGTGTGTGTGTGTGTGTGTGTGTGTGTGTGTGTGTCTACAGCCTTAGCCAGCCCCCAAACAATGCACTTTTGATGTGACAGACAGGCTACTCCCTTCTCGGAAGATGGCTTTATTGACCCAAACTATGAATAGTTAAGTGGGTGTGGCGACTCGGTCATCTGGCCAGACTTTCCCCTTTTCCCCACACAGTCCTCTAGCATTCCTGGTCAGTGCGCTAGCCCTAAGGAGTTAACGCTTTCCCAGATTTTCCCTTTCCCCACACATAGTCAGTCCTCCAGCATTCCTGGTCAGTGCGCTAGCCCTAAGGAGTTAACGCTTTTCCAGCCCCCTCTGACTTGGTTTGTGACCCAGTTACAGTCAACAAGATGTAAAAGGAAGTCACTGGGAACTGGAACTTTAACAGAAAGCCGTTACAGTCTGGCAGGCATCGTGGTGCGTGCTTTTAATCCTAGTACGCAGGAGGCCAGCCTGATGAGAGTTCCAGACAGCCAGGGCTATGGAGAGACCCTGTCTCAAAATAAATACTGCTCTTGCCCAGGACCAGCTTCGGTTCCCATTACCTACCTGGTGGCTCACAGCCGTCTGACTCCAGTTCCAAGGGAGCCGATGCTCTCTCCTGCCCTCTTGGACACTGAGCACCAGGCATGTACATGGTGCATGTACATATCTGAGGGCAAAATGACCATACGTGAACTAGGCAGTGGTGGCACACATCTTTAATCCCAGCACTCAGAAGGCTGAGATAGGTGGATCTCTAGGTTCGAGGCCAGCCTGGTCTACAGAGTGAGTTCCAGGACAGGATCCAAAGCTACACAGAGAAACCCTGTCTGGAAGGGAAAAAGTCTAAAAAATATTTAAAAGCACACATGCAGCCAGGCGGTGGTGGCGCACGCCTTTAATCCCAGCACTCGGGAAGCACAGGCAGGTGAATCTCTTGAGTTCCAGGCCAGCCAGGTCTGCAGAATGAGTTCCAGGATAGCCAGGGCTACAGAGAAACCCTGTCTTGAAAAACAAACAAGAACCCCACACATGGGCTGGAAGGATGGCTGGGCAGTTAAGAGCACTGGCTGCTCTTGCAGAGGACACAGGTTCCATTCCCAGCACCCACACGACAGCTCACAACTGTCTCTAACTCCAGTCTCGGGATCTTATGCCCTCTTGTGGACTCTGGACCCCAGGCACACAAGTAGGTAAGGTGGTCAGTGGGTAAAAGCAGTTGCCACAGAGTCTTTTTGTTTTGTTTTTCAAGACAGATTATTGGTTAGGGTTTCTGTCGCTGTGAAGAAACACCGTGATCACCATAACTCTTACTAGGGGAAACACTTGATTGGGTGGCTGACAGTTCCAGAGGCCAGGCCAGTGTCACCACGGTGGGACCTGGCAGTGTGCAGGCGGACGTGGCGCTGGAGGAGGAGCTCTACATCTTGATCCTGAGGCAGCAGCAGCAGGAATCTATGTCCACACTGGGCAGGGCTTGGGCACAGGAGACCTCAAAGCCCACCCCACAGTGACACACTTCCTCCAACAAGGCCACACCTAATGGTGCCACTCCCTATGGTCTTATAGGGGCCAGTTACATTCAAACCACCACACAGGGTCTCTCTGTAGCCCTGGTTCTCCTGGAACTCACTCCGCAGACCAGGCTGGCCTCAACTCAGAGATCTGCCTGTCTTTGCCTCTCTAAAGAGTGCTGGGATTAAAGGTGTGCGTCAACACTGCCCGGCTTGCCACAAAGTCTAGATGACCTGAGTTTGAGCCCTAGACCCACAGAAAGGTGGAAGAAGTTGTGACCTTGACACATGAGCCCACAGATACATCATCCACATACGAACAAAATTTGGGGAGGTTTTTTTTTTCAAAGTCTTACTTTGTGGCCCTGGCTGGCCTGGAATTGACAGATCTGCCCTGGGTGGATCTCTGAGGAGCTCCAGGCCAGCTAAGGCTATATAGTGAGACCTTGTCTCAAAAACTCAATTTAAAGTATCTGAGTCAACTGGAGCCCAGGGAAACCTTCCCTTCGTTTACAGCATCTATTTCAAATCTTTACCACGTTCTAGAGTCATCTCTGCCTACTTCCTCCTTAGCAAGTCAAATCACCTCACCCGTTTCAGGGTGGAAATGTAAACAGTTAAATTGCTGCCATCCCTCAGGCTCCCATGTCCTTCTCTGTTTATATTAGTTGTAATGTTATATCTGCTCTTGACTTTCACCAGGTATCCATCCATTCTACAAATATTTCAGGATTGCATATGAGCCAGGTGACCTGGTTCTGCTTGACGCTGGACAGTGATTGTGTGTGTGTGTGTGTGTGTGTGTGTGTGTGTGTGTGTGTGTGTGTTTTGGAAGAGGCATAAAAGACCAAGGGAACGGCTGGGCAGCTGGGCGGTGGTGGGTCACGCCTTTAATCCCAGCACTCGGGAGGCAGAGCCAGGCAGATCTCTCTGAGTTCGAGGCCAGCCTGGTCTACAAAGGAGTTCCAGGAAAGGCGCAAAGCTAAACAGAGAAACCCTGTCTCGAAAAACAAACAAACAAACAAACAAACAAACAAACAAACAAAAGGCCAAGGGAACCACCTGAGCAACTAAGACAGGATATCTTTGAAGATCTGCAAGCTACTGGGTGTGGCTGGACAGAAATTTGGCCAGTACAGGAAATACATGTTTGAAGCTGTGCGCCCTTGGTGGGCTGTGCCAGCATGCTGGGCTCAGTCTCTGATCTATACCCACCGCCTAATCTTTATCAAAACACATGAAGCTGGTAAGAGCTGGTCATCGTGGCTGGTGCCTGTGACCCCAGCACTCAGGAGGCTAAAGCAGAGGACTGTCGTAGTCTGAGGATAGAGTGGGCCGTATAGTGAGTTCCAGGACAGCCTGGGTACAGAGTAAGGTCCTGTCTCTAAAAAACAAAGAACCAGCGACAAAAAGCCTGGTGTGGGGGCAAATGCTGTAACCTCAGCACTTGGAGGTGAAGAATCGAGAGTTCACTGCCTTCCTCCAGTACATAACCGGTCCCAGGCCAGCCCGGAAACAACAAAAATAAAATACACACAGGCCGGATTACAAATAGGAAAGGATTTCAAATAGGGAGGGGACAGAAGTACATTCTGAGGTAGTTGGGCAAAATGGCTATCTGTTAAAGCCACTGGCCTCCAACTGCGACAACCCGAGTCTGACCCCAGAACCCACACAGTAGGAAGAACCAGTTCTCACAAGTTGTCCTCTGACCTTGACACCCACCCACTTCCACAAAAACAAAAAACTTTTTTATTTTTATTTATTTATTTATTTTTTATTTTTAGCTTTTTGAGACAGGGTTTCTCTGTGTGGCTTTGGAGCCTGTCCTGGGACTCACTTGGTAGCCCAGGCTGGTCTCGAACTCACAGAGATCCGCCTGCCTCTGCGTCCCAGAGTGCTGGGGTTAAAGGCGTGCGCCGCCACCGCCGCCACCACCACCTGGCTCCAAAAACCTTTTTTTAAAAGTACATTTTGAAGGCTGGGTTTGGAGGCACATGCCTTTAATCCCAGCACTCAGGAGGCAGAGGCAGGAAGATCTCTGTGAGTTTGATGCCAGCCTTGTCCATATAGTGAATCCAAGACAGCCAGGACTATAGTGAGAGACCCTTTAAAAAAAAGTAGCGATTTATGGAACATTATCACTGGATAATTCTAAATCATAGATTTATTAAGGCTCTAAGATCTCACCCATGTGCTTGGTAGTTTGTTCTCTGTGCTTTCCAATAGGCTGAGGCATAGAAGATAAGACGACACTGATTTACTAGGGTCGCCCAGCACAGGACTTTCTGAGATGCAATCTAAGGCAAGTTTGCTGGCTACAGAAGGATTCCCACAGGAGATTCTTAAGACAACTAATTCCTGTGACTCCTGCCTATAGGACAACCAGAAAACCTGGCTTATACTGCTTACCAAACCAACTTCCTATCTATATACTCTTGCAATCTCACCACAGATCTATCAAAACCAGCCTACGGAGGGCTTAGTGAGCTTACTACGTAAGACACTCACTTATCATATGATTAATGGGTTGAGCGACCTATCTCTGATTGTTCGGATTGGACTAGTGAGAAACACAGGCCGCAGCCACTACGCACGAGCCTCTGAATACGCGACCGGATATTGTATCTGGCGTTTTTATTCTAGGTGAAATATCTCACCGTTGTATGATGTGTGACGATAGTGGCTCAGTCATAGGGACCTTCACCAGCAGGGCAGCGACCCCTGGACAGGCAGGTAGCCGAGTGCTCAAGAGGTCAAACATGGAGGGAGATGACTACTTCCATGGACTTGCTACAAGCCTGTTGCCTTCCATATAGCGCCTCTCATGACCGAGCTTCAACGCCACAAGGAGATAAGGCACTCTCTAACTTTAAGACGAGAGCCTTCTGAACAGCCATAACGAGAAATCACTAAGAAGAGTATGTTTGCGTAGCGAGACGCCATGTTCAGCGCAGTATACATTGTGGAGTATTTTCTCGAGAGCCGACCGCTTTCCACATACCTCTCAAGGTGACCAGCACCTGACAGTTAAGGGTAGACTCAGACCAAGATTGATTGGTAAGTCCTTGTTCAGACATTTACTCTGACAGAACAACAACCACACTCGTACTATTACAACGCACGTTACACGACTCCCCTCTGTGTGTGTGTTTACATTCCAAGAGCAGCAAACGATGGAAATATTACGACATTTCGAAGATATAAACAATCCCAAAAGGTGTAAATTAGTCACGACACGAAGACTTTATACACTTGCAAAACAATAGTGGTAGGCTGGACGCCCGATGTGTTCTCTAGTTGAGGAAAAAGTGATAAATAAGGGACAATACCTTGGCTCGTCCTGCCCAGCAGAGTCTTAGATACCTAAGTCTCCTACGTCATACTCACTGGTGCCTCAAGACCCTCCTCTGAATAAATGAGATCTGGACCTCCAAAGTAGCCGTGCTTCATGACTGCAAGGCATCCATGCTCAGACCAAAGCCATACACTGTAATACCTACATAAAAAAATCTTAAAAAAATTCAAACATTAGGGCCTCTCCGAGTAAGTAGCGTCAAACGTGGGTGAGAGGTGCAGCCTGATGGGAATACAATGTTCCAGGAGCCTGGGCTTGCAATGGCCGCAGTACCTACATTGGTGCTCACGATCTTTTGCTCCAGTGTCTCGGGATTTGAACACCCACTGCAGCCTATGCC
Organism: Peromyscus leucopus; assembly: GCF_004664715.2. NCBI lineage: Eukaryota > Metazoa > Chordata > Mammalia > Rodentia > Cricetidae > Peromyscus > Peromyscus leucopus. Next base: position 1,897,295 of record NC_051078.1, read on the forward strand.
GATTCCAGTAGTGCAGGTCGAGAAAGAGCGACCAGCACATAAAAATAATATAATACTTGGGACTGGCAGATGGGCCTCAGGCAGGGATTCAAGCGGAGCAGCGAGCTGAGTGTCTCCGGAGGTGTCCTGGAAGAGTTTTCAATGTGCCGGCTAACCCTGACATGGCTCGGCTCACACACTCCATTCTCTCACTTGAGATGTCCTTCTGCCCTTCCCTATGGTAATAAATAATAACAATGAAATAATATTCTTAACACCAATAAACTCACATAGAATCTTTAAGAGAGAATTTTTCAAGACAAGTAGTCACGTAACAATATCGCGGCCTCCTATTCCGTGTGAACGAGATATTTCAAGAGATTTGGTCTGCTCCAGGCTCCGCCCGTGTGGTCCGGCGTGGCTCAGCATTCTTTGAATCCCAGCACTCAGGAGTCAGGAAGGACAGGCAGGTATGTGCGTCCTGTGTTTGCCCCAGTCTCCGACCTGCCAGTGCCTCGGAAGCGTACCAAGTGAGCGTCGCCCGGGCTAAAGGCACAATCGCAAACCGGTCTAGCTCATATATGCTACCGCGCTGCCTGCCTCCTTATCACTCTAGAGACTTGATTTCAAGTGCGCTAGTGGGGTTCGCTCGAGCCGCGTAAGAAGTGAAAAGAGATCTAGGACCTTGAGCATAGGAAGTTTTCCTGATGGCCCATGCGTCCAAGGATAAATCTGGACAGCCCACTCTCAGTCCATTCAGTCGCTCAGACCCTCATATCCAATGTCATGACACTAAGCGAGATGTTCTGGTAGTGAAATATGGCTTACCACCGGAATTGTATGCGCCCTCGAGCCCGTTTGGCAGTGACTAAATCTTGGCTATACTGTTTCTTATGCTTAAAATATCCATGCCACAGACTCATATAGCCTTGCTCCGTGGGCTCGTGGCTTAGCGGGCATGCTTCAGCATGCCTGAACTTTCATGGTGGCCAGCCTGGCGAGTCCCTTCGCCTTCTGTTCCTTTACTTAATGCGTCCTCTCTCCGGTTTAGCGAGTCGCCGCCATATTCCCGCTGCGCTGAGAGCCATCTGGCCAATCAGTTAGTTTTCATCTCTACTTCCGCAGCCATCAGATGACACGAGTTTTGCCACTCACACCCGGAGACATGCGCTGCCACTGCACCCAGGATGGTGGTGCGCAACCACAGTTGCTTTACTCTCCCAGGCTGTGAAAGAAGGCGAGGTGGCGGGCAGCAGTTCTGAGTCGCGGCCGACGCCTCTGCCTGCGTCCACGATGCCGTCCTCATCGGACCAGGCAGCGACCCTCTCCAATAAGAGCCCCAAGCCTCCGTTCAGAAAAAGCAAAACCAATGTTATGCTCTCCTCTACCGTCTCATCCACCGAAAAGCGATGCAAGACAGTTTACAGTCTATGAAGTATGCCCAATGCTGAAGTAAAGCCACCACCAAATTCCAAACACGTGCTAGCTCAGCAACTCCGTGTCGAGATGCTGAGAATATTCCGCGTCCAATCTGGACGTCTCCCCAAGGCTGGTGCCTTATCTCTGGCTCAACCTTTGCCATGACGGGCAGTCGTCTTCTCTGTGGCTACAGGCTGATGCCTTCCACTGCCCGCAGCTGCTAGACTGGTTCCTCGCGGTGGTCATTCCGCTGGCCACTAAGGCTACCTACAAGAATGCTCGGGTCCTCTTCAATGCTGCAGCTTGGTCCTCGCTGTCAACGAGAAATAGCCTCTCCCAGCCTGGGGCCTGCTCTTTCGCTAGGCATGCGACCACAGCGGCAAGCCTCCGTGCTCCCTGTGGTGACCACATCTTCTATTGCTCTCTTCACAAAAGGCAAGTCCTCCGAGTTTGTGCCGGGGCCTCTGTACACTGAGACGAAAGCTGCTCTGCGCGGCCAGCAAGTGAGGTCCAAAACCATTGCCTGGCCGTTAACTGAGCAGTCAGGCTTGCGGACTCCTCGTGAGAACCACTTGCTCTCAAAAAGGATTTCACGCGCGTCAATAAAGTCGATCTGCGTCGTTTTTCCAGCTCAGCACTCATGACCGATCCATCAATACTGGGTCAGCTTCCCACGATACAAAGAATAGAAATGTGGTTCCTATGGTCCAGTGGCGCTGGCTCAGAATAGTATCGCAGGCTTATCATCTGCTTCAAGCCTCCTGACGTGCCGCGGTCGTAGACAAGATGTTCTTCGCCTAAACAAGCGACTGGCGCGGCGTAGATCTCTCTCGCGTTCGACCTTCTGCTACACATCAGCACTACTGCCCAGTTGCTTGCAACAGCGGGACACAATATAGATATATAGTGAATCTTTCAATCTGCCAATCTAGAAAGAACAAGCCTTCTGATCTTCGACTTACGACCTTCCGAGTGGCTCCTCTCCTTCCGGAAGCCTCAGGTTGAACCCAAAAGTCTCATCCCCGCGGGGTTCCAACTCTTAACCATCATGAGCGAAACACATGCATCTAGTACAGGTCTCGCAAGTGAGTTGCCAGGGCCGCTCCAGACCAACTCCCCTAGTACCTACTCTTTGGTCTCCGGCCTTTTCTTACATACTGATGATGATAACCGCAGATGTACTTTAAGAAGCACTACCTGCAGATTGAGAGTGAGGTTTGGTTTGTGCTACATTTCCAGGTATAGGTCCGTCACTGAGGGAAGTCAGGGCAGTGATAGTGTCGTAGAGCCAGGGCAGGAACCTGGAGGCAGGTGAGTCTGGAAAGCAGGTGACTCGCATGGTGGGTGGGGGTTCCTGTGCTTACCTGACCTTCATGCTTCCCCAGTGCGGCTTGCATCAGGCTGGCTCTCTGGTGATTAGAGAACCCTGGACCAGCCAGCCCGGGGATGGGCAAGCGCACGCGACCACCATCCGCTGGAGCCTGCATACTCTCACATTCACTCATATTAGAATTAAACCAGTGGCCTACTCTTTAATCGTCAGGTTGGCAGTATCCCCACTCCTGCTCTGCTCGCGCGAGGACGTTCTCCTCTCCTGTGGCGTCTTCAGGTTCATCCACTATGAGAAAGGTGGCGCTTCACTGTACCACCGTTATCTTTATAATAGCTAACAATTTTTGTTTTCTTGTACTATCGTGCGAGAATAGTAAAGAAGGACCGAACAATGCGGAAGATGCTAAGAACTAATGTGCCCATCACAATACACCAATTATGCTAGTGTTCGTGGGTGAAAGCCAAAGCAGCTACGTTCGATGTGCTTATCTGTGACACTCGAAGGGTTGAGTAACTATTGTGTCCGCATCTATTTCATCAAGTATGCTGTTCTTTGCTTTCAGGAAGTGCGCTTGTGAGTCTGAACAGTATCACCAGCCCAGCCACGTGTTGGCGCTGATAAATATACAATCACATAGAACAGACACATACATGACAGCGATTCTAGTCTCACACAGAGTACGTGATCTGATAGAGCAGACAGGGCGCTTGAGCTTTCGCCGAGGCGACTTCTCCTGAACTCAAACACCAATAGTCCTTTCCCTTTGTTTATGTGGATTTGTGATGGGAAGACTACATCCATAAAACACTGAGATAGATGCAACTGTAGGACCAGGTCGTGCCGACGTAGCTCGACGCTGCCGAGCGCATCTGTGTCTCTCTTGTTTTAATTGCGCACGATAATACTCCTCTTCGATTCCCGACCTGGTTGCTTTACGTGTCCCACGATGAGACGGAGTACTGTGCTGTCTGGCGTTACGTTGTGTGTGTCACAAAGGCGTAGGCGTTACTCATGCTCGCATCGTGAAGGTCCCTAGAGCACACAGAGCGAGCGCAAACACGAGGCCGACAGGACGTAGAACTCCCTGTCCCTTTGAAAACTGAAAAACGTCTAAATTCTGACATCCACGTCACTGGTATAGTTACAACGTGTGCTCCGAGTGCACACACTGATAGTGTGCTGGACAGCTGGCAATTTATCAATCCTAGTTGACCTTGTAGAATTAGCCAGGGAAAACACACGTTACTAATAGACCAAATTTGATAAGCATATGGTTCCCACGAATCCAAAGTAGAGCTTGCTCGTACCTGAGCCCCGCCCACCCGTCCTCTGTGTAACTCAGAATGACTAACTTTCGTTCAAAAGTCGTGCCCGGACTGGATTTTTTTAATTCTAATCCCTTTTTCTTGGGAGAGAAATTTAGTGATTTGCACCACTTATTACTGAGGACTCACTCAACCCAAAAATAAGAACCTAAAGTAGATGAGCACGGATAGACATGATATAGCTACTAGGATCTCAATTCGTCTCGCATGATGGTCATCTCGTGAGTTTGTTCTATTTATCTCATAATACGCTTTGAATATCAAAATATCCTACAGCCTGTCAAGATAACAAAAGATTATGAAAGTACTAACAAGCCGTCTACAATGTGGCCTTTTCTAAATTGTCTTGTAACTGTTTATGATTAATGTATTCCTTCTCCCTCTTCATCTTTTCACACCTCTTTTTTTTTTGGTTTTTCAAGACAGGGTTTCTCTGTGTAGCTTTGCGCCTTTCCTGGAGCTCACTTGGTAGCCCAGGCTGGCCTCAAACTCAGAGATCCGCCTGCCTCTGCCTCCCGAGTGCTGGGATTAAAGGCGTGCGCCACCACTGCCCGGCCTTTTCACACCTCTTAATCCTCCAAAAATGTCAAACAAGGGGAGGTTGGACGTGGGGGCACAGCTCAGGCCTTCCAGCACCCGGAGGCAGAGGCAGGAGGTTCAGGAGTTCAGGCAAGGCTGGGTGATGTCAGACGTCTCAAAACACACACAAAAGTGAAACAGAAATCCTAACCCTGGGAAGTAAAGCTTCCTTGACGTGTTTGTAGCACTTACACTCCATTCTGTCTTACACATGTGAACATGTCTATCACGGGGCAGGGGAAAGGACTCCACGGTGAAGAGCACCGGACACCCACACAGTGGTGTCCAGCTTTCCGTAACTCCGGTTCCAAGGGATCCAATGCAGTCGGTGCCCTCCCCAGGCACCAGGCCTGCACATGGTGCACACACACACACACACACACACACACACACACACACGGAGGCAAAACACTCTAATTATGAGAGGGCCAAATGAGAGTACAGGCTTGTCGAGCCCACACTCTTGTATCACCTCCACGGAAAGTGACCCCGGAGAGGTCACTCACTCCCCAGTCTCAGGAGCAGAGCCTAGGAATACTGTTTCCTATATCATGTTAATTTGTTTTTTCCTTTCTGTTTTCTGGGACTGTATCCCGGGTAGCCCAGGCTGGCTTGAACTCTGGACGTAAGGTCAATGACACCTGATTCTTCCTGCCTCCACCTCTCTGAGTGCTGGGACCCAGAGCTCTGAGCTAGGTAAGCAAACACTCTTACCAACTGAGCTACGTCCCCAGCACCCCTACAGACCTTACTTTTCGGAGCTTTCTCCAGCCCGGGAAAGTGCGTTTCTGGCCACCAAGTTGGCTCGCGCCTCATTCTCTCTACGTCGCCGCTGGGAGCTTTCTACCCTGAGCTATTTCTGGTCCACTCGCTTTCACAAGCTCTCGTACGGGGCACCCGGCCAGAGTATTTACTCATCTGGCCCGGGACGGTGGTCCGGTGCCCGCTCTGCACCCAGAGCTCCGGGAAATGCCCGGGAGGGAGGGCGAGCGCTCGGGCTGGGCACTGGGGTCTGGAAGGGCAGGGCTGCAGGGCCCGGCGCTGCATCTCGAGGGCATCTCTGAGCACCCGGGGGAGACCGCGGTGCACGAGCCTCCCCGGAAGCCTGCACGCCTTAGAGTCCGGGGCAGATGGCCACCAGGCTCAGCTGCACACCTTAACACCTTAACGTCAGGGACCGGCTTCCCGAGACCAAACGTAAACATGAAAAGGGAAAAAAAGAAAACTCAGAACTTTGCAAGCTACTGCTTCCAGCCAGAGCACTCCGCCCGCGGGCTCGGCCCCCCGCAGCTAAGCAGGGAGGAAGGGCAAGCAGCGCGGTGCAGCGCGGTGCAGCCGCCGCCCTGGACCCAGGGGCGGGGACGCCTCAAGCCCTCTCGGTTCCGGAACCCGCGCACACGGCGGAGCCTGAGTCACCAACCGCCGCCGCGGGCCGGAAGTGACCGCCACCTCCCACCGCTGGAGAAAAGGTTTCCGGAGAGCCAGGGAGAGCGCAGGGACTACGACTCCCGGCATGCTCCGCGGCCGCCGCCGTTAACCCTTCAGGGCCCGGAGCAGCCCTGCGTTTCGCCCCCCCCTCCCCCGCCCCTTCCTCGCACCCGGCAAGGTGAGTTTTGCAGGGTTGGGTGGGCCTTTTCCCTCTTGAGGTTTAGGAGTGCGAATAAGAGAAACAGGTGTGTTGTCTGCGGAAGGATTTCTTATTTTCCAAAAAAAAATGGGGCAATTTTCAGTGAAAAGATTCTGACGCCCTTTGAGACACACGATCACTCCCAGATCCCCAGGGCCTAACTGGAATGACCAGTCTCTCAGAATGCTACCTAAATCTTCTTTCTCCGAGAATAGAGGGGCCAGAACCTCCTTCTAGCTCCCAAACACCTCTTCTCTTTGCCACAGCTTCCAGCAAGGTTTGTGAATCAAAGCTGAGCTCTGTTTTTTTATTATGCTCCTAATTGGGGTGTGGGAATACCCATGAAACCCGTAGGAGATCCTGTAACCTTTCGGATCAGAGCGTCTAGGCTCGGGTTTGTCTCCCATAGCCCTCCCTTCCTGTGTGTGTGTGTGTGTGTGTGTGTGTGTGTGTGTGTGTGTGTGTGTGTGTTCCCTCCAAGCTCATTAGGCATCCTAGCCCTTTGTCTGATTTGATTAGCAGTACCTTGTGGGAAAAAACGTTCTTTCTCTGGAAGTATGTGTGGCAGATGTTAAACCTAAACCTTGTCTACACCTGCACCCCTAAATCAGCACTAGGTGCAGAAGTCATGTTCTGGTTGCTGTGCATAGTTCCAGGTTGGGGGTAGGTGAGGGCCCAGGGTCTACGTGTTCTAATGATCATTAACTATGGGAATGGGCAGAAGAGAGGGGAAAGACCTCACCACCTTTCTTGTTGTTGTTTTTCGAGACATCATTTCTCTGTGTAGCAGCCCTGGCTGTCCTGGAACTCACTCTGTAGCCCAGGCTGGCCTCGAACTCACAGAGATCCGCCTGCCCCTGTTTCCCGAGTGCTGGGGTTAAAGGCGTGCGCCACCACTACCCGGCCACCATGCTTTATTGTTTCCAGAACTTATTTAAAAATTTCCCACTTCCCACTAGGCTCCTATACTGCCCAGTACCCCCCCCCCCCGCCCTCACCAAATCCTTCCATTGCCTGGGCCCTCTACAGTCTAAAGCTAATGCCGGTTTTTCGTTTGTCCAGCTCCCCCACCCACCCACGCTATCTCAGTATCACTGGCAAGCATCCTATTCTTACCCGGGAGGTTGAGAAGTCTCCTGTTTCTTCCCCCTACCCTTAAAGGAAACAATATTCTGGCCAGCTTTGGGGGAGGAGCGGTAGAGGGAGGAAAACTTTGGGGCAGGAGTCCTGGACTACAGGAGGCCAGGGGAGTGGAGGCAGACAGGCACAACTCTCCTGTCCCTCACCCTTGCCACCGCCAACTGGCTCCCTGCCCCTGCCCCTGCCCCCGCCCCTTGACATCCCAGACTCCCTGCCTATTTAAACAGAGATGGGTGCCCCCATCGGCACACTGTCCTTTGGCCACCTGACATCATGCCTCCCAAGAAAGATGTTCCTGTGAAGAAACCAGCAGGGCCCTCCATCTCCAAGCCTGCTGCCAAGCCTACAGCAGGGACCCCTCCAGCCAAGACCAAGGCTGAGCCAGCTGCCCCCCAGACCCCTGCCAAAACCCAGGAGCCCCCTGTTGACCTCTCCAAAGTGGTGGTGAGTGCCAGCAAAGTGGGAATTTGGAAGGGGTGGTTCACAGATGCTATGCAGTCTGGGGGACTAGGGAATATGTGTGTGTGTGGGGGGGGATGGTGGTGGTAGGGAATGAATGAACAATGTAATGAGATTGGGGGATCCTAGGCCAGGCCAGTTTCAAGGTGAAGGGAGAGAGCTGCTATCTGCCCCTGACTAGCTGTTTAACTCAAAAGGCCACATCTCTGAACTTGAGGGGGGACCGAAGAGGACGGGCTTGTTAGACAATCACAGCTGGGGGCAGGGTAAATTTAGCCTTTGTTCAGCCCCCAATTATGTGAGGGATGCAGGACTCAGGGCAGCGGAGGGAGGGGAACAGGTGGTGTGGGATTAGCCCTGTTCCCAGGAAACCCTCCCCCTATAATTCCTCTTGGGATTCTCCCAAGGCCCAGAGCAGGGAATGGACTGAAGTGGCGGGGCTCCCAGCCTCACCCCTATGGGCCCCTCCCCACAAGTGGCTGCCAGTGGGCTGAGAGAGCGGGAGAGGGACGGAAAAGGCCCTGTCAGCTCTCCTCACTTGCTCTTTTCCCCCCTACAGATCGAGTTTAACAAGGACCAGCTGGAGGGTGAGGAGAAGCCGTTTCCTAAGCCCCATTGTCCTATCCCAAAGCCTGGTCAGACTCTCTGTTCTCTCAACTACAGTCCTGACCTTGAACCCTCCCACACGTCCCGTTTTCCTCCCTGGTTTGGTCCAGCTGTAGCACACGGTGCTCTGCCCAGCCCTAGAACGTAATTTCCGAAGGAAACTTCCCTCATGTCTGGAGGTGATGGGGGCCCTGGTCAACATTGCCTTCTCCTTACATTTCCGAAGGAAACTCCCCTCGTGTCTGGAGGTGATGGGGGCCCTGGTCAACACTGTCTTCTCCTTACATCTCAGAGTTCAGAGAGGCCTTCGAGCTGTTTGACCGAACAGGTGACGGCAAGATCCTGTACAGCCAGTGTGGGGACCTGATGAGGGCCCTGGGCCAGAACCCTACCAACGCCGAGGTGCTCAAGGTCCTGGGGAACCCCAAGAGTGATGGTGAGAGGAACCTTGGAATACGTGGGCTTTCTTTCTGTTTTCTTTTCTTGGTGTTGGAGACTGAATACAGGGTTCTGCCCTGGGACACTGAGCTCCCCTTCTTTTTTAATATGTGTCAGCCCTGTGCTGGGGCCAGGCTAATCTCAGGATCGTTCCGATTTTAGTATATGCGCTGCCAAAGTGAGCGCAACTGACCTCCATTTCTGACTCTCCCCCCACCCCATCCCCAAGACAGGGTCTCAGTATCCTAGCCAGGAATAACTTTAAATTCTGGTCTTCTGCCTCCCAGAGTGCTGGGATCGCTCCAGTATGTGAGGGGCTGGAGTTGAACCCAGCGCCTCGTACGTGGTGGACTAGCCCTTCACCACTGAGCGGCAGGCCTACTCTTACTCTGAGGCAGGTTCTCACTGAGTTACTCAGGGTGGCCTTGACACCACTCCGGCATCTGCTGCCCTCGAGCCTGCAGCTCTATCCCAGCAGCACTGACAGCCCTGGCCGTCCTGGGACTCACTACACAGACCAGGCTGGCCTCAAATTCACAGAGATCTGCCTCCGTCTGCCTCCGAGTGCTGGGACTGAAGGTGTGAGCCACCACACATGGATTAGCAGTTTTCTCTTTCTATCTTGAGTGTGTCCTATCACTCTACTATGTCCCCAGTGCTTCCTTTTTTATTTTTCTGTCCAGATAAAAGTCTCACTAAATTGTTCTGGCTGGCCTTGAATGTGCCTGGCCGCTCTGACAGAACATTGGTAAAGGTGACCAAGGACGCTGGGCTGGATCTCAGGGCTTCAAAAGCTGTTGAACACAGCAGGAAAACATCCTGAATGCTGAAGGAGATGAAAGTCACTGTGGGAGGGATGGATGCTTACTAGATCCTACACCTCAGTGACCTCTCTCTCAACTCCAATTTCCAGAGCTGAAGTCCCGACGCGTGGACTTCGAGACGTTCCTGCCCATGCTCCAAGCAGTGGCCAAGAACCGGGACCAAGGCACCTATGAGGACTACCTGGAGGGGCTTCGAGTTTTTGACAAAGAGGGCAACGGCAAAGTCATGGGGGCGGAGCTCAGACATGTTCTTACCACTCTGGGTGAGGCCGGGGACCAGAACTGTGGGATGGAGAAGGGGGTGTGGGCCAGGAGGAGCCGGGTAAAGCCTGGAATGGGCTTAGAGTCCTGAGGGCGCTGGGAAGAGCTGTGGAGGCAGAATCTGAGGGGCGCGCTCATCCAGAGGCTGAAGTGTCCAGCACTGGGCCGAGCAGAGGGAGTGAGGGGTGAGCCTCATGTCCCCCGCTGCGAGCCGGACTCGCGCGTGCGGGGTCCCGTGCACGTCAACCCCTGCAGCTGCCTTCCTGTCGGTCAGAGCGTTCACCAGTTCCAAGGCGCCGCGGACGTGGGCCACATGGAAAGGAAAGGGCAGGGAGGGGCGGAGGGGCTGGGCCCGGGTCTCTAACTGTGCTTGGGGTCCAGGAGAGAAGATGACCGAGGAGGAAGTGGAGACTGTCCTGGCTGGCCACGAGGACAGCAACGGCTGCATCAACTACGAGGGTGAGGGGGCAGGGGCAGGGGCAGACCGGGGCGCGGGGAGTCCTTGGTGTGGCCAGGGGCACCCTCAACCACCCAAGGTCGGTCGGGTCAGCTTCTGAAGCCCCCACCCCGTCCCGTGCAGCCTTCCTGAAGCACATCCTGAGCCTGTGAGCTCCAGAGCCCTCCGGCTCCTCGGCCCGCCGCACAGAAGCGCGGGCAGCGCGTCCTCCCGTCGTCTGGACAACTTCTCCGCCCCCCCGGGACGCGCAGACCGGACACTTACCACCGCCCGCGCGGCTCGGCGCGCATTCCGGCCACTAGGCGGCACCCCGAGTTCTGAAATAAAGACATGCTTCCTGCTGTGGTCTCCGACTGTCTTCCTTCTCGGGAAGGGGAAAGGAGGGAAGTGGGTAGCCCTGTCTCCTGCCGGGGCCCAAACGCAGCCCGCTCTCTGTGCAGTTCGGAGCGGAGCCTTCCATAAAGTCCCGGCCCGGGCCCCGGGGCGTTCGGGGGGCCGAGGGCGGGGCCTCCCGCCCCGGCGCTGATGCAGTGACGTCACCGGCACGGGCCCAGACCGGCATCCCCATTGGAGGAAGCTGCGGTGACGTCACGCGCCGCGGGCCGTACTAAGGCTGGGGCTGGGTCCGGGAGTCGGAGCCATTACCGCCGGGAAGTGCCCTGCCGAGCCGAGCCGAGCCGCCGAGATGGTGCGCGCCCGGGTACCGGGGGGTCGGGGAGGCTGGGGGCACGGAGGGAGCCGCGGTCGGGGAGAGAAGCCGGCGGATGTGGGCGAGCGCGGGTCCTGGGAGGCCGGAGGTGGGGATGGGAAGGGCGAGGGCTCTGCCGCGGGAGGGGAGCGAGCCCTCGGCTTGCAACCGAGGCCGGGAGAGCGGCTCGCGGGGCCGGGGCGCTGACCAATCCCTTCTTCCCCGAGCAGTGCGACTTCACCGAGGACCAGACCGCAGGTAGGCGGGCTCGGACCCCCAGCTGAGGCCCCCCTGACCGTGAGGGCCACCCTCCTCCTGCATCTGTCCTCTGACCCCCGCCTGTCATCTCCTGAGCACTCCCGGGAGAGTGCCCCGTGGATTTCCTTCTCCTCCTCCTCTCCGGATCCTCCATTTTCTTTTCTCACTCTTTCTTCCTCCTCCCCCTCCACTCTAGATCTGAGCCCCAAGCACTGGGTGAGTTGTAGGTGGTGTGGGCATGTGAAACAACTTGTTGTGTGTCGGGTCTCTTCACGCCTGTGTCCTGCATCTTCTAACCTGCCACTTTGGCCTCTCCTGTGATAACTGTCCCCTCCTTAAGCTTGGGTTGTGTAGAGAGCGGTGACTTGATATTTCGTGAAGATGGGGACTGGGAAGTCTGCTAAGGATGTGATTTAGCTGCCACCCTCCCCAGAAGATAAGATCTCCATAAGGGGAAGGGTGGGAAGTGGGAGGCTAGAATGACCCTGGAGTCCCTCGCCACTGCTACTTCCTTATATGGACAGGACCCAGCTGGGCGGTGGCAAATTCCTACCTGGCAGTGTAGTAGTGAAGAGCCTAGTCTGCTGCAGCCTGAGGGTGTGTGTAAACAAACAGATGGCTACCACCTTGTACTAAGGGGAAGAGGCCGTGTGTCTTTATGTGGGACATTTGAGTTGGTAGAAACGGATCCCTATGAGCAGTCTTGGGTGTACAGGCGAGGTATCTCGTTTCTCCAGCATGGTTAAAGTTGAACTAGCAGCAGAGGTCTGCAGTGAGGACTGACTTAATCCCCAGTGCTGTTGTTGTTCCTCTGCATCCTTAGAATTCAAGGAGGCCTTCCAGCTGTTCGACCGAACAGGTGATGGCAAGATCCTGTACAGCCAGTGTGGGGACGTGATGAGGGCCCTGGGCCAGAACCCTACCAACGCCGAGGTGCTCAAGGTCCTGGGGAACCCCAAGAGTGATGGTGAGCTTAAGAACTTCGCATGCCAGCGGGTTTATGGTTGTTCAGCTAAAAGCACCCCTTTATCTTTGTAGGGCCCAAAGAGCCAATCCCGTAGATTTCCCCTCTCGGGCCAGAGTCCTCAGTTCACTGTGTTCCAACGTGTGCTTTCTCACGTCTGACACTTGACCTCCTGCCCGGCAGAGATGAACGTGAAGGTGCTGGACTTCGAGCACTTCCTGCCCATGCTGCAGACGGTGGCCAAGAACAAGGACCAGGGAACCTATGAGGATTATGTGGAAGGCCTCCGAGTGTTCGACAAGGAAGGGAACGGTACTGTCATGGGTGCCGAAATCCGTCACGTCCTTGTCACCCTGGGTAAGGCTGCGTGACCTCGTTCTGGAGCTGAGTGCCACCCTGACATACCTCACCGTCACCCAGTTGTACAAACGTTCTTTCCTCTCAGGAGAGAAGATGACGGAGGAGGAGGTGGAGATGCTGGTGGCGGGGCATGAGGACAGCAACGGCTGCATCAACTACGAAGGTGAGGGACGGACTGTGTAGTCTTTGAGGAGGAGGCGGTCTCTCAGGGCACGTTGAGGACAGGACCTCAGGTGTTTTATTCCTAGACCTGGCTCCAAAAGGGAGCCAGGAGTCGGGGGCCAGGCCCAGTCCAGCCTGGGAGGGGGCTGTGGGGGTTGACAGTATGGAAGGGGTGGAGGGTCACTGGAGGGTCACGGGTGGGTCAGGAATGGGAAGTAAACAGAATGTCTGCCCCCCACTGCCTGACCCCGCCACCCCATGTCTGTGTCTTGTCTTCACCATTAATGTCTCTTCCTTCCTGCAGCATTTGTGAGGCACATCCTGTCGGGGTGACGGGCCCGTGGGGCGGGTACGGCTCCTCCCAGCCTCTCTAGTGTCTCCCTGGTGTCTCTCTTCTCTAGCCCCTGCCCATAGTCCACTACCAGCTGACTTCCTCCTGGCATGATTCTGCATGGAGCTGGCTCGGGAGGGGAGGGGTTCCTCAGTGAGGGAGGCAGCTTGGGGGTGTGGTACTCCTTCCTTCTTTCCGGCCTGAGGTTTGACTTACAGGCTCTTGGTGCTGGTGTCTAGAAACCTCACCAGCTTGCAGACAAGGCTTGCCTTATGGTGGATCTTTGGCCTGGAGCATGGAGAGTTGGCAAAGGGGGATGGGCGGCCTGCCCTGTTCTGCTGCTCTAACAGACCGTTCTTTCTCCATCCCTCTGCTGGGCAGCTTGGAGTACCCTAACCCAGAGCTGCCCTTCCCTCCCGCCAGTGCTGACAGTAGCTGTGGGAGTAGTCGAGAACTTCGCTGCCTCTGCTGTGTCCTTGCTACCCGGCGTGGGGTGGGGGGCGAGCAGCTGGCGGGAGGGGAGCCAGGGACAGAGAGCAAAGTGACCCCAGGGTCGGTTGCTGTGGGCATGTTCCTCGCGCCACCTTCATGGTCTGGCAGTCTCTGGCCCGTGGCGCGCCCCTCCCCAGCCCTTCCGCGGCTTACTCCACCTCTCCTCTCCACAGAGCTTGTCCGGATGGTGCTGAATGGCTGAGGGGGTTTGCGGATCCCGAGCCTGTGCCTTGCCCAGTGCGAGTTCTCTGCGGCCCCTCCCAGGCTCCCCCATCACAGCACCTTGCCTGCCCATCTGGTCTCTTCTGGATGTTTGCCTTCACAAAATAAAGTTTTCTGTCCTGGCCCTAGTTTGGTTCTGTTTCCTGTCCTGAGCAGGGGGAGGGAGGAAAAGGTGAGGAGGTTCTGTATCTGTCCTGAGACAAAGCTCAAAGTGGAGGGTGGGGTTAGGAAAACTGGAGTAGGCCTGAAGTAATGACCGCGGCCTCATTAACGAAAGGCTCCCCTTTGGGGAATGAAGAAAGTCAAATCCCTAGAGGATCAGAGCTAGCTGTGTGTGTGTGTGGGGGGTATCCTTTTGTTCCGTTCTGTGTCAAGTTAAATTTCTTAGCCTCTTAGGGCTTCTCTGAGACCGCCCCCCCCCCCTCAGTACCGAACACTTTGTGGGAAAAGCCTGTCAGTGTTTACTGGAACTAAAATGCCAGGACATATTAGTACTGCCCAGCCTGTCTTGTACATTTGCAGGGCTGGGGGCCAACTCGAGTAGCAGGTGAGGGCTGCCTCCCCCTAATAAGGGAAGGAATGTAGCCGCTGTCCAGAAGGGTTTAGAGCTGTGCAGAGGGGATGTGCTGCCAGGGGCGATTTTCAGAGTAGGTGAGACCTGCTGTTTGCTGCTGCAGTGAGTCCTAATTGCTGGGTTGCCTTCGGGCTCTTGTGGCAAGAGACTGACACCGTGGGCCTGTGATAAATGTCCACATTTCTCCAGGAAGGGACTCCAGGAAGGCTGCCCCCAGCCCAGTCTGCCCCCAGCCCAGTCTGCCCCCTGCCTGGCAGCCACAGGTAAGAGAACACAGAGGCATCCACAAGATGGAACTGAAAGCAAATTAATTTATAAAAAAAAAAAAGAAGAAAAAAAAAGGAAAGGAAAGAAAAGAACAAAGAAAAGAAACTTTTACAGAAAACTCTGAACAGAAGAAAGGTGCCAAGATGCGGAGGAAAGAAACCCTGGGCCAGGAGGACAAGCGGGTGTGGAGCCTGGGGTCCTGCTGCGTCCAGGGGGGGTGAGGAGGAACTGGAGTGGGGGCAGTGGGGGCAGAGTCAGGCTGCGCAGCACCCCGGTCTTGTCCTCACGTGGGGAGGGAACCCCTAGCTATCAGTGAGGTTCTGTCGGGCTTGGTGGGAAGGGCAGAAGTCAGCGGTGTCCCGCCATCAAAAGTGGGTCTAAGTGCTTTTCAAACTGTCAGGGTTTGCAAACTCCCATCCTCTTGGAGCTCCCTGGCCCTCCCTGGCCTTCTCAGCACTCACAGACACAACCAGGAAAGCGGGAAGAACAGCCCCAACTGTGGCCCTTGCTTCCTCTAACACCTACCACGGAATCCCCCCAAGATACACTTCCCCACCAAACACACATAGGCTGACATCAACTAAGCAGGTGACTTTTAAAAACAAACACAACGCTGACATCCAGAGGGGAAGGTCATTGGCTGGGCTGGGCTGGCCTGGAAGAGCAGCAATGACAAGCCGCAGGAGGGATTAGCGTGAATAAACTGGACCGGGTGAGGGGAGCTGACTCAGTACTACCAAGGGGCTCAGGGAGACGGGCTTGGTACCCTATTCCACCCCCACAGCTCACCCTCAAACCTGAACTCCTCCTAAGACCTGCCCTTCCCCTCAGAGTTATCTTTAGTGGGCTCCAATGTGTCTTTTTAAAACCTCCCTTTTAAAGGGCTCCGTTTCCATGTTACCCACTTGTTATCAAAATTGCAGTGAGTCCGAAGGGGGTAAAAACCCTCGGAAGTGGTTAGTAGAACCTCTAGAAGCATCTCTCCCTACCCCTTCCTCTGAGGCACCGTCTGCATCCTATTCTCTCTCCCAGGCATTAGAAACATCTTTTAGTCAGAAGTCCGTGGTTAAGAACTGGATCTAAAACTGCACACCTCTGCTGGTCATGGTGGGGACGGTGAGGGGCAGGAGCTTTCCTTACGTAGTGACGAACTCTCCAGGCTGAGGGAGGGTCCCAGCCGTGGGGGAGGGCTGATCCTGGAACTGTGATCTCCATGGGGAGTGAGGGGGAGAGATGGCTGGCTGGCTCCTCACTGTGGAGGTGGCACAGGGGTGACTGTGCCTGGGCTCGGAGCTGTGGGGTCTGGAGGCAGGGGGGTGCCTGGGTCTGTGGAGAAAAGGAAGGTAAATGAGCTGGAGCAAGCAGAGAGATGGATCCAGCCCCAGGCTCCACACACAAACAGAACTGGGCATGGCATGCAGTGGGTGGGTAGATGAATGAGGTACCCACTCTGTTTAACTTCTTTTCCCCCCAATATCCTTTTCACCTGGCGCTGGGAAAATCTTACATCCCAAACCATCCTCCTGCCCCCAAGGACTCTAAATGGGGGCATCTGAATGTGACAGGAACAAGCAAAGGAATGCCATCGTCATGCAAATGGGTAGCTAGTTTCCAGGTTCACAACTGTGGTCCTCTGTGCCACCGGACGCCTCCAGGACCCACCAGTGAAAGGCCCCAACGTCATCCCAGAGGTGGCAGCTGCCAAATGGGGAAATGGAGGACAGCCAGAGAGGCCCTTCCTCCTGGGTCTAGTTTTGCCGGAGTGCTGGAGACCGTTGTGGAGCTCTAGCGTCTTAACCCTTTCCCCTCTCGCCCGCCCTCGCACCGTGGGGAACCCTCTCCCTCACCCTTTCCCCTCCTGGCCCCTTCTCACCTGGCAGTGGGCTGGCACTGGGCAGGAGGTTGCCCTGAACAGCCGCCACAATGGCAGGGCTCTGGGCTGCGGCGGATCCGAGCCCCGGCCCGAGAGGCAAGGAAGATGGCATGGTGGTGGTCGCCGGCAGGTTAGGATGTAGAGGGTTCGCCATGGACACAGGCAGGTTAGGTGGGGGGGTAGTGCCCGGGCCAAACGGGAGGTGGTGGTGATGCCCATGCAGGTTAGGAGGAGGGGGGAGGTTAATACTAATGGAGTCAGCTAGACTACCAAATGGGATGATGGATGGAGCAGCAGGAGGAGGAGGAGGCGGCATGCCAAAAGGCAAACCCAAAGGAGCATTACCCGCCACGCCTGGGTGCCCGCTGCCTGGCACTGCCCCTGGCATCATTGAGGGAGGAGTTTGTTGGTTGGGGAACGGCGAGGGGCCTAGAAATAAAGAGAACAAAGAGGTGGGAAGAGTAAAATCTTATATGCCAGCTCAGGCTTCACTAACCACTAGCTGGCGACACCCCCTTTCCTGGCACTGGAATACGTGGCAAATTCTTGGAACAAAACTCCAGATACCCCTGCTGGTTTGGGGACATAATCTAGTGGAGCCATGTGTAGGAACTGCAACCAACTCTCATCTCCAGGCCCATCAGGTATTCCCTTCACAGGAACCACAACCTCTGCCTGGCTCCCTACAGCCAACACCACTCAGAACCCATACTCACCATGGGGTCCAGGGGGGGGTACCCCTGGGGGGACTGCCCCAGGCTGGGGGGCTCCAGCTGCTTGTGGCTGCTGTGGCCCTGCCGTCGACCCTGCTTGCCCGATCTGTTCAGAAGGGCCCAAGCTTCCCGGAGGGGCCCCTCCGCCAGCAGGAGCAGGGGCCACCGCTGCTGAAGCCACAGCTAGACCATGGGCTGGGGGGGGCCCAGCGGCCCCGGCTGGGGGTATGGGCTGGGAGCCTGGGGGCAGGGTGGGCGGTGGCGGCGGCTGCTGCTGCTGCTGCTGTTGCTGCTGCTGGTGCATCTGCTGGAAGTGCTGCTGCCTGGCCCGCATCTCCGCGTACTTCAGCTGCTCCATGTGGAAGGCCTGCCGGTCGGCCAGGAGCTGCTGCCTCTGATACTCCAGCTGCCGATGCCGACGGAACACTGTTAGCAGGCTCCAGAAGATCCCTGGGCAAGTGCCTTGCCCCCCACTTTTTCTTTTGAAAATACCTGATCTCTCAAGCACCTCACTCTTCCCAGATTCTAAGACCGCCACGGCTCCCACTATCCGTATGGTCCCTCGCTGCACTGGAGTGCGTCTGGTGTGGTTCTGGCTCATTTCAACCCCAAACTCTGAACTTGTTACTACTCTGATCTGAAAATGCTTCCGGTTCCTACCAACTCAAGTTCTTTTCCTTCAAAATCAGCTAAAAACTTACTGTTCTTAGGGAGCCATCCCAGATGAATTGAATGGCCTCTGAATTTTGATTTTATTCTGAATCTCTCAGCACTTATTTTTATTTGTTTATTTATTTATTCCTGACAGGGTTATTTATTTATCTATCTATCTATCTATCTATCTATCTATCTATCTATCTATCTATCCATTCATTCATTCATTCATTCACAAGACAGGGTTTCTCTGTGTAGCTTTAGAACCTGTCCTGGAACTCACTCTGTAGACCAGGCTGGCCTGGAACTCAGAGATCCGCCTGCGCCCTTTAGTGCTAGGACTAAAGGTGTGTGCCACCACACCAGCTGAAAAATTTTAAAGGTTTTTTTAATGATATGCATGTACACGTGTCTGTAGGGGGGGGTATATGCATGTGAGTGTGGAGTCCATGAAAGGCCCCTTAGGGGCTGACGTGGGTCTTTTGGAAGAGTAGTCTGTTCCCAAATGCTACACCACTCTATCCCCTAGAAAAATCTCTTAATATGAATTTTCTGGGTAGTTTAAGCATTGTTAACTGTTTCTGATATCTTTTTTTTAAAATATCTCCTATTGAGTATTTGATGTTTCTGAGAGCAGAGTCCTCATCTTCTATTTCTTTTTAAGCCCTCAAGAAAACTGAATCCATACTTGTCTGTCCTATCCATTCCCCAAATTGACTTCCCTAGTCTCTTGTCATCTCTTAAATCCATCCAGTCGCTCGGCTTTATGAGACGCTAGTAAGAGGCAAGCTTCGCTGCGAGACCGTGAGACGCAGCGGCCAGAGGCCTCATCAGCGGCCCACCCGTGGGTCTCAGCCGCGAGGCTCCCCGCCCTTCTCCCCTGGCCTGTGATGTCCTGTCAGCCTCAGGACCCCCAAGCCCAGGCGTCTGCTGGCCCCTGATTGGACACTACTCACTGCTTCTCGCTCCCGGTCCATTATCGTTTCCAGCTCCTCAAAGTGGCGGAGTTTGATCTCTAGTTTCTTCATCTGGGTCTCCACCAACAGGGCCACCAAAGACTTGATCTTCCTCTCCTCAACAGCAGCCAAATGCTAGGCAAGGAGCGTGACAGGGTCAGCCAGGGGGTCAGCTGCAGACATTGGGGAGAGAGGGAAGGGCGGGGGCTGGCAGCCTTAAGAAGGAAGGGCTGGGTCACAACTCAGAACAGTGTAACTCATTTATAAGACAAGTCAAAGAAATCCGAGGGCTGGAAAGAGCCAGTGATGAGACTGAGAGGACTAACTCAGTCGGGATGAAGAAAGAAGGAACAGCCAACGCTTTTCAGGAGTGGGGCAGGAAGGGCGTCAGAGAGGCGGGCAGCCTCGGCCCCGAGGGCCGCCCTTACCTTGGCCTTGACTGCGGCAGCGGCCAGGGCAGCGGCAGCGGCGGTGGAGAGGTTGCCCTCACCGATGTCTCGCTCCACCTTCGTCTTCCTCTCCCCCTCGGACTCGCCCACTTCCTTCAGCACTTCCTCCTGCCCTTCTTTCGGCTCCTTCTCTTTCTCAGGATCACCTGTGCCGGGACAAGGTTGGATTAGCCTGTCGCTGCACATCTTGTCCCCGTGTGCACCGCCATCTGGACGGCTCACCTATCGGGTCCCCATCGCTCTTCTCCGACTCCTTCTCGCTGTCCCCTTCCTTCCCTTTCTCTTCATCCTTCTTGGGAGCCTCACTGGCTTCCTCCTTCGCTTCCTCCTCGGCAGCTCCTGCTCCTTCCCGTGGTTCCTGCAGTTTCCAGAAGAAAGGGAGACATCAGGGGTGCAGTTCTCACAGGGGCCCGGCCTGGAAACTGACTCGACCTCCTTCTTTGTGTGTGCATGTGTAGTATGTGGTGCCTGCCCATGGGTGGGTGTGTAAACCTATGTGTGTACATGCCAAGGCCAGAGCAGGACACTGGGTATCTTATTACCTCAAGACAGGTCCACCCTCCAATGGGGTCCCACAGAGGGGTGACAGGCACATGGAACAATGCAAAACTATTTACATGGGTGCTAGGGACTCTAACTCAGATTTGGAGAACAAGCACTCTTACCCACTGAACTACCTCCTCAGCCCCATGTGACCCCTCACTTCAGGAGGCTGCCCTTCCACTGGATTCCTTGTCTCCACAGGCTGTACTAAGCAGCCTCTCCCAGACCCAGTCACTCCCTCCGTACCTTAGGCTCCTTCTTCTCATCTGCTGCCTGGCCCTCTGTCCGCGCCTCGTCAGCCCCGCTTTCCTCTGGACCCATGGGGAAAGGAAAGAAAGGAGAGATAAGTCCCATCTATGCGACAATTTCCCAGTAGCCAAAAACCTCAGGGATAGGACCAGTAGGAGCCTGTGGGAGCCCGTTCTCGGGTTCCTTGTGGCTTTACCCAGCAGGTCCGAATAGAGGATGATCAGGACCACGGGCCTGGGTGCAGGTGTCTGAGATGGTCTGCACTTGGCTGTGCTGGGGGAGGAGGTCTTTTGCTCCACCCCTTGGCGTCTCTATCAAAACCCTGGGGCAGAGACAGTCGGGGCCCGCTGGAATAGGTTCCAGGCCCTCTCGAGGCTATCCTTTATTTTCTATCTGTTTATCTCCGCCATATAAATCCTTCTATCTATATTTCCTGCTGCTCACTCAAGAGAACTCTGGGGAACTGTGGGGTTGGTGGGTAAACGCCCCGCAGGAGCCCAATTCCCTATAGTGACCCCATGAAGGAAAATAAAACCCCACAGATTTCCTCTTCCACTTGTGCTGTGATAGGGCAAGAGGAGGGTGGGAAGGCACCGGCATCGGCACCGGCACCGGGAGGCCAGCTGGCCCGGCTCTCGGCGAGCGGGAAGAGCTCTAGAAGCTTGTGCTCACCGATACGCTCGGGCTCGTCAGAGGTGGTCCCTGCAATGCCGCTGCTTTCGAGACCAAAGGCGGGGTCTGCCTTGCCTGTGACCTTGGCGGCTTCTTCCACTTTCCGCACGTGGGCTTCCACCAAGGCTGTGGGCACCTCTTCCTTCATTTTGGAAAACTCTTCTGTAAGACCCAGGGGGACGAGGCTGGGATGTAGCGGGTGGACGGACAGTCCTGGCTATCCCCGTGAAAGCTTTCTTACAAGCCCGTCTTCCTCTAAGACCAACATGGGGTTTAGACAGGTGCCTGACCTAAGGCAGCACCAGACGGGCCAGCAGGGCAGCCAGACTTGAGGAGGCTTCACTCTGAGCATCTACCCCTGCAAAAGCAAACTAAGAAGGCCGGCCCTCTCCCCCAAATTACCTAGAGCTGACTTCGCCGCAGCAGAGGCAACTCGGGGATCGACGACAGAGGCCAGGAAGGCAACAGTGCTCATGACAGGGTTGCCTGACTGACTGAAGGGGATGGGCTGGTAGGCCAGAGGGCCTAGGGAGGCCTCCGAGTCCTCCAGGTACGGGTCTTCAATGGGAAGGCGAAGAAAATGCAAGATGCACTCATCCTGTGTGCGGCTCCCCACATGTTCAGACACTTTGTTCCAGTCATCCTTGTACATTTCCAGAGCCTGGTGGTGGTGGTGGAGACACAACTCTGCTTACTTAGCCACTTTCCTCGAAAAGTCGACTCCCCCCAGCCGACTAAGGGCATCTGGTTTCAAAGCTTTGTGTTCTGGTGTGTCTGTACTCTGCTGGATCCAAGGGGGAGCTCCGAGGAGCGCTAGGAAGGATGTGGGGTTACGAAAAGGCCCAAATCCTTGACCCGGAGCTGTTCCTGGGACAGGTGTGACAGGCTCCGCCCACACCGGTCTGCACGTGTGCCCCCCACTCTCGGGGCAGCTGCACCCCAGCCGCTCCTCCCTCACAGCAGAGCCCCCCGGCTCTGCCCCAGTCACCTCCAGGAGCAGCAGCGTCTCCTGCTCCGTCCACTCCCGGGTGGCGCTGGCCGCGGCTTTGCTCTGCAGAGAGACGGGGGCCGTCAGGACAGAGGCGTCTGAGCCACGTGGGCTGCAGGCTCCCAGCCGGGGCTGGCTGCACCCCCTACCTTGGAGGGAACGTTCTTCTTTGTGTACATGTCTGTGCGCAGTCCGAAGTTCTGCATGTCGGTTGGTTTCTCTTTGCCTTTGTCGGGAAAGTTGAGCATTTGCTGGGAAGCAGAGCTCTGCTATTTGAGGAAGGGGAAAAAGGAGGTGAATGTGAGTAGCCAGAGGGGCCAGAGGCAGAGAGAGAGAGAGAGAGAGACAGAGACAGAGAGAGAGAGAGACAGAGAGAGACAGACAGAGAGAGAGAGCTGCCTCCCTGGGCGGGACTTCCTCCCTTACTGCTGTAGTCCCTCTGCTCTCTTGACTCTTCTTCCCAGGCAGGGGCCCCCCAGTGAAGGGGCAAATAAACAGCCCAGCGGGGTCTGCGCCCCACCTACCAGCTCTGGCTTGCCCTTAGCCGTCTCTGGCACCAGGTCATCCAGCTCTTTGCCCTTCCGCCCAGCCTTGGTATCAGCATCAACCTGGCGGCCCTGGGGGACAGAGCTTGGCGTCATGGAGGCTGGGCAGGAAATGGCCAGGCCAAGGCCTTGGAGGCCTAAAGATCAATGCTGGGCGGCCCACAAGCTCTGGGGACACTCATGCCACTGTCCCATGCTGCCTCCGTGATTAATCAGACATGTAGTGGGCATGGTAGACATTCGTAGTCACATGTATCTTTACAGACTCTCTAAGGAGCTGGACAGTAGATCCTAATCCTAGATTCAGTCTGTGTCTCTGTGTAAGCCACATAATGTTTTCTTCTCTTTTTAAATAATATATGAAATGGAAATGGAAAAAAATGAAGGTGATAATAATTATGAGGCAAAAATGAAAAAAAATATGGGCAACATGACAAAGTATAAAAATTTCATACGTGTTATTGCAAGCAATTTCTCCGTCTGCTCCTCCTCCTACATTAGCCTGTCTGCTCCTGGGCTGAGGAACGACTTCTCTCCCTCAGCTAGTGCTTACAGCTTAGCGATCAGAGCTAAAGGAGGGCACTAAACCCATGGGCTGATTCCTGTGGCCCCTTCCAACTCATGGTAAAAGAAGAAACCCTACAACACTCCTGAATCATTACTCTAAAAAATATCAAAATAAACAAGTAAACAGAAAAAGAAAAGTCCAAAGAAGACCCGTCTCACCCACCCAGCCTTGTCCCCAGTCCCCCTCACCCTACCTGTGGGGTCTTGGGCTGAAGAGGAACCAGCCCCGACGGTGTGTCCGCCAAGACGTGGAAGTGGGAAGTGGGTGGAGGCCCCATTGGGGTTGGTCGGCTCTCAGCATCTACCTGGTAGTTAATAAGACCCCACTGCTCCAGGAAGGCATGGACCCTGTGAGAGAAAGCAAGGCTGGGCCATGTGGGAAAGCCAGAAAGGAGGAAGGTTCCTCCATCACCCACTCGAGACAGCCAGGCACACACCCTCAGCCCGGGATTCCCTCCATGACCACATCCTAGTGACCATCTCTTCCTGGACAGCTAGCAAGGCCGCCCAACTGTCTTTCTGCGAAGGACACAGCCCTCTGTCCTCCGTCTTTCCGCTAAGGACACAGCCCTCTGTCCTCCGTCTTTCCGCTAAGGACACAGCCCTCTGTCCTCCGTCTTTCCGCTAAGGACACAGCCCTCTGTCCTCCGTCTTTCCACTAAGGACACAGCCCTCTGTCCTCCGGCTTGTCACATTTCCGACCCCTAAGTCCCTCACTCCTCAAACCTGCCATGCAGGGCCTTTCCCTAAGGTGTGTTCTGCTTGTTCCCTGTTTTCCCGTAAGTATCTGCAGCTCTGCCAGGACACACAGACAGACGTCCTCTCAACCCCACTCTTCTCAGAAGCAAGACCCACCTCATGATAGCGCAGACATCACCCGCCAAGTTCCGCCGACAGGCAGTGGATGTCAGATACTCCTGGGGGTTCAGTCGGTACGTGTCAATCATGAAGTTTCGATATGCCAGGTAGCTTAGAAGAGTCAGAAAGACGAGGAAGAGGAAGAAAATTAATGTTTGTTAAGGCCGAAGGAGAGGAAAAACGGGCAAAGTGGTAGTGACCCTCCTGGGTGACAAGGACAGAGGTCATTTAACTCAACGGAGCACCCAGCATTCTGTGTAGTGGTCAAATGTTTCCTGCTGGGGGCCGACCAGGCAGCCCAGTGGTGAAGAGCACTTGCTATTCTCACAGAAGACCCAGGTTCAGTTCTCAGCACCCACATAGTGGCTCATCATCATCCATAATTCCAGGTCCAGGGAATCGGATGCCTTCTTCCAAACTCCATGAGCACCAGGCACACGTGGTACACATACGCACACGCAAGCTAAACACTCAGACATAAAATCATAAATCTAAAATACAAATGTTTCTTGCATTCTGCTTGATGACTTTTTAAATAAGTGAATTAGCAACTTACTTTTACCTGGGATTCCTACCCTCCCAAGTGCTGAGGTTACAGGACGAACCATCATGCTCAATTTACCCAACTTTTGAAACAATAATTTAAAGGTAAGAAAAAAAATGCCTGTTTCCCAAGACACTAAGCATGCAAACTTAGTTTTTACCCACAAGACATCCAACTCACTCTCTCTGCCTTTTTTTTCTTTTTTAATTAATCAATGTGTGTGTGTGTGTGTGTGTGTGTATGTGTGTATGCGCGCGTGCACACATGCATGCATGCATGCATGCTTCAAGGCATGTGTATGGAGGTCAGAGACAACCTATGGGAGTCCATTCTCTCCCTCCACCACGTGGGTTCCAGGGATCAAATGCAGGTCACCAGGCTTGCTGGCAAGCTCCCTCACCCACCAGCCATCTCACAGACCCTTCGTTTGTTTTTGCTTTAAAAAAAGATTTATTATATTTTGGGGGCTGGAGACATGGCTCAGTGTTTAAGAGGACTTCTTGTAGAAGACCCTGGTTCAGTCCCCAGCATCCACAGGGTGGCTCACAACCACCCGAACTCTAGTCCTAGGGGATCTGACACCCTCTTCTGACTTCCAAAGGCACCTGTACATACACGGTGTATGCTCATATGTGTAGGAAAAGCATTGGCACACATAAATAAATTAAAAAATATTTAGACTTATTTTATTATGTGTGGTGGTATGTGCACTTGCATGCAGATACTCCTAAGGCTGAGTTATAGGCAGCTGAAAGCCACTAGATATGGGTGCTAGGATCCAAACTCAGGTCCTCTGCAAGAACAGTACACATCCTAACCACAGATTATCTTCACACACACCCCTCCTTTTGTTTTGGTTTTTTTTTGTTTTGTTTTGTTTTGTTTTGTTTTTGTTTTTTGGTTGAGGCAGAGTCTCTCCATATAGCACTGACTGTCCTGGAACTCATTTTGTAGACCAGGCTGGAGGCTGCCTTTGAACTCACAGAGATCCACCTGCCTCTGCCTCCAGAGTGCTGGATTAGAGACATGCCCCACCATGTCTGGCTTTTTTTTTTCTTGAGACAGGATCTCACTTTGTAGTTCAAGCTAGTGTGGAACTCTCTTTGTAGCCCAGACTGGCCTACAACTTGTAACCTTGCCTCAGCTGCTCAATGCTGGGATTACAGATGTAATTTGTATTTTGAAGTCAGAAGATTTAAAGTCGGATGCCAGTCCTATCATGATAATGCTGTCAAGCTGTCTGAACTTAAGGCTCCTTTGGCGTCACTCAGGATCCGTGGGGAACTACGTATGTCTGCCATATTGTAGCTCAGAAAATGGCAGCTGCTTGTGCTGGACCACTCGCAGTGGCCTGTAACTCCAGCTCCAACAGTTCCAACGCCCTCTTCTGGCCTCTGTGGGCGCTGCACTCACATGCACATACCCACACACATACAATAATTTAAAAATTAAAATAAATCTTGTAGGGCAGTGGTGGCGCACGCCTTTAATCCCAGCACTCTGGGAGGCAGAGGGAGGTGGGTCTCTGTGAGTTTGAGACTAGCCTGGTCTACAGAGCGAGATCCAGGACAACCAAAGCTTTACAGAGAAACTCTGTCTCGAAACGCCACCGCCCCCCAAAAAAACCCTCTTAATATTAAAAAAAAAAAAAAAAAAAAAAAGGTAGCTGTTATAGAGTTTAAAATCTGAGAATCTAAGCCAGACTACGGATCCAGATCCTGGTTTTACTTCTCCCTAGCTGTGAGCTCACTTAACTGGCTTAGGTCATCTGCTTCTCCCACGAGCCTCCTGGTCTGTAAACTAGGGACAAGAGTTATCAGCCCATCAACCTCAGGAGACTAGCCAGTGTGTGGTGGAGACTCAAGTCAGCAGATGTCAGCAGTTCTCATTTAGTATCCCTGAAAGCATACCACATGGAATCATGGCATCTGGTCACTAACTCCGTTTCCTTTCTGACAAACCCTACCCTCCTCAGGAGGAAGAGACCCATACCCAGCTATGGAGAAAGAAACAGGTGAACAAAGATGACCCCACAGAGGGAGGCTGAGCAGCAGCAGCAGGTACGGAGGAAACTTTCCCAGTTCTCAGCCTGGTCTACCTTGTCATGTGCTCACTCATCACCCCTCACCACAGTCAATGTCCAAGCCAGGTATCTTAGGAGAGCCAGAGAGATGAGTAAGAAGTTTGCAGAGGCTCGGGGTAGGAGGTTATTGGAAGAGAGTGTGTCTTACAAGACACATATGGAAAACAGCAACTATCAGATTCAATAAACACCAACTCAGAGCCCCAAACCTGTGATTTTACTATTTGTTTTTGAGATCAGGTCTCACTATCTAGCCCTGGCTGGCCTCGATCTATGTAGATGAGACTCAAACTCACAGAGATCTGCCTGCCTCTGCCCTCTGCATGTGCAGTGGTGTTAGAACACAGATCTGCCTGCCTCTGCCCTCTGCATGTGCAGTGGTGTTAGAACACAGATCTGCCTGCCTCTGCCCTCTGCATGTGCAGTGGTGTTAAAACACAGATCTGCCTGCCTCTGCCCTCTGCATGTGCAGTGGTGTTAAAACACAGATCTGCCTGCCTCTGCCCTCTGCATGTGCGGTGGTCTTAGAACACAGATCTGCCTGCCTCTGCTCTCCACGTGCGCGGTGGTGCTGGGACAAAGCTCCTGTACACATCAGGCACCAGTTCCACTTCAGCGCCACATTCTCCAGCCCGAATCCTGGACTTTACATGCTACTCTTCCAGATGTGCACTCCATCTGGTATTTCTCAGAATGGGACCTTCCTTCTCGTCCCTTCTCTTGTTCTCTTTTTTCTTCTCTTTGAGAAAGTCTAGCTAGGAAGCCACACCGGCCTCCGATCTGAGCTCTTGCTTCAGCCTCCCACATGCAGACGTGAACCGCCAGGGTTGGCCTTATCTTGTTTTCCTATCAGGATTTCCACCTAGTCATAGTCATCTACAGTTTAATTAAAGGTGCTGCTTACACTAGGGTTATGTGCGTTTCAGAGAACAGAACAATCATGGACTGAAATTGTCCGCATCTGTTGAAACATGAAGCAGTGGCAGCTTGGGGCAGGCACTTGTTTTATACAGAGAGCGCTCTACGCTCTACATTATCATCCTCAGCCACACCTAGAGAACAGGCGTTAAAGTGTTAGGCTGTGGCTGGCTAGCGGCATCTCTCATATGTCTCTCTGGAAGCCTAACAGAGAGAGCCTGGTTGGATGTTGCTAATCTGGAGGGGTGAATGCAGAAAGGGCACCAAAGAGAGTCATGAGCTGAAATCTTACATCTCTGGAGTCTTGGACTTGTTCTTGCCGTTGAAGAACTCAGGGAGAGCCCTCCGTTCGATGGCGTGGACACTGCAAGAGAAGTTACAGCGGATTCAGAAGGTACCAGGGGCGTGAGAGAAGCCCTGAAGGAGTGAGGTCATAAGCGCCCTGAACTGTCGAGGGGAGCCGGGAACTCCTCTGGAAGGAAGTGCGCCGCCAACCTCGCCGAGGCAGGAAACAGGACGGCACAGGGCAGAGGCACCGAGGGCTACGTTGGCCCAGTACCTGTTGTAGTCAAACCAGGCGGCGTAGCTGGGGATGATGATGTGGTGGGTCTGCTCGGTCACGTTGTCCTCGTGCAGGTCTGGGTTCTTGGTCTGCTCCCCTTTGTTGCCGGTGCTGCTCTCATCCTCATCCTGTGAGTACGGAGGCTGCTGGACACTCAGCGTCCCCACTGCCCGCCAGCATCCCTCAGTCTCTCCTACACCCAGGAGCACGGGCACTAACAAGAGGTGGTGAGGAGGAGGAGCATGGGCCCTGGGGCTCTGAGTGGGCTGCAGCTCTGAGCAACAGCCAGAGCAATCTACGGTGGGAAAAGCCCAGGCAGAAGGAACTTTACAGCCACAACCACACAGAGAGGTAGAGCCTCTCTAAACTGGCTCCACCTTGCCCGTGGTCTCCATGTTCTCGTCCTCCTGTTCATCTGAAAGAGAGAGAAGGCCAGATGTAAGGCCAGAGCCTCCAGAGGCGCGAGGGCCTCCTGGAAAGCCACAAGGCTGGGGAAGGTGAGCTCTCCCGGTCTTACCCAGGTCAGTCATGGTGCCTCCTTTGACTGGGGCCGACTCCGAGTCCTTCTTAGTGTTGACTGCCAGGAGACAGAGCCACTGTATTAGACACGTTAGCCAAAATCAAGCCCTCGGTTCTCAACTATTAATAGTTTTGCTTGCTTTCTCAAAAAAACTTTGAAACACACTAGTTAATTTATTGCCTTACCCAACCAATGATTCCATTTAGCTTCCTTATCTATGTGTATAAACTCCTATGATTCTCCTGCCTCAGCATCCTGAGGGCCATTCCTGTCTTTGGTCCCTGTTTTCCTGTATCATCTTCTATGAATTGGAACTGGATCATCTATAGATAAGTAGTTAGACGCCAACCACCCTTGGTGTCCGGGCAACTGAACCTAGAGTCTCCTGCATGTACACAAGGGCCCCACCGGGGTGCGGCCTCAGCCCTGAGCCTTTCGTTTTTGTTTTTATTTTGAGACAGTGTCTCATGTATTCCAGGCTTCCACCTTGCTGTGTGACCAGGAGTGACCCCGATTCTCCAGCCTGCACTTCTGAGTGGTGGGATTACACCCTGCTCCACAGGCCCAGTTCCTCAGCACTTTCTGTTCTTTTTCCTCAATTTATTTATTTATTTATTCTTGCTTTTGCTTTTTGAAACAGCCTCAGGCTGGAGAGATGGTTCTGTGGTTAAGAGTACTGGTTGCTTTTACAGGGGTCCTTAGTTCAATCCCCAGCATTTACATGGTGGTTCACAACCATCTATAATTGTAGTCCCACAGAACCCGAAGCCCTCTGCTGGTGTGCAGATGTACATGCAGACCAACACCCATATACATAAAATACATAAATAAATAAATCTTGGGCTGGAGAGATGGCTCAGTGATTAAGAGCACTGGCTGCTCTTCCAGAGGTCCTGAGTTCAATTCCCAGCACCCACATGGTGGCTCACAACCATCTGTAGTGAGATCTGGTGCCCTCTTCTGTGTACATAATAAATAAATAAATCTTTAAAAAAAAAAAAAAAAGAAAGAAAAAATAAATATTTTTTCTTTTTCTTTTTTAAAGAAACAGAATCAAGCAGTGTAGGTTGGTTTTGAATTCACTATGTGGCTAAGACTGGCTTTGAACTCTTGATCAACCTGCCTCTGCCTGCCAAGCACTAATTACAGGTATGAGCTACTACTATACTTGACTTTGCTGCTTCTTTTGAGACAAAGTCTCATTAAGTTGCCCAGATTGACTTTAGGAGTCGTCATTCTGCAGCCCAGGTAGGCTTGGTACTACTTACACCTCTACTGCCTCAACCTTGCAAGTAATTAGAATTATAAACCTCTGCTAGCCGGGCGGTGGTGGCGCACGCCTTTAATCCCAGCACCTGTGAGGCAGAGCCAGGAGGATCTCTGTGAGTTCAAGGCCAGCCTGGTCTATAAAGCAAGTTCCAGGAAAGGCGCAAAGCTACACAGAGAAACCCTGTCTCAAAAAAACAAAACAAAAAAAACAACAACAACAACAACAAAAAAAAACCACAAACAAACTATGCTAGGCCACTAGGCCTGGTTGAATCGTTAGATCTTAATTAATTAATTAATAATATTATTGTTTTTGTTTTGAAGACAGGGTCTCACTGTGCAGCCCTAGCTGTCTTGGAACTTGATATAGACCAGGCTGGCCTCAAACTCACAGATATCCACCTGCCTCTGCCTCCTGAGTGCTGGGATTAAAGGCCTGTGCCACCATGTCTGGCCAGACCTTAATTTATTTTTATTTTATTTTATTTATCTTTGAGACAGGGTCTTTCTATGAAACCTGGCTGTCCTGGAATTCACAATGTAGCCCAGGCTGGCCTCCAACTCACAGAGCTCCCCTTGTGTCTGCCTCCAGAGTGCTGGGATTTAAAATTATGTGACTCCATGTCTGGCTTAAATTTTTTCCCCCCAGAGCTGAGGACCAAACCCAGGGCCTTGTGCTTGCTTGCCTTCAATATTTAAACAAGATTGTTTAAAACTGTCTGCAGTGCTGGGGATGGAATGCAGGACCCGCACCCACAGGCAGGTGCTCTACAATAAGCTGCACCCCCAACCTAATCTTAAACCTTTTAAAGCACGACACTTTGCTCAGCTGACGTACACAACGTCCAGGAGAAAACAGCTTCCCAAATCTCACCCCTGAACTATATTTCTGGAGTATCTGAGGCCAGTGAACGGGACAGAGACCACAGTACTGGAGTGCAGCGTCCTCTACAGGGTGCCCAACGTGACCCGCCGAGATACAGAAGAAAAGCAGCTTCTCTTTAGAGCTGTTCCTGATGCCCTTTACATTTTTCTCTCTTTTTAAAAAATATCTGCTTTAATATAATATGTACACACGTGTATGTGTGTGAACATGTGTAAAGGGTGCCTCTGGAAGCCGGAAGAGAGCACCGGATCCCCTGGAGATTTTTTAATATAATCCATCTGTGGGTGATGGGAAGCCCAGGTCCTCTGCAAGAGCAGCATGCACCCTTAACTGCTGAGCCATTTTTTAACCCCAACATTTTTCTTTTTAAAAAATTCAAATTTATTGAGTATGTGTGGGAGTGTACGTGTGTTTATGTGGAGGTCAGAGGTCTACATTGGTGTTATTGTCTATCACTCTCCTTTCTTTTTTGAAATGAGGCTTCTCACTGAACCTGAGCTCAGATTCAGCTAGACTGACTAGCTAGCAAGGCCCTGGGCTCTTCCTGCCTCCACCTCAGTACTGGGATTATGGCACACACTGCCACACTCGGTGTTTTATAGGGTGTATTAAGGATTGGCACTCAGGTCCTCAGGATGACCCATCTCTGCAGCACCTTTTTTTTTTTTTTTTTTTTTAAAGACAGGGTCTCACGTATCCCAGGCTGGCCTTCAACTCCTGATTCTCCTGCTTCCCACATGCTGGAATTACAGAGCTGCACCACAGTGTTACGTATTAAACTCCGGGCTTCGTGCATGCTAGGCAAGCGCTCTAACAAGCAATACCCTTGGTCTAGCTTTCTTTCTTTCTTTCTCTCTCTCTCTCTTTCTTTTTTTTTTTCCAGAGACAGGGTCTCTCTGTGTAGCCTTGGCTGTCCTGGAACTCATGCTGTAGACCAAGCTACCCTCAAATTCAGAGATCCACCTGCCTCTGCCTCCTGAGTGCTGGGATTAAAAACGTGTGCTACCACCACCACCCAGCTACTACGAATACATTTTAAAAGCCAATAGATTTTACTTTCACATGGCCAAAAACAGCGTATCAGAAAAAAAAAATCCTGCTGGGTGGTGGTGGTGCAGACCTTTAACTCCAGTACTCAGGAGGCAGAGGCAGGCAGATCTCTGTGAGTTCGAGGCCAGCCTGGTCTACAAAGTGAGTTCTAGGACAGCCAGGGCTACACAGACAAAGCCTGTCTTGAAAAACAAAAACAAAATATAATTTTTTTAGAGGTTTGTTTTTATGTGTACGAGTGTTTTGCTAGAATGTACGTCTGTGTACCACCTACACGCAGTGCCAGAAGAGGGTGTTGGGTCCTGTGGTACTGGAATTCGACAGTTGTGAACCGCCATTATGGGTGGAGGGCATCAAACCTGGGTCCTCTGCAAGAGCAGTCAGTGCTCTTAACCACTGAGACACCTGCCCAGGCCCCTACCCCACTCCATTTCTTAATGACAATGTTTGCATGTGTTTTATAATGGCCCTAAAGTAATGCTTTGGTAGTATAATTTGCATAATTTGTCTTGAAACTTATATATAAATATATATTATATATATATATATATATATATAAACGATTTATTTATTTGATTGATGTTTGCCTACGTGTGCATCTGTGCCAGGGTGCTGAATACCCTAGAAGTGGAATTAAAGATAGTTGTGAGCAGCTGGGTGGTGGTGGTGGTGGTGTAGGCCTTTAATCCCAGCACTTGGGAGGCAGGGGCAGGCGGATCTTTGTGAGTTCGAGGCCAGCCTGGTCTACAGAGTGAGATCCAGGACAGGCTCCAAATCTACACCGAGAAACCCTGTCTCGAAAAACAAAAAAAAAAAAGATGGTTGTGAGCTGCCATGTGGTTGCTGGGAACAAAACTCAGGTCCTCTGGAAGAGCAGCCAGTGCTCTAACTGCTGAGCCATCTCTCCCGCCCCCTTCTTGAAATATATTTTATTGATGGTAAGGCATAATCAAAGCTATGAGGGTAGAGAGACAGCTCAGTCACTAATGTGCTTGTTGCACAGGCCTGAAGACCTGATCGCTCCTTAGTATCCATGTAAAAGGCAGGCACAGGCACAGTGGCATGAACTTCTACTCACAGCCCTGGGAAGAGGGAAAAGCAGTCCCTGAGGCTCACGGGCAAACCAGACTAGCCTAATCCTGCACACCCAGGTCTCAAAACACAAGGCAGAGGAGAGATCCAACTCCCGGTTGTGTTCTGACCTCCACACATGCACCGTGGCAAATCCCCCCCCACACACATACGCACCGGGGCAAGTCTCCGCCCCCCCCCCACATATGCGTGCGCCAACAAATGTTAAAAACACAAGGTAGAGGCTCCTGAGGAATGACACCTGACGCTGAACGCCGGCCTCTACAAGCTTGCGTATGTGCTCACACATACACAAAAGGATCTGCAGTTCAGTGGTAGAGCATTTGCTAGCACACAGGAGGTCCTAGGTTTGATCCTCAGATCAGAAAAACAAAGTCTGCAGACAACTCTTAGTTGAAAGCTTGTCCCTATCAGACATGGGTGTGAAGCCAGAGGATTTCTCAGGGGAATGATAATTTCACTAGTCAGCCACGCAGAAGGGAAAGCTGCTTTGGATCTGGGAAATCAGCCCTTTTAGAGCTTGGCACAGCAGGGATGGGAAAGGGAGGGGGTTAGCCTGGGGGCTCGGCGTGGCCCATACCTGTTTTGGGGAGCGTCACCTCTTCTACGTTCGGGACTGGGGAGGGCTCATCCATGTCTTTCGTCAGGTCTTCTTGTTCCTCTTCTCTGTGGCCTCGCTTTGACTTGGTGTAAGGTGTTGATGGTCTGGAAAGGAAAAGAGAGAGACCCATCAGGGTGGAGCTGGGTGGAACAGAAGCCGGTATGTGCAGAGTGACGGGGGGTGGTGCAGGAGGCTTTCTGTCGGGAGGCTAAGCTTTCCTTCAGTTTCATGTTGACTGGGACTAAAACCATGAAGCAGGCACAGGAAGATTCCCTCACGCTCCTCTCAGACACCCGGCCGGGGCAGTGACTTTGAGAAGCATCTCTTTCCTCTGACGTGTGTCAAGGGGACAGTGCATGTGGGTGCAGTTGAAAGGCTGCATACCCTTTCTTAGCATTCTTCTTCTTAGCTTCTGGGGTTGGCGACGGAGAGGGAGATCGCTTCCTCTTCTTATAGTTTCCCCCCTTCTTGTCCCGTCTGTCTGAATCCGGGCTGTTTACCTGCACATCAGAGAACTGGGATGAATGTGTGCCTCCAGCTCCCAGTGAGGCTTGCTCTGAGGTTTAAGCTAAGTGCCTAAGAAAAAAGAGCAGCCGGGCGGTGGTGGCGCATGCCTTTAATCCCAGCACTCGGGAGGCAGAGGCAGGCGGATCTCTGTGAGTTCCAGCCCGGTCTACAGAGCGAGTTCTGGAACAGCTAGGGCTGTTACACAGAGAAACCCTATCTTGGAAAACCAAACAAACAAACAAACAAACAAAAAAGAGCATAATTTTCACCTCATCTGTCAAGGTCTTAGCTGAAATCTTCTTCCGCCGGGAAGCAGGGCTTTTGTCGTCGTTGACTTCGTAGTCTTCCTCATTCATCCACTCATTGAATGTGTCGGTGTCAAGGATCCACTTGGCATGAACCTCAAGTGCAAAGGCAGACGTGTTGCAGAGTTACTGGAAGCCACGGCTCTGTCTGGAGCCTCTCCGCACATTACGCCCACAGCACAGAGCCTCTGCTCCGGAGAGAGCTCTGGTCCTGGGTGTTCTTCCAGGGGTGGCGGTTAGGAAAGCTCACCTTCCTAGGTTTCTCAGGAGTTGGAGCATCTTCCACAGACGCTTCAATCTCGCTAGCTGGAATCCACGTGTCATAACTGCCAGGAGAGAGTCAGCATGAAGCAGACAACTGGACGCAGGGGTAGAAAGCAAGAGCAGTCTTGCGCTTTTCTGTCTTCACTGCAGAGACGGAACCATGGCCGTGTACGACCCAACAAGCTCCTCCACTGTGTTACACACCCAGTCCTGCCTTTTCCACTTACAAGAAATGCTCAGCTGCTGATTTGCCCAATTAAACTGGGACTATTATTTACCACAAAGCAGTAGAAGCATATTATAAAATATTTCAGGATGCTGGATGTGGCAACTTACGTCGATAATCTCTGTACGAGGAGGTGGAGGCAGGAAAATCGACTCCAGTTCAAGGCCAGCCTGAACTATACAGAGAATTCAAGACCAGCCTGGTCACTGGATCTTGTCTCATAACAAAAATGCAGAAGAGGGCTAGAGGCAGCTCAGTGGTGTGTAGCTGGCGAGCAACATGGCTCCTGGACTCAAACTATCAACAACAAAACAGGAACAAAAAACTAAAGCCAGGCTTGGCGGGGCATGCCTATAATCCCAGCACTCCAGAAGCCGAGGGAGGAAAATCTGTGTCTGAGGCAGCCTAAAGAGCATAGTGAGATACCGTCTCAAAATTCCAAGTAGCAACCGGGCAGTGGTGGCACATGCCTTTAATCCCAGCACTTGGGAGGCAGAGCCAGGCGGATCTCTGTGAGTTCGAGGCCAGCCTGGTCTCCAAAGCGAGTTCCAGGAAAGGTGCAAAGCTACACAGAGAAACCCTGTCTCGAAAAACCAAAAAAAAAAAAAAAGAAAAAGAAAAAAAAAATCCAAGTAGCAAACCAATCAACAAACAAAAACACAGAAGAAAAAAACTTAAAAAAAAAAAAAGTATGAAAATAATCCAGCATCGATGGTGACTATGGGAGTCTGGGGTCAGCCTGCGTCACATGGTGAGTCCTAGGCACCTGTGCCAGTTCACACCTCTCCTTCAAACACAATCACGCTGGGCGGTGGTGGCGCACACCTTTAGTCCCAGCACTCGGGTGGCAGAGGCAGGTGGATCTCTGTG
This sequence comes from Peromyscus leucopus, assembly GCF_004664715.2. Taxonomy (NCBI): domain Eukaryota; kingdom Metazoa; phylum Chordata; class Mammalia; order Rodentia; family Cricetidae; genus Peromyscus; species Peromyscus leucopus. The sequence continues at coordinate 1,932,824 of NC_051078.1, forward strand.
AGTTCGAGGCCAGCCTGGTCTACAGAGTGAGTTCCAGGACAGACACCAAAACTACACAAAGAAACCCTGTCTCAAAAGGAAAAAAAAAAAAAAAGAATTACAATTATATTACACTTGGTATTTATGTTTTCTTTGGTAACTTTTAAAAATCATTTTCTTTTATTATTATTATTATTAGCCATGTGTATGTGTTTAGGCATGTATGTACATGATTGCAGGTGAAAAGAAGAAATTATTTCAGACATGTTCATGAGATTGATGTTTTCAAAGAGCTTTCTATGTTTTTTGTTTTTTCCCATTGTTTTTTTCTCATAAATTTAAATGTGCAACATTCACTTACGTTATGAAAAGCTAGTCTAAAATATTTTGTATTTAAAAACAGAATTAAACTACTCTAAACCAAAAATCATTTTCTTTTAATCTTACATGCTATTTTCTTTGTGCCCCCTGAAAGGGTTTAGAAGTCCTAGGCTCAAGTGACCCTCCTGTTTCTACCTTCTGGGTATCTCAAACTATAGATGCTAACCAATATGTCTCACTTAAATTTGCCTATAAAGTATCCATATTGTATCACTTTAAAGGCTGCATAATAGCCCAGGGTAATTATATACATCTTTGGAAACATTTTTCCTATTACACATAGCTTAGGCTGGCCCTAAACATCCCAGGACACCGAGGATGACTCTGAATTTTTTTTGTTTTGTTTTGTTTTGTTTTTGTTTTTGTTTTTTCAAGACAGGGTTTCTCTGTGTAGCTTTGCGCCTTTTCTGGAACTCACTTGGTAGCCCAGGCTGGCCTCGAACTCACAGAGATCCGCCTGCCTCTGCCTCCCAAGTGCTGGGATTAAAGGCATGTGCCACCACCGCCCGGCCGACTCTGAATTCTTGATCCTCTTTCTTTGGTGTCTCAAGGGCTGAGATTACAGCTTGCTTTTGCTTTACATCAAAACCTATGACATCAACCAGCAGAAAGGCAGGTGTACAGCTGCATGCCACACAGCCTGAGGACTGGAGCTGGACCCCTGGAACCCAAGTGGAATGAAAGCATTGGCCCCCAATCCTGACTTCCAGATATGTACCTGTACACATGCAAACACACACACACACACACACACACACACACACACACACATAACAAAGAGAAGGCCAGGTGTGGTAGAACAATCCTTTAATCCCAGCACTCAGGAGGGAGAGGCTAGTGGATGTTTGTGAGTTCAAAGCCAGTTTGGTCTACTGAGCAAGTCAGGCTAAACATGGCTACAAGTGAGACCTTGTCTCAAACAAATACGTACATATGTATGTATGTTTGTATGTATGTATGTATGTACATACATATGTGTGATAAAAAGGAAAACAAGTTGACCTGAGGGATGATACAGTCAGCAAGCATAAAGACCTGAATTCTATCCCCAGAACCTGGGCATGGGGCTGAGGAGATGGCTCAGCAGTTAAGAACAACTCTTGCTCTGGCACAGGACCCAGGATCAGTTCCTAGCACCCAGATTATGGCTCACGACTGTCTGTAATTCCAGTTGAAGAGAATCTGTAGGCACCAGGCATGCGTGTAGTGCACACACATTAATGCAGGCAAAACTCGGATCACATAACATTAAACAAACAATCCTAGGCACGGTGGCTTATGCTCGCAACCCCAGAGCATCAAAGGTACACAAAGGGGGATCCCAAGGCCCTCCGGCCATCCAGTCTAGACCAGCTGTTCCAGGCCAATGAGAAACCCTGCATTCCTGAGGATGAACTGAGGTTACACACACACACACACACACACAGCCAGTGTGGTGGCGCACGCCTTTAATACCAGCAGTGAGGAGGCTGAGGCAGGAGAATTGCTACATGTTTGAGGCCAGCCTGGTCTACACAACAAGTTCTGTGCCAGCCCGGATTACACAGCAAACTCCTGTATCCCAAGGAACCAAACAAGGAAATAAACAGCCCAGAAGCCTCCTGCTCGGCCAGACGGCTTCTGCGTCTGGCGGCGGCTGCTTCTCCTGACCACCGAGACCCCATCCTCACCTGTCGGGGTAGTAGCCCCAGTGCAGAAGAACTTGTTTGTCCCTCTTCATGACTGGCCGCACCCATTCCTCTGAGGACAGAGACAGAGAAGGGAGATGAGCTGGGGCACAAAGAGCGACTAGACTGAGGCTTGACTTAAGTGCTCTCCTGCTCCAATGGGAGACTCAGTGGCAGGGACTCAGGGGATGAGGACTTGGGACTGCAATGCTCGGAACCTCAGGTGGCGTACGGTGACCTAAGTCACCCTCCATCACGGCCCAGGACAAGAAAGCCTGGTCTCACCTTCTTCCAGGTTCCCTGGGACAGGGTACACAACATGGGAGGCGTTGCTCTTATCCTCGGTGACGGTTCCCTGGGCAGCACAAGGAAAAGCAGGTAAGTCTACTTCCTCCTGAATTACTCTCGAGGACAAATAAAAGAATTAAAATACAACCACAGATCTCCCTTTCTAATGACATCTTTCTGGTGGTGGCATTAAAATTAAGTTTGTATTTTCTAGCAACCCCACCTGAGCGGCAAGGAAACACTGTGGTAATGATGTGTTAGCATTGGAGAAAAGCCAGACTTAAATGTCCCCACAGACAGCCCTCCGCATAGATTCCCTGCATATTGGAGGTGTTTGTGTGTGCAGAAGCTAGAGGTCAACCACAAGTGTCCTTTATATTTTTGAGACAGTTAACCAGCTTGACATTCTAGCTAGACTAGCTGCTTATCGGGCCCCCAGGATCTACTTGTTTCTACGCCCAGCACTGGAGTTATAGGTACGAACCCCAACATCCAGGCTTCACGTGTTCTGAGGATCCAGACCCAGGTCTTCATGCTTAGAGACCTACCCAAAGGGAATTTAAATGGACTGTATGTGCCTACCCATAATATCTGCTTCTTATTAAATAGTTCCCAAGAGCGGAGATTTTGTTGTGGTTGTTCTAACAGAATCACTCTACAGTCCAGGCAGGTCTGAACACACTATGCAGCCAAGCACGACTTTGAACGTTTGATCTTTCTGCTTCTACTTCTCAATTGCCTGGGCATATCACTGCACCTGATCCCAAGGTTGCATTTATTTGAAATCAGGCATGTCTAGTTCAGTGGAAGATGCTCTCCTTCATCCAGGCCAATGCAATGCCAAGGAGCAGTGATCACCCTATCAGGCCTGGGAAGTGGAGGAGACAGACAGGGCCGGTGCTGCTCAAAGGCTTGACTGTAGTTTTCCACGGGGTGTGGGGTGTGGGGGTGGGGACAGGACAGAAGAAAATGCGGCACTCCGCTGCCTGGTGAAGACACCCTCGATCATGGCGGAACAGTGTAGCAATGGTAACAATGCGAGAACCAGTCAGGACAGAAGCCCCTGACTTACCTGCCTTCCCTCACACTCACCTGATGTCTCTTAACAATGTCCTTTAACTTCCCTAGCAGTTTGGGCTCAATCTCTGGGCACAGGAAAATGTTAGGTCGAGACAGGCAATTATTCTGTGAGAAGAAGTAGATGAGATGAGGGAACACCATTCTGTGTTCTTACTTCGGAAGGGGAAATGGGCGGGAGGTGTGCTTGAATATTACCTGCACCAAGGACTTCTCAATGGTCATGAACATTTCCACATTGCGGTCCATGCGTGACGGATTCTGGAAATCGTAACGCCGCCTTGTAAAGGGACAATAATCGAGTAAATTATAGTTTATGTCTGGGGGAAGGGGGAGGGTACAGGACTTTCCTCTTTTTATTTTTTAATTTATATTTTTCTTTTATGTGTATGGGTGTTTTGCCTGCTTGTGTGCACCATGTGCCTGAAGAGGTCACAAGAGGTCATGGGATCCCCTGGAACTGGGGTTACAGAAGGTTGTGAGCAGCCCTGTGGGAATGGGACCATGTCCTCTGGAAGAGCAGCCAGTGTTCTTAACCACTGAGCCATGTCTTTAACCCCTAGGGTATATAACTTCTTCTTTTTGGTTTTTCAAGATAGAGTTTCTCGCTGGGCGATGGTGGCGCACGCCTTTGGCCAGGTGGATCTCTGTGAGTCGAGGCCAGCCCGGTCTACAGAGTGAGATCCAGGAAAGGCGCAAAGCTACACAGAGAAACCCTGTCTCGAAAAACCAAAAAAAAAAAAAAAGATAGAGTTTCTCTGTTTAACAGCCTCAGCTATCCTAGAACTGGCTGTAGCCCAGGCTGGCCTCGAATTCAGAGATCCACCTGCCTCTGCCTCCCAAGTGCTGGGATTGAAGGTGTGCGCCACCAACTCCCAGCTTGGTTCGTAACTTCTTAACAGGGGATGTTAGGAGATAATCTTGTCACCGATTTTGTCCCAATCACAGGGACGAAGGGTTCCTGGTCTCCTGCATGTCACTCTGTGTTTAATCCAAAAGGACCGAGTCTGCGACGCCGGCCCAGAGCCCCCTCCCCACAGACTCCACACCCACTCATTCGTTGTGGGGACTCCTCTGGCTATCACATCTGCTTTCCCGATCTATCAAAATAAAAAGGCACAGGATTTCTAATGTGTTCTTTCACTTCAGAAGGACCCCAGGAAGAAGTGGGAATTTTCTCTAAACTAAACATGAAAAGCAGAGAGAAGGCATCTCACCATCCCTGGTCACTCTTGAATTTGTAGGCAGCTGCAAGAATGTGGCACAGGGATCCTCCTGCTTTGAAATCTAGGAAACATTTGATCTACAAAATTGAGACAGGGAAAAAGTGTGTGAAAGTTACATTGTAAAAATTTTCTTTGTCACATAAAAATCCTGGCACGGATATCCCATTCTGAAATGACCTCCCTCTCCAATGCTTTGTTTGTCTGTTTTTAAGACAATGTCTCACTATGCAGCCCTGGCTGGCCTAGAACCCACATGCAGACCAAGCTGGGCTGGAACTTGTGGCAATCCCCCGCCTCTATCTCCTGGGTACTGGGAGTAAAGGCGTCACCACTATGCTCGTCCCTCAGAGTTGGGACCCACATGTTACTGCATCATTTGACCTGGACAGTTAGAAAAGAAACCAATATACATAAAGAAAACGTCACTTTGGACCAAGTACTCCACTGGATGACCTCGTGTACTACTGACGAAACACTACAAGGTAGGTCTACTTAGTTCACGTGGAGATGAAATTATTAAGACTCATAAAGGCTATCCCACAGTCATCATGTCGCAGAACCAGGACTAACTACAACTTTATGCAAATCCAAATCTCATGGCCCCTTTTAAGGAATTACATGTCTTAATTGTGGTGTGTGTGTGTGTAGGTCACAGGGTGTGTTCTCTCCTTCCAGTGTGTAGGTTGTTCAAGAGACTCGGAATGAGCACTTTATCTACTAAGCCACCCCTCCTTTGTGGCACCGAAGATACAACCCAGGGCCTCTCACAGGCTAGGCAAGTACTCTCTCTACCAGAGCTATATCTCCAGAAACCCTTTTCTAAAATTTTAAGACAGGGTGGCTGGGTTCAATCTGTAATCTTCCTGACTCCGGCTTCTTCTTTGTTTTGTTTTTCGAGACAGGCTGGCCTCGAACTCACAGAGATCCGCCTGCCTCTGCCTCCCGAGCGCTGGGATTGAAGATGTGCACCGCCGTGCCTGGCTGTGGCTCAGGCTTCTACATGAGGGTCTATCGGATGTGTGCCACACCACACCTCCTCAAACCGCACTCTTGAATTTCACCTTTCTAGATTTATTTATTTTGTGCATGAGTGTTTTGCGTTGCTGTGCATCATACCAGTGTCCATGACGGTCAGAAGAATCCCTGGAGTTGGAGTTACGGATGGCTGTAAAGCTCCGTGTGGGTGCTGGGAATCAAACCCAGTGCTCCTAACCACTGAGCCATCCCTCCTGCCCCCAAACTGCAGACCCTTTTAAATCAAACCATGAGAGAGACACCAGAGGACTGAACCCCCCATTCTCAGATGACCTGTTGCACAGATTCTTCCACAGTGACAGGACAGTCAACTGGGGACTAACTCAAGCCGTACCCCCTGACTACTAGCGGAGACTATTCCTGTAGGAAATAAATCTACAGATATGGAATTTGAAGGAAAAAAAGGTGGGTTCTATTTCTGTTGTTCTTTCGAGACAGGGACTCATAATACAGCACACACTATCTGAACTGCTATGTAGATCAGGCTAGCCCCCAACTTTTGATTCTCCTACCTCAACCTCCCCAATTCCGAGATTACGCGCAGGTAGGGGGGAAAAATTTAGAGCGGAAACAGCAAAACACTCTCTTTCCAGTTTGGAGGACGCGTCCTGCTCCCCTGGCACTCACCGGCAGTTTAGTAAGCGGTGCGTTGCTGACATGTTTTCCAAAAACCTCTTCCTGGAACTGGAGCAGCTGTACAACCAGGCTAGACAGGGACTTGTTGGTCGGTGGCTCTGCTTGTATGTACTGAGGGGGAGGGAGAGGGAGAGGAACAGGCTCCAGACAGGTTCTCTGCCACCTCCCACCGCGTTCCCGTGAGTTCTTGGAAGCCCCTGGGACAGACAAAAGTGTGCCTGCCTCCCCCACACGTCTGTCTGTGCAGGGAGGGCTCTGGCCGCTCCTGAATTGTAGCGCCACAGCCCAGGTCGCCTGGACGGACAGCTCTGCACTCCTCTTTAGCTGCACCCCGACGACGCTGGCATTGCAGGACACCCTGAGAGCTGGCCACCTCGTCCCCAACCAACAGTAAAATGCTGAGGACACCCTGAGAGCTGGGCACCTCGTCCCCAACCAACAGTAAAATGCTGAGGACACCCTGAGAGCTGGCCACCTCGTCCCCAACCAACAGTAAAATGCTGTACGTGTAGGGAGTTCAAGGCAAGACAACAAGTGCCCCTTTGAGGCTCTTGGGGGAACACGATAAAAACAAAACAAAAACCAGGCTTCCACCCATCACGGTGCCTTTTGAGAGCCAGGCGCCGAGGCAGGGCAAGCTGGCTTCAAAACTCAGCCTGCGCGTTTTGCTTCCCCCGAAACCAGACGTGGCTGTCATGGTGGGGTCGCCTCTCCAGCAAGGAGCGCTGACCGCGTACCTGTCCTGCTAACAAGTAGGAAGACAACATCTCCCTATGCCTTCCGAGGAGACAATGCCGTCCAACCTTGCCGCCCCACGCTGCCTGGAATGCCACCTTTCTGTTCTGCTCACTGAGCCAGGGAGCTAATTTCCTCTTTTACCTTTTGACCCTTCGTCCCTCTCCCCTCGAGAGAGCCGGCACCTCTCGGCGGGAGGTGTCAAAAGATCCATGACAAAGAACTTGAGAGCCGAGTCAGGTCACAGCCGTCGACCCCCTCGGGGGCCTGGGCTCCCTTCAAGAGGTCAAGAGCAGAGGACCGGGACCCCGAGCCCCACGCGGGGGTGCACACCAGCGGTGCACAGGCCCAGCAGCTGTCAGGAGCTGACATGCACCGAGAGCCCAGGTGGTTTCGGAGCCGTGTGGACCGGCGGCGGGGGGTCCCGGGGCTGCCACTGACAGCCTGCAAGGCCGGGGTGCGGAGAGCTGGGGGGGCGCGGGGAGGAGGAACCCTTAGCCGGGGCAGCGAGGAAGCAGGCCGTGCCCCGGAAAAGGGGGAAAGGCCGAGCGCCACGGAAAGCACAAGAACGAGATCTGCTTTAAAAATAATAATAATAATAATAATAATAATAATAATAATATAATAAAGGGCAGGTAGGGCTTCTGGAACCCTTTTGTTCGCCGCCCTACCATTTCCAGTGGCGGGGTGGGGGTGGGGACCGGCGATCGGAAGCCTGCCGGGGCCTGGGGACCGGCTCGAGCCCAAGGCGACGGACGCCAGGCCGGCCGGCGGGGGGGGGGGGGGGCGGGGCGACTGTGAGCCCGGGGAGGGAAGGTCTGCGGGGCTGCTGCCCTGCAACCCTGTGCGCGCCCCGGTCCCCCGGGGGAGGCGGTGTGCAGGGGTGTGTGTGTGTGGGGACCTGGGAGACAGGTGACGACTCCCCAGGTGGAGACCCCGCCATCGGGGCCGCTCGGTGCCCGTCTACCCTCCTGCCGTCCCCATCTGCCTGCGCACCGACACAAAGCACCGGGCGACCGGGCGAGCGGGGAGGCCTGGGCCGCGGCTCGCGCACCCCGGCGGCTCGTACACACACCCCGGCTCGCGCACCCCGGCGGCTCGTACACACACCCCGGCTCGCGCACCCGGGCTTGCACACCCCGGCTCGCACACACACACCCCGGCTCGCACACTCCGGCTCGCACACACACACCCCGGCCGGCCCGCCCTGGGGCTCCGGTTGAGGGCGATCGGGCCCCGGGGCCGGCCGCCGCCCCGAGAGCCCCGAGCCGCGAGCCGCCGCGGGGAGCGTGGGGCCGAGGGCAGGGTGGGGGCGGGGTGGGGGAGGGGCGCGGGGAGGGGGGCGGCAGGCCGGGAGGGAGGGAGGGCGGCCGGGAGGGAGGGAGGGGCGGGCGCGCCGGCCCCGGGGGAGCCCGCGGAGCCCTTTGTCCCCGGCCCGTGCGGCCCCCGCGGCCCGGGCGCCCGTACCTTCTTGTAGTTCTTGCCGAGCCAGAGCCGCACGTTGTCGAACTGGGTCACGGTGTCCGCGGCCTCGTAGTACTTCACGTTGGGGCCGCCGTCCTTCTTCCGCACCGCCATCTTCCCGGGCTCGGGCCCCGCCGCCGCCGCCGCCGCCGCCGCCCCGCTCAGCGCAGCGCAGCTCAGCTCAGCGCAGCTCCCGCCTCCCCTCCTCCGCCCGCCCTCCCGCCGCCTCCCGCCGCCACCCGCCGCCACGGCCGCCGCCTCCCGCCGCCTGGGCCGGCCCCGGCCTGCGGAGCGCCCCCTGCCGGCGGCGCGGCCCGACGCGGCGGAGGAGCGGGCGGAGGAGCGGGCGGAGGAGCGGGCGGGCGGGCGGGCGGAGGAGCGGGCGGGCGGGCGGGCGGAGGAGCGGGCGCACCGGCGGGCGCACCGACGCGGCGGGCTCCCGGGCAGTGGCGGCTGCTCGCCCGCCGGGGTCGGTCTGGCGGCGTGAGCAGCGGGCTCCCTCTTGCACCGTCGCTCGGGGGACGCCGGTCTCCGGGAGCCCCGCCCCGGCGCCTCGGGGGCCCCCATCGTGCTCGTCCCCGCGGCGCTGCCATGAGCTCCTTCCGCGGGTTCCCCTTTCCCTTCCAGCCCCACGGGGGGCCCCGGTGCACCCGCCCCCTGCGGCGCCCCGCACCCCGGGTCCCTGGGGTAGGAGGGGGGGTCTGGCCCGTCGTCTCCGGTGAAGGAACGGGCCGGGCGAGCCCCGAGCCCCCGACTCTTCCCGGCCAGGCTCCGGGAGGGAGCCGAGCGGTCGCCCGAGCCGGCCGCGGCCGCCGCGCGGACCCCTTCTGTAAGCCCGCGGCAGAGCGCAGTTTTGGGAGTCACGGTGGCCGAGTGGTTAAGGCGTTGGACTCGAAATCCAATGGGGTTTCCCCGCACAGGTTCGAATCCTGTTCGTGACGGCAGCTTTTTGTTTTTGTTTTTTTTTTAAACACACACACACACCTTCCTATTTAAATGAGGAAATAAAAAGACCGCACCACTTCCCTGGGTCAGGTCAGGGTAGCGTGGAAGCTGATTATACACAGCTGTATCGGCCGCTCGCATACCAGGCACTTGGAGGATTCTGTAGCGGAGCATGGGATGAGGAAGGATTTGAGTGAAGATGTGTTTTGTTTGGGAATGTGGATGTTATGCAATGATAGGCAAGCCTGAAATTTCCAGGACAAGAGGGCATCTTTGAAATCCATGGCCTGATGACACTGGAGACCCAACAAACAGACATTCTCTCATTTGGGTTTTTGTTTTTTAAATTTTGGGCAGGACCTCGTGTATCCAGGCTGCCCTTGACCTTGTCCTGTAGCTAAGAATGACCTTGAACTTCCTCCGGCCCTGCTTTTCAAGTGCTGGCGTTACGGGTGTGAGCCGGCCAGGATACCAGGGTCACGCGGTGCTGGGACCGAATCGGGGTTCAGGTATATGCTAAGCAAGCCTGCATTTGAATTTTCTTGAGACTAACTTCAGGTATTACAGGCCTATTGAAACTTAACCACCGCAGATCCCGCAGCGGAGACAATAACTCGGTACTGAGTACTGGTTGAGTACCCGAAACAGGTTAAAATCTCTATGTATATTAACCAAGCCAGGGAACACATCCTTTCTCAACCTCTTACCCTTCCCTACCTCTTGGAGACTACTTCTTTTTATATTTAATTTCTTGCATAGCAAAATCTCCTCCATCCTTGGAGCTCTGAGGATTCATGGAGCTTGTTATGTATTTGTACCGGTTTCCGCCATCGTATGGGTATCTCACCGGCACCCTAACACTCTGCCTGGCCTCACGGCCATCACTAAATCCTCTGCACTCCTTAGGCTAGCTCTCCTCAATGCCCTGACTCACTGTAGCTGGAACCTATAATTCTCCCACCACCAATGAGTTGCGTGCAAGGAACCTTTCTGTTCCTTCGCTTTTTCAGACAGTCTCAGTGCAGCCCAGAGTGGCCTGCTTGAGACTCACGGCAATCCTTCTGCCTCGGTCGGCTGACTGCTAAGATTACATTTGAGCCACCACACCCACCTTGCAAGGAATCTCTTCTTCCATTTAAAAAAAAAATTCTATTTATTCCGCCTTCTAAATATGTTTTAAATCAGCCCAGTTGTGTGGTGGTCCTACCACTTGTCAGTCTTTGAGAAGATGCAGTAGGCTGGGGCGTGTCTTCGGGAGGCAGAGGCAGGTGGCTCTCTGTGAGTTCAAAGCCAGCCTGGGCTACAGAGGGAGTTCCAGGACAGCCAGAGCTACAGAGTGAGACCCTGTCTACTTCTGAGGACCGTGAGTTTCTATGTCTGGGTGTATGAGGCAGCCACGCGGCCACTAACCTTACCCGCCCTGCCATGGCTGTTGGTGTGGCAGGACCTGACACTTATAACCACTCTTCCCAGGTTATCTGGCCTTGTCCAGGCTGTTCTGTGTTGACAAGCTCTTCCTCATCCTTGTGTCCTTGTGTCCTTGGTCTCCTCTGGTCGGATGTGATGCCTCGTGTGTACAGTCCCAGCATTGGGAAAACGCACCGGAAAGATCGCTGTCCATTCAAGGTCCGGCCGAGCGGCACCGACGACCTCTTTGAGTAAGGACGCAGCTGAGCTGGTGGAGTACTGGAGCATGTGAGGCCTTGGGTTCAGTTCCTAGAACTTCATGAACTGGGTGTGATGGGCACACACCTGGGATCCCAGCACTCGGAAGGTGGAAGCAGGGGATCGGAAGTTCAAAATCCTCTTTTGCTACAGAGCAAGTCTGAGGCTGTCCTGTGCTATATGAGACCTGCCTTTTACAAAAGGAAAGAAAAGAAACTTTCTGACCACCTCCTGCTCCTCCCATCCTCCACGCTCACCGTACGGGAAGTCTTCACACTCGCGTCTTTACCTTGTTATGTGAATGAATGGACCCGTGTTCTCATTTCCATTCAGACTGGGCTGTACCTGTCCTGAGAGTTCGGATGCAGTTTTGTTTTGATCTCTTCAACAAGGCTTTAAACACAGTTGTGATCAAAGATGTATCACAGTAACTAATAGAATCCCATTTTCCCGCATGCTTTCAGATTAAACTCTCTGGAGAGCCAAAGGAAGAACTGACCAGCAGAGGGCAGTCAACAATCACGAAGGGAAGAAGGCCCCCACAGTTAACAAAATGGAGGCTGCAGATGGAGGGGACCTCCCAGCCGGGGAGTACTTGAAGATCCTCCTTCCACTGGAAGCCTCAGGTGCGAGACACCACTCCAGGTTTCTAACCTGCGTGACCAATAGATACTTCAGATTTCTCCTTGGGCATGGTGGCACATCCTTGTGATCCCAGCAAAGACAAGGCTGAGTGAGGCAGGAGGATCAATTGGAGGTCAACTTGGGCTACATATTGAGTTCAAGGCCAATCTGGGCTGTAATGAGGCCCTGTCTCAAAATACAGTTTTAAAAGACTTATTTTTATTGTTATATCTCACCACTGTAGCTTACTAACTCTGCTCTTTCAACCCTTTCTACCCCGACAGACCCATCTATCCTTTTGACTCCATGGTGAATGAACTGGCCCCTCCCTGTTCTCGAATATATTTACATCCCACTCAGTGTTTTAATCCTCAGCTCATCTTCTCCTTTCTATCTTCACTGAGGTTTACAATCCTGCTCGTTCTGGCCTCCTATGAAATCTTCCATGACACCTTTTTCTCAGGGTTTCTATCGCTGTGATGAAACACCATGACCAAAAAAAATGTTGGGGAAGAAAGGGTTTATTTGTGCTTCCATATCATAGTCCATCACTGAAGGAAGTCAGGACAGGAAATCTAACAAGGCAGGATCCTGGAGGCCAGAGGCCATGGGAGGGGAACTCTTCACAGGTTTGCTCAACCTGCTTTCTTATAGAACCCAGGGCCACCTGCCCAGGGATGGCACCATCCACAATGGGCTGGGCCCTTCCCCAACAATCACTAATTTCACTAATTAAGAAAATGCCTTACAGCCAGATCTTATGGAAGTTTTTTTTTTTTTTTTTTTTTTTTTTTTTTCAATTGGGGTTTCTTCCTCTCAGATGACCGTAGTCCATGTCAAGTTGTGCTGTGGAAAAATCTTTTTGTACACTGTGAAGATGTGTTGCTCTCATTGGTTTAATAAAGAGCTAAATGGCCAATAGCTAGGCAGGAGTAGGTATAGGTGGAAAAGCCAGACAGAGAGAAAGAAGAAGAAGGGTGGAGTTACCAGCCAGATGTAGAGGAAGCAGGATGGGTAGGTGAGGTAACAAGCCATGAGCCACGCGGCAGCATGTAAGTTAATAAATATGGGTTAATTTAAGTTGTAAAAGCTACTTAGTAACAAGCCTAAGCTATCGGCTAAGCATTTATAATTAATAATTCTCTATGTTGTTATTTGGGAGCTGGCTGGCAGGACAGAAATTTCCACCTACAAAGTCGACATAAAATTAGTCAGCACAACCTTGAAATTTTCCTGTTCCACTGGGTCAGTACTTCATGAATTCAGAACAGATGAAACCAGGCACCTCCACTTGACAATTCCAAATCACTATTTTCTTGTTTGTTAATTTACTTAATTAATTTAGATAGGCTAGCCTAGAATTGGCTATGCATCCCGGGCTAGTCAAACCTGTCATCCTCCTTCCTCAGCCTCTTTAGTGCTGGAATCATGGGCAAGCTCCACCACCCCTGTGCACTGTGGTTGGTTGAGACAGAATCTCATTGTGTAGCCCACAGTGTCCTAGAACTCACTATGTAGACCACACTGGCCTCCAACTCAGAGAACCACCTACCTCTATCTCTTGAGTACTGGAATTAAAGGTGAGCACCACCTTGCCTGGCCTGTTTTGTTTTATGGGGTTTCACTATATAGTCCAGGCTGGACTGGAACTTGCTGTGTTGTCCAAAACGGCCCCCAACTCCTGCCCCCTCTTGTGCTGGGGATTGAACCTGGCACCCTGGCATGCAAGTCCACTGAGCTCCATCTCTAGCCTGGACATGAATTCTCAGTCCTCTCACCCCAGCCTTCCCCATGCCTGCAGTACAGAGGTGTAACCCTTGAAAGGCTCCAATCCCGAGAACGGAGAGGAGACACATACTCAGAAACAAGCACACAGAAAAGTGGGATCAGGTGGACAGGGCCCTCTGATGGGGAAGCGCGGTGTGTTTATCATACACAATTGAACAGAGAGGCGACAGGCAGGTTATCAAATACATCTGAAGTAGGTGTCAAGATTACCAAAGAGCTGAACAAGGAAGCAGGTTCAGTTAACCTCAGCAGAAGTCTCTGTAGGGGATCAGTCTTCAGGTAGTATCAGGGAGGAGGGATAAAGCTATGGTGGACATTTTGTGCATAGACTCAACCTCTGCACATGGATGAGAGGAAGGCTTTGCCATCCTCTGAGCCTCATGGGGGTGTGTGTGCCATTTTTCCATGGGTCTCGGGTTACGGCACTTGACATGACTGCCCATGTCAAGGGTGCGTTCACTCAGGACATCCTGTTCCCCACGCAGTAAGTTTTAATGTGTGTGTGTGTGTGTGTTGTGGTGGTGTGCATGAGAACATGCCTGTGGGGTGAGAAGACCATTTCCAGGAGTCCCTCTACTGTGCGGACTCAGGATCCAGCCGAGGTCTTCCGGCTTGCCAGCACCTTTGACGGCTGGACCATCTTACTGGCACTGGTTTTTATTTTATTTTTCAAATAAATGTCTTTTTGACTCTAGCTTCCTACTATCTGGATACCTTCTGGATTAAAATTATTTCTTTAAATTTCATATATGTGTACTATATTCACAACATTTCCCCCCTTCTCCCACCAACCCATCCCATGTCACCCCCAACCCACAAATTCATGGCTTTTTTTTTTTCCTTTCTATGAGGCATGGTTTCACTATGAAGTCCAGACTGACCTTGAATTTATGGAAATTCACCAACCTCTACCCTCTACCTCGTAAGAGCTGGGATTAAGGGTGTGCACCACTATGCCCAACCTTCTCCTTTTCTTAATTATTCTCTCTCTCTCTCTCTCTCTCTCTCTCTCTCTCTCTCTCTTTCACACACACACACACACACACACACACACACACACACACACACACACACTTCCATAAATATATATGCCAGGTGTGGTGGCACACATGCCTTTAACCCCAGCACTTGGGAGGCTGAGACTGGAGAATTTGTGAGTTCGAGGCCAGCCTGGTCTACAGAGGGAGTTCTAGGACAGCCAGGGCTACACAGAGAGAGAGAGAGACCCTGTCTAGAAAAACATATATATATAACCTGCTGAGTTTATGAGTGAATTTAGTGTTGTTTATATGTGGTTTTTTTTTTTTTTTTTAAGGGGGCTCAACCCTGGAAATGACTAATTTAATTCTTCCTCTCTCAATTGCTTGTAGCTTTTCATCTAGAGGTGGGGCTCCATGAGATTTCCCTCATCCAAGTTGGTATGTCAACTGGTGTTGGGACTGTTCAGGTCTTGTTTGGCCATATTGTTGAGGTTTTACTGGTGAGCTTCCTGTCATATACAGAAGACACAATCTCACAGCTAATGTTCTCATCCTCTGGCTCTTACAGTCTTTCTGACCCTTCTTCCTCAGTGTTCCAAGCTGTAGATATAGGGGTTGTGTTGCAGATGTATCAGTTGGTACTGGATGCCCTACAGTCAGTTGTTTCTCTGCATTTTGATCACTTGCGGCTTTCTGTAATGGTCTAGTCTGCTTCAAAATGGAGCTTTTCTTGTGAGGGGTGAGAGCTACACGTACCTGTGGTGGAATATTAGTTAAAGGTGTGTTATACTCTTTTATGCTGTGGAATGTTTACTGATGCAAAGATGTGTTGCATTCTTTTATGTTGCATTTTTTTTAACTCTGTAAAACTGTTACTTTGCCTGCCTAAAACACCTGATTGGTCTAATAAAGAGCTGAACGGCTAGGCAGGAGAAGAGGCAGAGCTGGCATTCAGAGAGAATAAACAGGAAGAGAGAGAATAAAGGAGGAGAGGAGGACACCAGGGGCCAGCCACCCAGCCACCCAGCCACCCAGCCACCCAGCCACCCAGCCACCCAGCCACCCAGCCACCCAGCCACCCAGCCAGCAAAGGAGTAAGAAGTAAAGAAACACATATAAAGCAGGGAAAGGTGAAAGCCTAGAGGCAAAAGGTAGACAGGATCATTTAAAAGCTGGCTAGAAACAAGCCAAGCTAAGGCCAGGCATTCAAAAGTAAGAACAAGTCTCCATTTATTTATTTGGGAGCTGGGCGGTGGGCCCCCAAAGAGTAAAGAGTAAAAAACGACTGCACTTATCTGTGGGTATTAGGGCAAGCATTTAGGAAATTATGCTGGTTCATGAAGTGGCAGCGGTGGGTCCTCTAAGACCCACGACCTCACCAGCCACAATAGCCGGCCAGGATCACCAGGCGTGAACTCCCCTATGGAGTGGGCCTTGAGTCCAGTCAACAGTCACTACTGCATGTTTAGGGTTATCTTGCCATGCTGGTCATTGTTGTGGTTCATAGACTCTATAGTTGGGCAGGATATTGATTGGTTTTCCCCTCTGACAGCTTGCATAAGACTTTCTGGTACTTGTCCCCGGAAGAGACTTTCAGGTCGGATCCGGGTTGATTCCTCTAAGTCCTATAGAACCCCTTTCTTTTTAACCTTCTAGTCTTCCCAGTGGATAATTTACATCTGAGCGCGTTGGTCATCGCCATGTAACAGCTAGTTCCTGCTAGTCTCACGCTCTTCTCACTGTCAGCAGCAGCAGGTTAGTACCACTCTCCAATGACCTCAGCTACAAGCCAAAATAGTTTTTATGTAACCAACTGATTTTTTAAAATATTTTAATTTTCTATTTATGTGTATATACGTATATATGTTAGTGCCCATGGAGGCCAGAAGAGGGCATCAGGTTCCCGGGGCTGGAATCACAGGCAGTTCTGAGCTGCCCAACATGGGTCCTGAGAACTGAATTCAGATCAAAAACAGTAAGTGCTCATAACCATTGTAACCATTCTCTTGCCCGAATTTTACACACACACACACACACACACACACACACACACACACACACACTCACACACACACACACACACTCGGTGGGGAGGCATGACTGTAGGAAGAATCCAACACTCAATAGATTAATATCCCCTTCCAAATTAATGACTTGCTCAAATTTTAAAAGGCTTGGTTAAGCTTTTGTGGTTTTTCCTAAAGCAAATCAGCAGAGGACTTGGGCTAACCCGACCTTAACCTACAACTGCTAGGAAGGATGTCATGCACAAGCATTTCAGCTCCTCACAGCCAGTTTATGAGCCACTTTAAAATGACTCATTCAAAATCACTTGAAAAAGAATTGGTCACCTTTATCGTGTATCTTTTGTTCTGTAATGCCTCTGTAATTTACCTAAGTCTCATTCATTGTCTTCTATTTCTTTGTGTGTCTTCTCTGAGTAGAGCCTTTTGAGATAGGTTTCAGGTAGCTTTGGAACTCAGTAAGTAGCAGATGAGGTTTCCTGTCCCTCTTGCATTTGCCTCCCACAAACTGGGATTTTAGGTTTGTCGTATTACCACAGGTTATTTCAGACAGGGCTGGCTTGGTACTTACTATAGTCTGTACTCAACAGCACACTTCCTACTTCCAATTATGGAGTGTTGGGATTATAGGCATGCATTGTTATTATTATTATCTATTATTATTTGCATTATTTCCTAGAATTTATCACCTCTGAGCCAATAACTTCTAAATCCACCTTTTATTTTTGAAAAACTTTTATTTTGTGTGTGTCAGTGCGCATGTATACTACATGTAAGCAGGGGCCCAAAGAAGCCCTAAGATGGTAGTGGATCTCGTGAGCTGTAGTTACAGGTGGTTGTGAGCTGCTTGACATGGCTGCTGAACTCAGGTCCTCTGGAGGAGTAGCAAGCACTCTTAGCTGTTCAGTCATCCCTCCAAGTCAATCCAGCCACAGCCCCCGCCCCACACACGACAGTCACTTTGTGTGCTCGTAAGCAGGCATACAGAGGTCACAGGACTCCGTGGGAGTCCCTTCTCTCCTTCAAGTCAGTCCCAAGATGACTCAGGCCATCAGGCTCAGCAAAAGCACCTCCACCTGCTCAATGACCTTGCCAGCCCTCTGCAGACCAGGCAGGCCTTGAACTCACAGTCCTGCCTCAGCCTCCAAAGTGCTAAGATTACAGGACTCAAACCCAGGCTTTGTGAACGCCAGGTAAGCACTCTACTAACTTACACCTCTAAACCCATGACTTTTTTAGATTTTATTTTCATTTCATGTGCATTGGTGTTTTTGCCTGCACATCTGTCTGTATGAGCGAGTCGGATACCCTGAAACTGGAGTTACAGTTGTGAGTTGACATGTGGGTGCTGGGAGTTGAACCTGGGTCATCTGCAAGAACAGCCAGAGCTCTTAACTGCTGAGCCATTTCCCCAGCCTCCTCCCCCCCTTTTTTTGAGACAAGTTTCTTGGTGTAGTCCTGGCTGTTCTAGAACTAGCTCTGTAGATCAGGTTGGCCTCGAACTCACAGAGATCGACCTGCCTCTGGGTGCTGGGATTAAAGGTGTGTGATGACATCATTTTCTTGCTTTCTTTCCATTGCTACCAATGTTGGAAGTCACTTAAAACTCGCCAGTAAAATCCTATTCCCTACCATGAATTGCAAGAATTGTCCTCTGTTTATTAGTTCCTTCAATAAACTCTGTCCTCAGGAGTGCATGTCTCTTCCTCCTTTAACACAGCCTCCAAGTTGTGCACTCAATCGAAAACAGGGATGAAGGAGGGGGCAGGGAGTCCAGGCTAGACCACTGTTAGACACGGTGAATTTAAAACCAAAAGATATGTTCAAGCCTAGCGGAAGTGAGCTGTTTGGGACCCTTAAAGCATTTTTTTTTCAAAATGTGAGGCCACATGTGAAAGTTGTGAGATTTATATAAACCAGGGTGACCATTCTCTTGACAGATCCTAAGAGCTAGCAGTGAGAGACCTGCTCCTCTACGGCAGACCTACTCGGCAGCTGCCAACCCTCCTCTCTCAGAGGAGAGGGGGAAGGCTCAAACAGGAAGATAAAATGAAAAGGGGTTCTCTGCATGGCAGCCCTGGCTGTCCTGGAACTTGCTCTGTAGACCAGGCTGGCCTCGAACTCACAGCTTGCCTGCCTCTGCCTCCCGAGTGCTGGGATTAAAGGTGTGTGCTGCCACCTGGATAATTTTTTTTTTTTTTTTGTAGTCAACTGTATAATGAAGAGGTTGGGATAATGGTGGGACAGTTGAGTATATTCTGATGTCACTAAAATGAAGATTTCTCCTGATGTCTTCTATGCTCAGAACTTGTTAACCTTAATCAAAACTCGCATAGTAGAGTTAGAACTTTTTAAAGGACACTATCGGGTCAGGACACCCCAGAGGCTAAGGATCTTAAGTTCAAGGCCTACCCGGGCAACTTTAAAGAGGGCCAAGGACGAGCTCAGTGGTAGACCTGTTTCCCCGGCATGTCCAAGGCTAGACTCCATTTCCACTACTGCAAAAACCAAAGACTCTGAGGCAGCAGCCGTGTTTGGTGGCATGGACATTCCCGCACACAAGAGGCTGAGGCAAGGGGACCACAAGTAAGAGGCCAGCTTAGGCTTCAAAGCAAGACCCTGCCTAAAAGAACAGAAATTCAGAATGTGGTGTAGGGAGGCACACATCTGTCATTCCAGAACTGGGAAGCCAGGAGAATGAGGGATTCAGTCACAGCCTGGGCCATATGAGACACGGTCCAAACACAAAAACCGTGGGGCCTGGAAGATGGCTTGGGGTGAAGGTGATTGCCACTAAGCCTGATGACATCAGTTCAATCTCACATGGAAGGAGAAAACAACTCTCCAACAAGCTGTCCTCTGATCACGGTGTGTGCATTAACACACACATATAAACGGGAGAAGAGCCGACCAAAGCTCAAATAACTTATTGTTCTAACAAAGGCTACCCTAGGAATCCAAATGAGGAAGGCAAAAGCAATAATAATGGAGTATCTTGGGTTGGATCCAAGTTTAGATAAAAATTAGCCAGGAGACACCTGCACCTGTGCACAGATCCCTCACAAACACCTGCACCTGTGCACAGACCCCTCACCCACACCTGCACCTGTGCACAGACCCCTCACCCACACCTGCACCTGTGCAAAGACCCCTCACACACCTGCACCTGTGCACACACACACACACACACACACACCTGCACCTATGCACAGACCCCTCACACACACCTGCACCTGTGCACAGATCCTCACACACACCTGCACCTATGCACAGACCAAACACCTGCACCTGTGCACAGACCCCTCTGAACACACCTGCACCTGTGCACACACACACACACACACACACACCTGCACCTATGCACAGACCCCTCACACACACCTGCACCTGTGCACAGACCCCTCACACACACACACCTGCACCTGTGCACAGACCCTCACACACACCTGCACCTGTGCACAGACCCCCTCACACACCTGCACCTGTGCACAGACCCCTCACACACACACACCTGCACCTGTGCACACACACACACACACCTGCACCTATGCACAAACCCCTCACACACACCTGCACCTGTGCACAGACCCCTCACACACACACCTGCACCTGTGCAGACCCCTCACACACCTGCACCTGTGCACAAACCCTCACACACACCTGCACCTGTGCACACACACACACACCTGCACCTGTGCACAGACCCCTCTGAACACACCTGCACCTGTGCGCACACACACACACACAGACACACACACACACACACACCTGCACCTGTGCACAGACCCCTCACACACACACACCTGCACCTGTGCACAGACCCTCACACACACCTGCACCTGTGCACAGACCCCTCACACACACACACCTGCACCTGTGCACAGACCCTCACACACACCTGCACCTGTGCACAGACCCCTCACACACACCTGCACCTGTGCACAGATCCTCACACACACACACCTGCACCTGTGCACAGACCCCTCACACACACACACCTGCACCTGTGCACAGACCCCTCACACACACACACCTGCACCTGTGCACAGACCCTCACACACACCTGCACCTGTGCACAGACCCCTCACACACACCTGCACCTGTGCACACACACACACACACACACACCCCTGCACCTATGCACAGACCCCTCACACACACCTGCACCTGTGCACAGACCCACACACACACCTGCACCTGTGCACAGACCCCTCACACACACCTGCACCTGTGCACAGACCCTCACACACACCTGCACCTGTGCACAGACCCTCACACACACACACCTGCACCTGTGCACAGACCCCTCACACACACACACCTGTACCTGTGCACAGACCCCTCACACACACCTGCACCTGTGCACAGACCCACACACACACCTGCACCTGTGCACAGACCCCTCACACACACCTGCACCTGTGCACAGACCCTCACACACACCTGCACCTGTGCACAGACCCTCACACACACACACCTGCACCTGTGCACAGACCCCTCACACACACACACCTGTACCTGTGCACAGACCCCTCACACACACACCTGCACCTGTGCACAGGCCCCTCACACACACCTGCACCCACACACACACACACACACACCTATGCACAGACCCCTCACACACACCTGCACCTGTGCCCAGACCCCCACAACAGATACTTTTTTTTTTTTCTCCCCGGAGACAGGGTTTCTCTGTGTAGCTTTGCTCCTTTCCTGGATCTCACTCTGTAGACCAGGCTGGCCTTGAACTCAAAGATCCACTGGCCTCTGCCTCCCGAGTGCTGGGATTAAAGGCGTGTGCTGCCGCCACCACCACGTGGTGATACACACATTTTTAAAAAAATATTTTCTTGGGAAAATGAAAGAAATGTGCATTGGATATGGGTTTATGTGGCAATACAAAAATGTTCTGAATGTTTAATGTGTGTATGAAGTGTATGTCAGAGGACTGTTTTAGGGACTGTTTTTCTCCTTCCATCTTTATGCTCTGGGGGTCAAACCCAGGCCTGCATCAGTGGCAAACACCTTTGTCTGCAGAACCACCTCATTGACACAACTGAATTAAAAATTTCAAACCACCGGTCTTATTCCCTTCTTTTCTAGGTCTCCCACCTTACAACTTTAGAATAGGTTGGCTTTTTCAGTAAAACATTAAGTCTTTTTGACTCAGCTTTGCTGACACAAGGCAACAACAGAGGGCTACAATGTACCATCGTGGCAGAACCGCTTGCCCCATGTGCAAGCCACAGGAGGGCAGGACTGTGTTCCACTGTGGTTTTTTTTTGGGGGGGATTGTTTTTGGTTTTTTGAGACAGGGTTTCTCTGTGTTGTCCTGGCTGTCTTGAGCTTACTCTGTAGCCCAGGCTGGCCTCAAACTCAAGAGATCCATCTGCCTCTGCCTCCCAAGTGCCGGGATTAAAGGTGTGCACCACCACTGCCTGGCCCACTGTGTTGTTTTAAGGCAACAGCGGGCAGCAGGTTGCAAGCTGTAGTTTTCAGACCTCTCTGATCTACAAAGAACACTTCTCAAAAAAAACCTTCCTGATTCCCGGAGCCCGTGGTTTACCATCCTTTGCCCATGTTAGATCCCAGCACCGTCTCTTACTGTAATTATGTACTCACCCCTGCCAGGTAGGGTACCATTTTGCATGAACCTCTCTCATCCTGGTGAGTACTTTGTAGGGTAGACTAGTGAGTATTTGTCCTGTCCCTCAACTGTCCTCAAAACCTATGAAGCTGGGGACACACACAATTTCAGCTGGTGGAAAACTTGCCTATCATGTAGGAAGGGTTCCAAGCCCCAGCACTGAAAACACCAGGGGTGGTGGCCCACACCTGTTATCTCAGCTCTCAGGAGAGCCAAATGTTCAAGGTCATCTTCATATTAACGGAGAAGGGATTTATCTATTGTGTGTGCATGCATGTGTACCCACAGAGACCAAGAGGGTTATAAGATCCCACGAAGTTGCTGTTAGAAGTGTTTGTAAACTGCGTGATCTGGGTGCTGGGAATTCAACTCCCGTCTCCAACAGAGCAGCGTGAGCTCTAATTGCTGAGCTCTGTCTCCAGCTCTTACACAGCGGTGAGGTGAGGACAGGTTATAAGAGACCTGTGTTGGCGGCTATTCTTGGTCATCGACTTGACTATATCTATAATTAACTAAAACCCAAGTGGCTGCGTACATATGTGAGGGATTTTTTTAATTAAATCATTTGAAGTAGTAAGACTCACTTTTAATCTGTATCCTTTGAAGTGGGAAGATCCACCTTTGATCCAGACTTTTTTTTTTTTTTTTTTTTTTTTTTTTTGGAAACAGGGTTTCTCTGAAGCTTTGGAGCCTGTCCTGGAACTCACTCTGAAGACCAGGCTGGCTCAAACTCACAGAGATCCACCTATCTCTGCCTCCCGAATACTGGGATCAAAGGCATGTGCCACCACTGCCTGGCATGATCCAGATCTCTTACAGTGGGGTGATTCATCTTTAATCTGGGCCACAGCCTCTGGTGGCAGCCTATACAAAAGACATGGAAACAGAAAACTCTCTCTCCTCTCTCTCTCTCCCTCTCTCTCGTTGCCTGCTTGTCCTCACTCTCGCTGGCAAGTCCATTCCTTCACTGGCATTAGAGCTTACATCTTCAGGATTCTAGCACATACAGAGACCAGCGGAGACATCCAGCCTCATGAACTAAATCAATTTTAGATTTCTCTGATCTCCATTGATAGACAGCCACTGCTGGACTAGCTGAACCACAGCCTCTTAAGCCACCCCTCTCCCCAGGCAGATGCGGTGGTTTGAAAGAAAATGGCCCTCAAAGGGAGTGGCATTATTAGGATTGGTCATGATGTCACTGTGGAGCTGAGTTTTGAGATCTCATATATGCTCAAGCCACATCCAGTGAGACAGACTACTTCCTGTGAGTCAAGCCATACAGGACTCTCAGCTCCTTCTCCAGCACCATGTCTGTCTGTACACCATGACATCGCACCATGTTGACAATGGTCTAAACCTCTGAAAATGTCAGCCGCCCTAATTAAATGCTTTTCCTTTATAAGAGTTGCAGTGGTCATGGTGTCTCTTCACAGCAATAGAAACCCTAAGACAGCAGGGTTTGTCTGTGCAGCCCTGGCTGTCCAGGAACACGGAGCTCCACCTGCCTCCAGAGTGCTGGGATTAAAAGCATGTGCCACCAACCCTCAGCTGTCAGCCACTTTAATAAATCCCCTATGCACGCACGCACGCACGCAGTCAGTACTGTTCCTCTAGAGAACACTGACCAATACACACTTGGTACCGGAAGTGGTTCTAGAGCAACAGAAGTGAAGGGGGTATGTTTCTAAGTATCTGGAACAGGCTTTCCAGCTTGCCAACCCTACAGTTGGTGAAGCCTCCCCCGGGAGCTCGAGTACTGAAGGCCCATGGTGTGAAGTACTTCACAAACCTGAGGAGACAAGTGCACTTGATTATCCTGAGTCACTGATTGGGCGAGGCAACAGATTTGGCGACTCTATATAAAAACTTGGCTACTTCTGGAAAAATAAAGAAAATGATGATTCTGGCTGGTTGCTGCTACATCTCTGGATTAATTGACAAAGGGAAAGAATGAGCTCTGTGATAAAAATTAACTAACTTCAAACATCTGAGAATATGGTGAAGGACAACAATTCGGTGACAAAACTGACCGCTCCAGGGTTCTATACACAGTCTACAGGGTTCTAAGTGTGCCCTGGAAGAGAATCCTCTCCTCAGGAGCCACAGTGCTTGAAGTGCAGACAACCAAAGGAAGCACTCATTATAAGACTGACGGAGCCGGGCGGTGGTGGTGCATGCCTTTAATCCCAGCACTCGGGAGGCAGAGGCAGGCGGATCTCTGTGAGTTCGAGGCCAGCCTGGGCTACCAAGTGAGTTCCAGGAAAGGTGCCAAAGCTACACAGAGAAACCCTGTCTCAAAAATCCAAAAAAAAAAAAAAAAAAAAAAAAAAAGTCTGTCGGAATTACCAAGAAAACCCAAGTCCCAGCCTCAGAGGATGTCAGCAGGCACAGTAAGGCATCGACTGGCAAAGACTGCGGTCCCATGGCTTGGGATGAAGATGTGTGAGAGGACCATGGAGGCTGAGAACTTTGCCCTTGGCTTCTCAAGGGTTTATCTCACCCGAGGAAGAAGATGAACTTCTACACCCACAACCTGAAATACTGCCTCTCCAAATGGGTGAAGGATGTGAAGATACTCCTGTCTTGAAAAAAATAAATAAAAACAAACAAATACAACCAAAACAAAAAAAGGTAAATTCAGCAGAGGAACTCGATAATCAAGTAGAGGATGATTGTTCTGTGGACAGGCAGCCTCTTTCCCAGCCATCCCTGTC
Organism: Peromyscus leucopus; assembly: GCF_004664715.2. NCBI lineage: Eukaryota > Metazoa > Chordata > Mammalia > Rodentia > Cricetidae > Peromyscus > Peromyscus leucopus. The sequence goes on from NC_051078.1 coordinate 1,957,705, forward strand.
ACTGCCCAATGGGCATATGAACAAAGTGGCCATGGTGGCAGATGGAGGTTGTATGTGGGCTGAACCATAGACTGCCACTCACCAAAGCTGACCTAGCTACAACTTCAACCTGGTGGCAGGTTGACTACCGTTCACCATTTCCTCCATGGAAAGGACACTTTGTCCTTACTGGAGTAGATACTTATTCTGGTTACGGATCTGCCTTTCCTGAACATAATTCTTTTGCCAAAACCACTATCTGGGGAGTTACAGAATACCTTACCCACCAACATGTTATTCCACACAGTACTGCTTCTGCCCAAGGAACTTACTCCACAACTACAGAAGTGTGACAGCGGACCCACGGTCATGGAGCCCACTGGTCTCACCACGTCCCTCACCACTCTGAAGCAGCTGGTCTGACAGAAAGATGGAATGGCGTTTTGAAGTTACAGTGCCAAGGAGTTGGCACAGCACAGCATGTAGGGCTGAGGCAGGGTTCTCCAGAAGGCAGCATATGTATCTTTAAGTCAGCGTCCAATAGATGGTATGGTTTTTCCTATAGTTAAGACCCACGGGTCCAGGAATCAAGAGGTGGAAAAAGAAACAGTTCCACTATCACTCCTAGTGACCCACTAAGAAAAATGTTGCTTCCTGTTTCTGCAACCTTACGTTCCGGTTCCAGACTGGGGAGCGCTCCTGCCAGAACCAACATTCCACTGAACCAGAAGCTCAGAGTCCCCGTCCCCCCCCCCCCCCCCCCCGGCCACTCTGGGCTTTGGATGTCCTCACCATCAGGCTAAGAAGGGAACAGCAGTGTGAGGTGATAGATCCATGTCACCACGAGGAAACTGGCTGGCTTCTCCACAATGGAGGTAAGAAGGATTATGTCTGAAGTGCAGATCTGTTAGGGTATCTCTTGGTGCAACCATGTCCTGTGATTAAAGTCAGAGGGAAACTAGTCTAATCCAGGCAGGATGACAAAGGGCACAGACCCCTAGGAATGAAGGGATGGGTCACTCCTGAAGGAAAAGAGCCAAGACTTACTGAAGTGCTTGTTAAAGGTAGAGGAGATACAGAATGGGTAGTAGAGGAAGGTAGTTATAAATACCAGCTAAGGCCACATGACCAGTTACAGAAATTAGGATTATAGTTGACATGTTTCTGTCCAATTTTGTTACAAATGTGTGTACTGGCTAGTTTTATGTCAACTTGACAAAAGCCAGCATTACAGGAGCTGAGGGAGCCTCAACCGAGAAAATGCCTCCATAAATATGGGACTAGAGGCAAGCCTGTAGGGCATTTTCTTTGTGTGTGATGTGTGTGGGGGGAAGACAGCCCATTGTGGGTGGTGCCATCCCTGGGTTTATTAAGAAAGCAGGCTGAACAAGCCATGGGAAGCAAGCCAGTAACAGCACCCTCCATGGCCTCTGCATCAGCTCCTGCCTCCAGGTTCCCATCCTGACTTCCTTCAAAGATGAACAGTGATGTGGGAGTATAAGACAAATCAACTCTCCCCACTCCCAAGTTGCTTTATTATGGTGTTTCATCACAACAATAATAACCCTGACTAAAACAATGTGTTTGTATAGATATTTGTGTTTTCTTTCTTCTGGCTTTTCAAAACAGGGTTTCTCTGTGTACCCTTGGCTGTTCTAGAACTCACTCTGTTGACCAGGCTGGCCTCGAACTCAACATCAACAGATCTGCTTGTCTCTGCCTCCCAGGTACTGGGATTAAAGGTGATTTCTACCACACTGTCTTGATTTATCATGTAATGTAGCATCAATTAAGATGATATCACTGGTTCTCATATTTACATTACCAAGAGAAGTATTCTAGAATTTATAATGTGTTCGCAGTTGTATGAGGGGTAGTAATATTGTGTCAGGCATAATCATGACATGGTTATTGTTTCCATTTGGAAAGTAAGCATGACATTGGAGACTACATCTGGAATTAACTAAAACCCAAGTGGCTCAGTACATCTGTGAAGGATTTCGTTTTTTTATTAAATCATTTGAAGTGCGAAGACCCACTTTTAATCTGGATCTTTTGAGGTGGGAAGATAAACCTTTAATCTGGGTCATATCTTTTAGTGGCAGTCTATGTAAAGGACATGGAACAAGCAAGCTCTTGTTCTTGGCCTGCTTGCTCTCCCTGGCAAGGTCATTCTTTCGCTGGCACTAGGGCCTACTTCTTCAGGATTCCAGCACATACTGAAGAGCAGATGAGAGATTCAGCCTCAATGAACAACTTCTGGATTCCTGGACCTTACGTTGGTGGGCAGCCATTGTTGGACTAGCTGGACCACAGCCTGTGAGCCACTCTGATAAATCTTCTTTCTATCTATCATCTACCTATCTACTTATTTATTGATCTATCAATTCATTATATAAGTTGTGTTCCTCTAGAGAACCATGACTAATAAAAAGACCCTTGTCTTAAAAAATAAAAGTCTATGGAGCGTGTGTGGTGGCCAAGACAGGCAGAGATCTCAGAGTTCAAGGCTACAGCAAGTTCCCGGCAAACCAGTCAAGGTTACACAGTGAGAACCTGTCTTTAAAAAAACTGTCTAGCCTAAAGATCAGGCACCATTCAAGATATTTAAAATTAACTGCTGGGGATGGAGAGATGGCTCAGCGGCTAAGAGTACTGGCTCCTCTTTCAGAGGATCCAGGTTCAATCCCAGCACCCACATGGTAGCTCACAACCTTTTCTATTTCCAGTCCTAGGAGACCAAATACCCTTCTGCTCTTCTTAGACACCAGGCATGCATGTGGTACAGACACACATGCAAGTAAACACGCATACACGAGATTAAAAATCAAACAAACAAAAAGGAGGGGAAGAGCCTCTGTGCAGATCAGTAAAAGAATGTCCTTCCCCAACGAAGTGTCAGGAGGGCTCCATTAGATTCACATTAGCCTCATGACAGAGGGTCATCAAATTTAAAATAGCGTTGAGGGACAGAGAGAAGGCTCAGTGGTTAAGAGCACTGGCTGCTCTTTCATAGGACCTGGGTTCAAACCCAAGCACCCACATGGCAGCTCACAACCGTCTGTGACTCCAGATACAAGGGATCCGAAGCCCTCTTTCTGGACTCTATGGGCAATAACCATGCATGTGGTACACACACACACACACACACACACACACACATACATAAATACATACAGGCGAAACACTCGTACATATCATCTTAAAAAATACACATACACACTCTTGGTGGTTTCTCACAGTAGGGAGAAGGTAGTAACAAAAATGTTTAGCAAAAGTGTGTGAGCACATGTTTAACATGTGTGTGCCCACCCTAGTTTACAGGGGGTCAGAAGAGGATGCTGGGTGTCCTGTTTATTACTCTTGACTCATCCCCCAACTTTTTTTTTTTTTTTCAAGACAGGGTTTCTCTGTGTAGCCCTGTCCTGGATCTCTGTAGACCAGGCTGGTCTCGAACTCACAGAGATCCGCCTGCCTCTGCCTCCCGAGTGCTGGGGTTAAAGGTGTGTGCCACCACGGTCTGGTTGTTAGACATTCTTGACCATGCTCAGTTTTTATGCAGCTGCTGGGATTTGAACGCAGACCTTTATGCTTGTGCAGCAAGAATTCTTACCTCCAGAGCCGTCTCCCCGGCCCAGGAACGTCCTCGTCAGGTTTGAAGCAGCAGGATGGCTGTTTCAGGTTCCTTCCCTACATTTGTGCCAGGAGACCCCAGGGGGCAGAAACTTACCCACTTCTAGATCGAGGGTGCTCGCTGGAAAAAGCAGTGCCAGCAAGTCTTCTGGAGTGTTCCCCAAATGCAGAAGCATGGAGGAAAACAGAATTCAGGCTAAAGGCACACTCCAAAGAGAACGCCGAGAGATCACCGGAGGCAGGAGGGCACAGGACACAAAGCATGTGATGTATGTATGCTCCAGACAGAAGTCAGGCTCAGGCACATCACCAAGCAAAGAAGACAGGCAATTACCATGAAAGGTCCAAGCGAAGAAGGATTCTACATCGGGGCGTGATTGAGGATTTAGAGTTGAGTGACAGATTTATTAGTGCATGAACACCAGGACAGCACAGACAGTACAACCAGAGAACGGCAGAGACACCGGAGCAGACGCCGGACGCTCTGCCTCCTCACTCACCGGAGAGGAAGGAAGGGACAGTGTGGGCAGAGGAGTGAGGAAATGCAGTAACTGACAAAATATAGCAGCCTTTTCAAATTCCTGAGCACAGTGCCCTGGAGCTGGAACATCCAACTTTCCCTCATGGTCCTCAACTACCTAGACCAACAGCCGGCCCGGAATGAAACTCCCCAAGAGAAGCTGGTATACAGTGAGGGAAGCCCTGACGCACCAACCCACCCAGCCTGTGCTTCCCAAGCCATCAATCACAGCCACCACTCCTCGCTGACTCCACCAGTCACCACAGGGGTCCAGCAGTGACCCAGAGAGCCCTGATGGACCCCAAGTCCTCAGATGGACTTGGGTTAGGCAGTGTATTCAGCCTGTTTTTGGAGACGTATCTAATTTGTATCCCATTTGAAGGTTAGAGCCCAGATAAACAGAAGTTTCCTCAGGAAACATGAGAAGAGTTGCCTTCAAAATGCATATGCCAATTCTAGGGTTTCAGGAGGAGACCGAGAGGGCGGCAGCAAACTTCTTCACGGGGCAGGGCACTGGTGCTGGCCCGCCACAGCCGAAGTTCCTGTCTCAGATGGGGTGATGGAGGGGAAGGTCGGAGCAGGTATCAGAGCAAAGACTGCTGAAAAGCAAACAGAAAACAGATCCTACCCAGCCCCACCCTACCCAGAATCCCCACAATAGGAACAGCAGAAGAAAGGTTTTAAGTTTTGATTTTTTTTCTTTTTTCCTTTCTTTAAAAAAAAAAAAAAGTAAATAAATTAAATCGCCAACAGTGTGGCCAGGCTGGAGAGTAGGAAAACCATAACCAGGCCATCCTATGAAAACAAAATTGGGTAACAGCAGGGGTCTGTGACTCGCGCAATATGAACCAACAATGCTGAAGGAAATCAAACTAACTACAATCACAGGGCTGGAGAGGGGCCTATGCAGGTCCCCCGGACACGCCACACGAGGCCGTGCCTGTCCTAGTCAGCAGAGCCAGACAGCAGCTTCCTGCTGAGTGTACGAAGCCCGGCTTAGTCTCACCGCACCCAGCCCTGCCCTAATTATGAAAAAGTGTAGGAAAGTCCAAACGGGCACCTCAGTGTCCACCCCGCACACCCAGCAAGGCCTGCACCTCCCGGGCGGGCTGCAGCGGGGTGTGCTTGGCACAGAGGTCCAATCTTCCCCAAGAGCTGTCAGTGATGACCAGGCCTGACCTCGCTGGTCACTAAGAGGTTGTGGGCACCACCCTTAGCGCTTCTGCTGGCTGTCTGCGTGGAGTCAGCAAGCCTGCCTGCTCCGATTCCCTGGTTTTGGAAGAGAGGGACAATTAGAGATTCCTCACTCCACCCTGATCCTCTGGGGAAAACAAATTTCTTTGTGCTTTCTGAAAATATTGGGAACCGGGGATCTCAGGCAGGGGAATACAGAGGTGGGGTTTCTCCACCCCCTTCACAGACATGGTAGGGAAGGAATATGGCCAAAGGCAGGAACTGGGTTCACCTGCTGGAAGGCTGAGCAAAGTGCCCCAGGTCCTTTGTGCCACCAGAGCAGGGAGTGTGTGTGGCTCAACTACCCGTGGCACAGGGACAGTGGGACACTCAGGGCTCGGCGGCTGGAGCAATGGGGTTTTCCAAGTCTACCTCCTCCTAACAGCCATTGTGCGCTCTCAGATCTCCTCCACACCGTGTGCAAAGATCATGACGAGCCCTGGCTCCTGCACCATGTCATCGCCCATGTGCTGGTTCTCGCAGGCCATCACCACAACAGCCTGCTTGCCAGGGATGCGCTTGGCCACGTAGTTCTCATAGTAGCGCCGGTTCATCTGTCTGGTCTCTAGTGTGGCCAGACCCTGGGGCCAGCTGCGTTCGTGGGCATTTTCAATCAGCTCGTTGACAATAGAGGCCGGGCAGCCGCTCTCCACCAGGGAGCGCTTGATGACAGCCTGGAGCACAGCATCAGGGGTGGAGATCATCCCTCCCCAGCGGGTCACTCTTGCTGGCTGTAAGGAGTTCACCCACCTGTGTAGAGGGGTTGGGATGGTCATTCCAGCTCATGCCTTTCTCTGCTTTGGCTTTTTCTCCCAACAGAAATGACCCCCACCCCCCAGGTGGGACAATTGACTTTCTTTCCAGCATTGGTCCAGAAAACCCAATTCTTTCCCTACTTGGTCCCGTCCAGGTCACATCACTCGCCATATTCAATCCCATAGGTCTGGACTGTTGTTCTTTGAAATCTCAGTGCCCAGCAGACTGCAGTAACTGCTCACCCGGGGTGTGCTGAATGAAGAAGTGTGTCCTCCACACTCACAGCTCAGCCTGTCAACTATACAGGCCTCCCATACATCACATCCTTGTTCGGTTGCTTGTTTCTGCTGTATTTCAGATACTTTCCCTGGACACACTCTGCCTCTCCTCTGGTGGTTTGTTTTTTGTTTTCTCAAGACAAGGTTTCTCTGTGTAGCCCTGGCTGTCCTGGAACCCACTCTGTAGACCAGGCTGGCCTTGAACTCACAGAGATTTGCCTGCCTCTGTCTTCTGAATGCTGGGACTAACGGCGTGCGCCACCACAGCCTGGCTTTTCTGGGTTTTAAGTTACCCCTTTTGGTCCCAAGTACCCCTCAGCTAACTGACAAACTGCATTCTCGGGCAGGATTCCTCCTCCATCCACCCTAATGAACAAGAGATCCATACTGGAACTGAGGGGTTGCTATTCTTTCTGCCCTGTCCTCACCCACAGTGGCCTGCCCGATTTCTCTTAGTGCCCCTTCTCGGCCACTCCCCTGCTCCTCCTCCTCGGGGCCTCGGGGCCTCGGGGTCAGGACGTGGAGAGACACTCACTCGAGGATCTCGTTGTACTCGATCGTCTCCTCCAGGTTCTGAAGGTTGGGGTTGACGCTGCGGATTGCACGCATATACGCCTTCAGCAGCTGGATGTCTCGCTTCTGTTGGGTGGAAGGAGAACCAGAGGGGACAGGTAAGCCAAACAGCAGATCTGAGAAGGAGGGTGCCTGGGAGATCTGAGGAACAGGTACTACAAGTTTCTCTGGGAAGACAGGGGAATGAATGCCTTCTCACTCCAGCTGTCTCCCCAGGACTCGGGAAGGAAGTGAGGACAGCCCCAACCGACTCTCCACTGAGCTGCAGGCCGAGCATCTGCTCATCCGGGCTGCAGACGAGGCATCACGGTAGTGTGCTTGTGACGGGCAGGAGGAGGTTTGCAGAGGGGTGGGCACGACCCCTCGTTTTCCACGACCCCTCGTTTTCCGGCCCACCTGTTCGGCCAGCTGGTGCTTGTGTTCGGCGGACGTCTTCTCCAGTTCTGCGATTCGAGTCTGCTGCTGCTGCACCACGGAGCGCAGGTGCTTAATGCAGTTGTGATTTGGCAGCTCATCTTTGGGCATCTCCAGGCTGCAGTCCAGAGTGGGACAAGAGCGAACAGGCTATTCAACAGGACATGTGGGCTAACGGCTTATGCCGTGACAGAACGCTTTCTGCTACTCCCACTTCTATCTGTCCTTCCAGGCCTTCCTCTCTTCGCTCTCTTCTCCCAAACATGCCACTGGCCTACACTCAACTTTCACCCTTCAAGACTTAGTGCTGTGGAGGACCCCACCAACACCTTAGGACAAGGGCTCATGTGGCCCAGACTGGCCTCCAACTTGTACCAAGGATGACTTTGAACTTCTGATCTCCTGCCTCCACCTCCCAAGTGCTGGGATCACAGGTGACCACCATGCTGGCTCATGTGGTGTAGGGGACAGAACCAGCTTTGTGTATACAGGAAAGCAAGCATTCTTCCAACTGGGAGAAACACCCCCCACCCCCACCCCCCACTGCTGTCCTCCTGAGCCTTTCAAAGCCAGCCAATTCTTAGGATGCCGTTCTAAATTAAGAGGGGAATTGCTGTGTCCTGTCGGGCTGCTCTGTTGGATTCTACCTGCACACAGACTCCTCCTTCTGAGGAGTCCGGGATCACTGTCCCAGGTACCAGTGTTTAATCAAATACTTCCCACCTCCCACAGACAGAAAATAGGGCACCAGGGAACACGAGAGGCCGGAAACTGGAGCAGGCAGCCTGACAAAGAGCGAGCACACTGGACTGGAGAAAGAAGTCCAGTGCCTCCATCTTCAGTGTTATCAGAGGCCACTGGGTTGCCGCCCTCTTTATTTTAACAACATCAGAGCAAAATGCCCGTAGGTGGGAAGGGAGCCGAGAAGGTCACAGTGTCCGCTGTCTGCGGGGTATGGGTGGGGTGGGGAGGGCATCTCACCCACAGCCCTGTTCGCAGGTCACGGGCCGCTTCGGATTGTGCTCGCAGTCGCTGAGGTGGGACATGAGGTTGTCAAGCCGGACGACGGCACTGCAGCCAAACACGGCGTTGTCACATGCGATCTGCAGCTTGGACAGCATGTTCCGCATGATCCGAGGCACCGGGCGCAGGTGGGCGACCGTGACAACGCTGCGGTCTACCGGACACGTCTGCTGCTGAGAGAACCATTGGGTGATGCAGGCGTTGCAGAAAGCATGCTCACAGTGAGGAGCCTGGAAGGGCAGGAGGGGCAGAAGGGACACAAGGGGTTAACAGGAGCGAGAGCCTGGATCTGATAACGACGAATAAGCCAATCAAGCCTCCGAGCAGATTCTAGGACCAGAGGTCAGGGGTCAGGGGTCATGGGGTCATGGTAAATTATAGATCTATTTTGGGCAGGGCATTTTTGGGTCAGGCATAAGACTTACTTCCTGTGCTCAAGGGTACAAGTGAGTCGTGAGACAAGACAGACAAGCAAAGGTTACGCAACAGTAAGAGACACAGACGACACTCCAGGACACTGGAGAAGTTAGTCACTAACTGCTGACAGGGCCGCACACACAGTCACTCCTAAGTAAGTCCAGAGGGAGGGAGAGGCGAGGGAGGGAGAGGCGAGCTCTTTCCAGGCAAGGCTGGCCACAGCAGATCCTTGCCGAGAGGAGTTTTATACACAGGTCTTGAAGAATGACTGGGATGCAGTTTAGAGGGCAAAGCTTCACTAACCATAGCAGAAACAACAGAGTACAAGAGCTGGGCGGCGGCGTACGCCTTTAATCCCAGCACTCAGGAGGCAGAGGCAGGTGGATCTCTGAGGCTAGCCTGGGCTACAGAGAGAGTTCTAGAAACCTATCTTGGAAAACCAAGGGATAAAAAAAAAGTGTAAGAGCTGTTCACGGCAATGCATGTCCACAGTGCACGGGCTGAGGCAGAAGTCTCGGGAGCGCCCGCCCTAGACGGGAAAACAAGTGGAGCTGGCAGCGACTCAGCAGTTAAAGCATTTGCCACCAAGCCCGACAAACTGAGGTTGATCCCTAGGACACACACACCAAGAGGATCTCTGCAAACTGTCTGCTAAGTTCCAGGGACTGCGTGTGTATTCATGAGTACACGTACACACACACACACACACACACACACACAGAACAAATAAGTAAATATACAAAAAAAAAACAAAACCCAGGTGTGGTGGTGCACATCTGTAATCCCAGCTTTTGGGAGCAGGGCAGGCAGATCTCTTAAAGTTCCATGCCAGCCTGGTCTACATAGTAAGACTTTGTCTCAACAAACAACTGCCCCCCCCAACTCCTAAACAACTCCACAGGGGCTGGAGAGACGTTAACGGCACTGGCTGCTTTTCCCAATGGCAGCTCACAACAGCCTCTAACTCAGTTTTAGGGATCTGGCAGTTTCTTTTGACATCCTCGGAACCTAAATACATGTGGAATTCTCTCTCTCTCTCTCTCTTTCTCTTACACATAACACATAAATAAAAATAAAAAATATTTTTAAAAATGAAAGAAAAACAAAATACCCAACAATAAAGCTAGTAGCCGGAGTCAGGAAAACTTCGAGAGAACTCATGTTCTCCTCTGGGGCTTGTCCTAACCTTTCCCTGAGGTGCTGCCCGACTCACAGTAACTGCTACACCTGGGCTCCTAAACAGAACTAGCACTTTCTATGGAATGACACTGTCCTCAGTTTTAAGATCATGGGGGGCGGCTCCCAGCACTCAGAAGGTGAAACTGAGGCAGGAAGGTCTCCAGGTCCAGACTAGCTGGATTACATACCCATATTCTGTTTCAAAGACCAAAGCAGACCCTCCCCCAAATAAAACATATATAAAGATGTGCTTTATTTCTTTGAGAAGGTTCCCTGGTCCCTGTGAAGACACTTTCTGGCACCTGGCAATGGGCAACAGTATCTAAGCCAGGTTAACTTTTGACGTACTGTGTGTATTTGGGGTGTGTAAGTGCACATGAACCATGGAGCTTCTCCCCTTCCCCATGGGCTCCAGAGAGTAAACTCAGGTCACCAGGCTTGTGCAGAATGTGCTTAACCACTGAGCCATCTCACGGGCTCAGGTTCCACTTTTTATAGACCCCAAAACAGGCCTGGGAGGATGCCGCAGCAGGTGAAGGTGTCTGCTACCAAGCATAATGGAAGCCGAGAACCAGCGCCCACAGATTGACCTTTGACCTCCACATGTGTCATGGCACACTTGTGCCCATCCACATATATACACAAAACAATAAATAAATAGTAAGTGCAACATGTTCATTAAAAGGAAATCAAATAAACTAATAAAAAAGCTATCTGTGAACAAATACAATAAAAAATTAAACCCTCAGCATATATGATATTTCTCAAAACTTTTGCCCATGTTTTTTGAAACAAAGTCACACGCAGACTATCCTGTCCTTGAAACAGCTATGTAGGGAAGGCTGGCCTTGCCCCTCTAAGAGCCACCACACTTGGGTCATCTTTTTTTGGTTTTTGTTTTTGTTTTTTTGAGACAGGGTTTCTCTGTGTATCCCTGGCTGTCCTGGATCTCGCTCTGTAGACCAGGCTGGCCTTGAACTCACAGAGATCCGCCTGGCTCTGTGCTGGGATTACAGGTGTGCTCCACTGCCGCCCGGCACACGAGGGTCATCTTAAAATCTAAACACACTGTCTAAGAAGAAAACCACACCCGAGGTCTGTCTGCTTTTCTCCATCTCTAGCTGCTAACCCATTTCAAGCTCCCGGCACATCCTCTCTGACCTAAATTATTAAGCATGCCTTCCAACTGGTTTCTCTTGTCTCTTATTATCCAGTCTACATTTATCAGTTAGAACGATCATTTCAAAGTGCAAACCGGGGCTGGGGATATAGCTCAGAGGTAGAAAACCTGCCTAACAAGAACATGACCAAAAAATGAAAAAGAAAAGAGTGAGCTGAGTTCCTTCCTTCCTTCTCTAATCACTTGCTTTCATCTGTGAGACACTAACCAGAGAGGGAGGGGCTGGAGCGAGGGCTCAGAGGACACAGGAGCTTGCCACCACGCTGATGACCCGAGTTCAATACCCAGGACTCATGTTCTAGGAAAAGAGAACTGGCTTCTACAAGTTGTTGTCCTCTTGACTTGTGTATTTGAGTACATAAACGCATGCACGCACGTACGCACGCACACACGCACGCACGCGCACACACACATTCTAAATGTAATTTTAAAATTAGATTTTTAAAGATTTAATTTGCATTTTAAAAATGTAATTAAATTACATTAGAAAATACTTCGAACTCACAGAGATCCACCTGTTTCTGCCTCTCAAGTCTTGGGATTAAAGGCGTGCATCACCAGGCCCAGCTACTATTTTGATTTCTTTTAAAAATTATTATTTGTGTGTACAGAGCTGAGGGACAGGAGAGAGAGGGCAGGGCAGGGGACTTTCCCACCATGGGATCCAGGCCCTGAACCCAGGTCCCGCTGGCCTGCCAAGCCTGTGCCCACCTGGCCATCCCACCAGCACACAAGGGCGGCGTCCACACTGGCCTCCCACATCAGGTCCTCCTGCTTCCCCTGCCAGCCTATCTAACTTCAGGAGCCACACCAGCCTGATCATTTTTTTACATTCACTTATTTTTATTTTATGTGCATAAGTGTTTGCCAGCATGTTATGTCTCTGTCTATTCCCATGCTTTATCTTCTTAGAGGCCAGAAGAGAGCCATGGATTCCCTAGAACTGGAGTTACAGAGCTGTCTGTAGGTGCTGAGACTCAAACCCTGATCCTCTCAGTCAATGACCTTAACCACTGAGCCATCTCTCCTGCCCCTGACCTTTTTTTTTTTTTTTTAAAGTAGGAAAGAGTTTTTTCACACAATACAACTGGACACCAATACAATGTGCAGAAAGTGAGACCTCGGAACACTCGTCCTAATGGGATGTCCTTATTAAACCCCTCGACACGGGGCTCAGGAATCCTGAAGAGGAAGTGGAAAGATTTTAGGAGCCAGAGGATGGAAGACAGCAGGGAATCACGGCCTTCTAGACACAACAGGACTGCGGCACAGGAGAACTGAGACTGGCAGCAGGCACAGGGCCTGGGTCCCAGCCAGGTGGGGTCCCAGCAGAGGACTGTCTCCAATGGATAACCACTACAAAGGAAAAATTAGTTTCCCCCTTGTCCTTTAACAGTTTTTACCTTTATTATTTTTAATTGTGTGTAGGTGTGAATGCCTGTTTGGGGGTACGTGTGCATGAGTGTAGGTGCCTGAGGAGCAGAGGTTTCGGAACCTCATAAGGCTGGAGTTAAAGGCAACTGGGAACCACCAGACATGGTTGCTGTCAATCAATCCTGGGTTCCCTGGGACATCAGCGATTGCTCTTAACCACTGAGCATCTCTCCAGCTGCAGCTTGATCTCGTAATCATTTCAATGTATTACCCATTCATAATAAGTAAACAGTTCAGTGAGGGACAAGGACACGCAGGCCCTTGGAAACACACCAACTATCACGGAGGCCACCTGCCTGCTCCCTGAGGAGGTAAGCACTGGAGATGGGTGGGTGGCTGCTGGCTTCGGGCTCACTAACAACCATTCATCTCTCAACAAGTGACTCGCTCGCCTTAAATACAGGGCCAGAAACAGACAATGCCCTGCCAAGGCCGTAGGGCAGGGCCCACCCTCTGACCTCCTGACACCACCAGACAGTCGATCCACACACATCTAATGTGTCTTTACAGCAACAGGCTACAAAGACATAGAAAAGGGTTCTGGTTCCAGCACTGACAGCCACTGGAGCAGAGTCTGAACTTTATTCTGCTCAAATCTCTGCTCCTTCTGGTGGCTGAAAACTGGAGAGAACGGATCAACTCAAAGTCTCGAGGGAAGCCCCGGGAACTGTCTAAAAGTAGCAAATGGGATGACTTGAACTGGTGCGTCCTGGTTTGGAAAACTGTATTATCTCAGTTGGCCAAGTGGCAAAGGACGAATTGGTACTTGCAGAACGAGGGCACTCAGGCTCATGGAGGATGATGTCCCGTGAATGTCACTGACAGTGATTAGCCTTACAGTTTGCCTGGCAATCCCCAGCTTCTCAAACTTGTCCCAGGAGAACACAAATGACTCAGAGCCTGGTCCGGCTGGTAATGACCTATTGACCTGGCAGCTTTCACAACAAAATGCAAAGTGTATGGCCACACCAAACCTTCCCAGTAGATCCCAGGAAGAAAGTAGAGCGCCCACTGTCATGTTAGACTAGAGCCCCAGGGAGGCAGCTGATGTCACAAAGCATCACAGACCAAGCGCAGCAAGACCTGATCCAGAAAGTTGAGAAGGTCAGTCACAGACAGAACACAGACCTTAAGTTCTTAGAAGAAAAGCAACTACCGGGCCGCTGTGGGAAGGAACAAGAGCCGATTACTGTAGACCACACTTATCTCCGTGACCTCGGGGCATCGGAACCCAACTCCAGAGCGTCGTGATTTTTCTTGTAACCACAAAGTCTCCTCTGTACCAAAGCTCTACCGGGGGCAGGAGTGGGAGACGACCACAGGGACTCTCCTAGGAGTCCCCTCCGAGGAGTGTTTTTGGTGGTTCTACTGCCATCGGCTGTCCCCACACGCCGGCACTCAGAGCCACTCACCTGCACCGGCTCCTCCAAGACTCCACTGCAGATGGGGCAGATAAGGTCCTCGTCAACATCCCCCTGGAAACGTGTTACATCATACCCCATGTCTCATCACTGAAACCCAGGTCCTGAAAGCAGGAACAGGAAAAAGAGGTCACTTCAGAAAAAGCCACATCTGTGTGGTCAAAGCATCACTTACTGCCCAAATCCATTCACTTATCCAACAGACATTCTCTGGGAATCTAGAATCTGCCAGGTATGTGAGGAATAAATCCAGGTGGGAACAGACATTACGTAAGCATGCACATAAATCACAATGCAATCTAAGTGTCAGTGGAGGCTTATCAGGACAGGGCTCCTAACCCAGGCTGGAAGAAGGGAGGGTCCTCAGGGCAGTAAGAGCTAGCTGGGTGTAAGACTGGGACAGCAGAGCATTAGGCCCAGATGGGCTCAGAGAAAGGCTGGCCTGAGGGCTACAAAGAACTGTCAAGACACAAATCTGAACAGGCAAGCAAGGGCCAGGCCACCAGGAATCCTATGTGGAATGTGGACTTTGTCACAAAGGCCATGAAAGGTCCCGATGACACTTCTCTTTTGTGGTGAGTGCTTGCCTCTTGTACACATGTCCCTGGATTCAATCATCAGCACCAAAAGCAACCTTTAACCCCAGCACTCAGGAATCAGAGGCAGACTCTGTGAGTTCGAGGCCAGCCTGGTCTACAGAGTGAGTTGTAGGACAGCCAGGGCTACATAGTAAGCCCTTGTCTCAAAAAACCAAAACCAACCAACCAACCAACAAAAAAACCCACGGTGTCAATAGGGGAGAGACTGGAGACAAGAAAAAAACTATAGGTGGGCTTTTGATGGGGAGATGGATTCAGAAGAACAAGGACAGAGAACAGCAATGTCATGCCTTTAGCTTCTACAGGTCAGTGAACACTGTCTACGGCTTCTCTGTATCCACCAACCGGTGGGGTAATAGGTCAAGAGTACTTGATCCTGGAGCAGCTGATGCATCAACCTGTGATACTCCTGGAGAGACGCGTCAGTTCTCAGGAACTTAGGGTCAGACCGTCCAGTTACAGTTTTCTTATTTATCACTAGCGTGCAGGATGGGGCACACATGCCACAGTACATACATGGCGGGCTGTGGTGGTTTGCATAAGCACTGTGCCCTACAGGTTCAGGTATGGGAACACCTAGCTGCCAGTTGGTGGTGTTCTTTGAGGACAGTTGCACCCCATTTCCTGTTCTCTGCCTGCTCCTGTTCCTGCCAGCGTGCCCAAGGCCTTCCCCACCACTACGGACTCTCATCCTCTGGAACCCTGAGCCACAACAATCCCTTCCTCAAGTTGTTCTTGGTCATGGTATTTCATCACAGCGACAGAAAAGTAACTAGACAGTTATGTTTGGTAATTTACACCCTCCTGAGTTTTAAAAAAGTTTATATAGAAGCAAAATACCATCTTAGCATCACCTAGGAAGTCCGTCAGGGAAGAATGAATTAAGGACAGAGCGTTGCAAGACCGTGTACTACACCCCGTAACCCGGCACTCGGGAGGCAGAGGCAGGGGGATCACAGCAAGCCAAAGGCCAGCCTGCTCCATATGGTTCCAAGCTACAAACTACAGAGTGAGACTCTATCTCAGAACCCAACAAGAGGCTGGGGAGTCGGCTCAGGAGGAAGAGTGCTCTAAGTGTGAGGACCACGCTGGGAGGCAGAGACGGGGTCCCGGGGTGAGCTCCGAAGCTCCGTGAGAGATGCTGGCTCAGAAAACAAGGGAACAACAGGGGAAACACCGGTCTCTACACACATGCTCCCATGCATGCACACACAGCAATCAGAGAGCCAGTCAAGGTTCATGCTTAGCTCAGGAGGAGTGTCTGGCTGGCACATCCATGGCTGTTCAATCCTCAGCATAACAGAAACATGAAAATAAGAGTTTGGCAAAAAAAAAAAAAAAAATCCTGCTCACTGCAGACTGGGGCATACATAACACAGTGGCAGACTGCTTGCCCTAGAGTGTGTGGATTCAATGCCTGACACTACGAAAGGAAAACCTGTCTAGCATGTGCAGTGACACATTCCTTTATTCCTAGCACTTGAGAGCCTGAGGGAGGCGGTTTGCCACAAGTTCAAGGCCAGCCTGAGCTATATAGTGAGTTCTAGTCTACCCTGTATTACAGAGAGACCCATCATAGAAAAGAACAAGAACCACCTTCCTAACATACAGTGTGTGTATAACCACTGCGCCTTCCCTGGAACTCGCTCTTTAGACCAGGCTGGCCTCAAATTCACTGAGATCCGCCTGCCTCTGCCTCCCAAGGGCTGGGATTAAAGACGTGTGCCACCACTGCCCAGTCAAAATTCTTTTTTGTGGGTGGCCGTCTTGTACACTGTAGAATGTTAAGGACCTCCGATCTTTATCCACCAGAAGTCTATAGTATTTCCCAAATTGTGACAACCAGACACCTTTCCAGATACTGAGTGGAAAAAACTACCCTTGGTTGAGGACCACTGTTCTAGGAACCGATGAAGTCGGCATCCAGGGGCACGACACAGGCCTTCTGGCACAGATGAAAGAGCAGGAAGCAGAACACAGAACAGTCTGCACAGGACACGGAGCAGTGGCAGCGTGGCTTGCCCAGCATGCGTTAAGCCCCAGTTCAATCCCAACGCTGCTCAAAATAACAAAACCACCAGAAACGGAAAACAGCTCAGTGCTGCGTCATCCACACACTCGAGAGACAGAGGCAGGGGGATCGTTAGTTTGCGGCCAGGCTGGGCTTCACTGTGTCAGTGAAACCTTAAGAAACAAAAAGCAGCCGGGTGGCGGTGGTGGCGGTGGCGGCGCACGCCTGTAATCCCAGCAAGAGGGTGAGAGTCAGAGCCAGACGGTCTGGCACACTCACTGTTACAGTTAGAATGAAGTCAAAGCTTTGGTGCCCACTGAGGGATTTCCTTTATGAACATAATTTGTGTGTTTTAACTTTTTATTTTGATGATTCCGACTTATACCCTTCATCCTGATTCTCAAAACATTTTTAAAATTGTATTTTATATGTGTAGGGTGTTTTGCCTGCATGTATGTATGCACAGCACATGCATGCCTGGTGCCCGTGGAGGCCAGAAGAGGGCGCTGGATCCTTTGACTCCTTTGGAACTGGAGTTAGGGATGATTGTGAGTCACCCTGTGGGAGCTGGGAAACAAACCTAGATCCTCCGAAGAGCAGCCATTAACTGAGCCATCTCCCCAATCGATTCTCAAATTGTCACATTTATAAGTTTCTCTGTAAAAACACGTAAGTGGATGTATTTTAGCTGAGCATGGGGCCTCACACATGGTACACAGAACACATGCAGGCAAAACATCCACACCCAAAAAATAAAAACAGACATCTCCAGAGGGAAAACTCTGAGAGTAATGTTTAGACTTGACACCTTCTAAACTTTCTTCTTTCACAATTTCATACATTTTTTTCCTACCCTGGCAGCACCCCTCCCTACAAATCTCCTTCCCCTGTTCATTAGTTTGTTTTGTTTAGCGTCCCACAGAGCTATAGTACGGCTCTCTGTGTGACCTTCAGTTTGGGACGGCTCACGAGAGACTGGTGGGCTGGCTCACCAGTGGACACACAACTAAACACTATGCCTTCCCGGCTTCCCATTCTACTGGCTGCTGAGAGATGGGCAAGTGGGACACTAAGCCCCGCCCCTCCGCAGCGGACTGTTGGGAGGGTCTGGACGGCTGACACCTTTATCTCTAAACACTTTACCTCATATTTCCTGCAAAAAATATTCCTATATAAGGACAGCAAACTTACCAAAATAAAAAAATGATGCTAAAAGCTGGGGTTGGGGATTTAGCTCAGTGGTAAAGCGCTTGCCTAGCAAGTACAAGGCCCTGGGTTCGATCCTCAGCTCTGGAGGAAAAAAAAGCTACAGAGTGAGTTCCAGGAAAGGCGCAAAGCTACACAGAGAAACCCTATCTCGAAAAACCAACCAACCAACCAACCAAATAAATAAAATAAATAAATAAAGTCCTTCAGCCCAGCAGTGGTGGCATACACATTAAAGTTCGAGGCCAGCCTGGTCTACAGAGTGAGTTCCAGGACAGCCAGGGCTACACAGAGAAACCCTGTCTTGAAAAACAAAAACAAATAACAACAACAAAAATCTGGCCAGTAAAATAAGAACACCCCTCAATTTGGGTTTGTCTGATATTTTCTCAAGACTAAACTACGGTTATTTGGGGCAAAATACCAGGGAAGTGATATGTGAACTCAGCAAAGGAAAGCAAGAGCAGAACTGCTGGTCTGGACTGACCTCTGAGACACCATGTGGCACCTTAGCTCAAGGCTGGCTGCTAAATTTCCCTGCTTCGGGGTTACTACTTTTCCCTTGGTAATGAATGACCCCACAAAGAGATACTTTGAGTGTGCGCACACCTAAAGAATTCTATGTAAGAAGCTGACATAAGCTGGGCATGGTGGCACACACCCTGTGATCCCGCCACTCAGGAGGAAGAGGCAGAGGGATCTCAGTTCGAGTCCACCCTCACAGGTCTACACAGTGTTTCAAGAGACCCAGGAAGGGCCTGTATCGTGAGACCCTGTCTCAAAAAGAAAAAAAAGAAAGAACTGACATGATCAATTTTCTGGGTTTTGTGTCTTGCTGGGGTTTTTGTTTGTTTGTTTGTCTGGTTTTGGTTTTTGGAGACAGGGTTTCTTTGTGTAGCCCTGGCTGTCCTGGAACTCACTCTGTAGACCAGGCTGGCCTCGAACTCAGAGATCCACCGGCTCTGCCTCCCAAGTGCTGGGACTAAGGATGTGCACCACCACTGAAAGCTGTTTTGCTGTGTTTGTTTGTTTGTTTTTTTAAACCTGCACTGGTGTTCTGCCTGTATATCTGTATGAGTTAGAGACAGGTCTGAGCTGTCATATGGGTGCTGGGAATTGAACCCAGGTTTGAGACAGGGTCTCAAGAAATACACAGGAGAGCTTTGAACTGGCTCCGTAGCAGATCACCTTGAACTCCTGATTGTCTTGCTTCTGCCTCCCAAGTGCCAGGGGTGTGGGCATGTGTTACCACGCACAGCGAGTGTTCTGGTGTTGTTGTTTCTAACTTGTAAGAGGGTATACGAGGGCAAACCTGCAAACAACCTCTGACCTCCTTCCTTCCCCTGTTCCCTGGTTGGGGCACTAAGCATACGCCAGCAGGCCAGCAGGCCTGCTCTTCAGTGCGGGGGGCTGGATCTGGGGTTTTGTCCAACCGAGGGAGCGACACTCCCAGGTCCTAAGCCTTGACTGCATTTTTGCATTCCCCTCATGACCGGAAGTCTGCATGGCCGCCAGTTCTTCCTGATCAAACTGCTGCAGTTAAAGCGATGCCTTTTTGTTTTGTTTTTTAGCACACAAACAAATCTCTTTCCTGAAGGAGGTACAGGTTCCAGGGGATCAGATACCCTCTTCTGTCCTCCTTGAGTACCACGCTCACACATGGTATACACACACACACTCAGGCAAAACACCCATACACACAAAATACTTTTTTTGTTCTGTGTTGTGTGGAACTCACTAAGTAGACCACAGAGATCCACCTGTCTCTGCTTAGGATTAAAGGTTTACACTATTATGTCCAGTTAAAATAAATTTAAAACAGAAACAAAAAATAGCTCATGAAGTTGAAAGGGAAAGTGGAGGAATAGAGAGGAACTGGAGGGAAGTGTGTGTGTGTGTATGTGTGTGTGTGTGTGTGTGTGATCAAAACACAGTATATGCACCTATGAAATTCTCAAAAAAAAATCTATCAAGTTAGAAAAACTTACTTTTTATGCTCACTCTGGCAGCACAAATACTAAAATTGGAACAATAAAGAGAAGAATAGCATAGCCTTGTGCAAGGACTTGTGAAAGTGTTTATTGTGAATGTGTGTGGATACAGCGTATATGTGTATGGAGGTCAGGGGTCAACATCAGCGTCTTTCCTCCTTCATTTTTTTTAATTAATTAATTTTGTCTTTATGCATACTGGTGTCTGACCTGTATGTCTGTCTGTGCACCGCATGCATGCAGTACCCAGAGGCCAGAAGAAGGTGCTGGATCTCCTGGATCTGACCTTACAGGCAGTTGTGACCCACCACGTGGGTGCTGAGAAAGGCTGAGCCTCTTCAGCCCTTAAGTTTCTGGGTTTTGGTTTTTTTTTTTGTTTTTTTCGAGACAGAGTTTCCCTGTGTAGTTTTGGAGCCTGTCCTGGATCTCGCTCTGTAGACCAGGCTGGCCTTAAACTCACTGAGATCTGCCTGCCTCTGCCTCCCGAGTGCTGGGATTAAAGGCATGCGCCACCGCCACCCAGCCAAGCCCTGAACTTTTGAGAGAAGTTCTCTCAATGAACCTGGATGGCCAGCTCTCTTTGGATCCACCTGCCTGCCCCTGTGAGGCCCCAGGGTAACAGGCACCAGTTCAGTCATCGTGCCTGGCTTTGACATGGGTACCAGAGATCTGAACTCAGGTCCTCAGGCTTGTCTGGTGGGCACCTTACTGATGGAGCCGTCTCCCAGCCCCAGATTTGGAAGACTTTAGTGTTTTTATTTTGTTTACTTTTGTATGTGCATGTATGTTTGCAGGCACATGCATACCATAGCTTGAGTGTAAAGGACAAAGGACAACTTGTGGAAGTCGGTTCCTTCCAGCAGGTGGGCCCTGGTTTTGAACTCAGGTGGTCCGGCTTAGTGGTAGGTGCCTCTATACACTGAGCCATTTCACTAGCCCCAAGACTTTTAATTTTACTAGCTAGAGTGGTGTGGTGACTCACACTCACAATCCAGCATCTGGGAAGCTGAGGCAGAGGACTGACATGAATTCTAAGCAAGCCCAGGGTATCAAGTCAGACCCTGCTTCAAAAGATGTCAAGTATTTAGGGCTATGGATGTAGCTCGGTTGGCAGGGCGCTTGACCAGGATGCATCAAGCCCCGAGTTTGATCCCCAACAGCACATAAGCCAGGCGTGGTGGTACATACCTAATCCCAGCATGTGGGTAGTGGGAACAAGATGAGAAGTTCAAGGCCACTCAGCTACAGAGCTTGAGGCCAGCCTGGACCACATGAGACACAGTCTTTAATTAAAAAGGGGGCGGGGGACTGGAGAGATGGCTCAGAGGTTAAGAGCACTGGCTGCTCTTCCAGAGGACCCGGGTTCAATTCCCAACACCCACATGGCAGCTCACAACTGTCTGTAACTCCAGTTCCAGGGGATCTGGCACCCTCACACCAATGCACATAAAATAAAATTAAAAAAAAAAAAAAGGAAATTTCCATTAAAAAAAAAAAAAAAAAAGGCTGGGTCCAAGGCTGTACACCTTTAATCCCTGCACTCAACAGTCAGATCTCTGTGAGTCTGAGACCAGCTTGGATCTACATAGTGAGTTTCAGGCTAGCCAGGGCTACATAGTGACACCTGATCTCAAAAATAAAAATAACAATAAACCAACAAGCAAATAGAATATCTGGGACTGGAGACTGGCTCAGAGTCTATTTCATCTTGCTCTTTCTTATAGAGGTCCAGAGCTGATTCCCAGGACCGACAGCAGGCTGCTCACAGCTGCCTGTGACTGCAGCTCCAGGGACCCACAGCCTCTACGGCCTCCACGGGCAGTGCACGCACGCACACGCACACACACACACACATGCATGTAAAAAAGATCTAAATCTTTTAAAAATTAATTAAAATACATCTAAAAATTTTTCCTGGTATGTGGGGGGTACTGTTGAGATGGTTCAGTAGTTGAGACCACTGGCTGCTCTTGTAGAGGACCCAAGTTCTATTCCCAGCACCTACATGGCAGCTACCAACCACCTATAACCAGCTCTCTTCTGACTTCCACTGGCAGGGCACGCACACAGAACACAGAAAAAGCCGTACATATAACATTTCGTAACCTCTAATACGTATGTCACATATATACACAACAGCAGTTTAAATGTTAGAAAACTTACTGACATGTGTTCTATTGCTTTTTACCCCACCTTCCTACAATGATCATGGCTTGGGATTTTGTTTGTTTGTTTGTTTTTGGGGGGAGGGGTTTTGTGTTTTGGGGGGAGGGGACGGGTCTCAGAGATCAAACACAGAACGATCATGTTTTGTTTATACTGATGAATGATGAAGCCAACATTTATTGAACTTTACTATGTGTTTGTCACTGTTTTAAGCACTTTTAGCCCATTAACTAATCCTAGAACAACTCCATGAGGTGGACACTATCATTATTCACGTTCTAATGATGAGTAACAGAGGTACAAAACTTCAAAAGCTTGTCCAGAATCACCCGACAAACTGTGGTCAAAGCAAGCCAGGCAGACTGGCTCCAAGCCAAGCCTTTCACCAGTGTGTCCCGCTGCGACTCAGTGTGAAAAACGCGAGTTAAACATAGTGTGTGCCCTACAGGTCCGTCTTTGCAGAAACACCCTTTAAAAGTAACGCGTGCAGGGCTGGAGAGAGGGCTGGAGAGAGGGCTGGAGAGAGGGCTGGAGAGAGGGCTGGAGAGAGGGCTGGAGAGAGGGTTCAGGGGACGAAGGCACCTGAGGCTAAGCCTCATGACCTGAGTTTGATCCTTGGGAACCAACACTGTGAAGAGAGAAAACGGATTTCTACAAGTTGTCCTCTGACCTCACACATGCACTATGACATATTGAGGACACGCCCCCCTACACACACACACACACACGCCCACGCACGCGCACACACACACACACGCCCACACACACACACACACACGCCCACGCACGCGCACACACACACACACACGCACGCACACACGCACGCACACACGCACGCACACACGCACGCACACACATACACACACGCCCACACACACACACGCCCACGCGCGCACACACACACACACACACACACACACGCACGCACACGCACACACGCGCACGCACACACGCGCACGCACACGCACACACGCGCACGCACACACACTTTTTTCATGTAACAAGAAACCAACATGGTTTTAAAGGAAGTCCAGATGTTGGCACTGTCTTAGCTCAGGTGTTACATATTTGAAGATTTATTTGTTTACTTAACGATTATCTTTCTGACTTGTTCTTTCCCGTGTGCGTGTGTGTTGTCTGTGTGTGTTTGCCTGTGTGCATGAGGACTGCATGTGCACCTGTGTGTGCACAGGAGGCTCCAGGTGGACATTGGCCAAAGCCCACTTCTCACACTCGCCGCCTGTACATCAAGGTCACACACAGTCTCCCACGCCCTTTCTCTTAGGTGGCAACACAGAGTGGCTCACGCCTCTAACACCAGCACCTGAGAGGTAGAGGTGGGAGGATTCCAAGTTTGAGCTAATTTAGGCGACAAAACAAATCCCAGACAGCCAGACTACATAGTAAGAGTTCCCTCCAGCTACTCAAAAGAGCCAAGCATGGCGGCGCACGCCTTTAATCCCGGCACTTGAGAGGCAGAAGCAGGAGGATTTCTGTGAGTTCGAGGCCAGCCTGGTCTACAGAGTGAGACCTGTCTTAACTCCTGCCTATACTCTCCCCTGTGCTGAGATTACAGACATGCACCATGAAGTCTGGATCAAACCCGGGGCATCGTGCATGCTGGGCAAGCATTCTAGCAGCTACACTTCATCCCCAGCCCCCAGCTTTGTATTTTCATTTTAAATCACTGCTAGGCTAAAGTGTAGGTCAACAGTAGAACACCTGCCTGGTACATGTAGAGCTCTGGGCTCAAGCCCTAGCACAGAAGGAATTTAAAAAGGGAGGGAGGGAAGGAAGGGGAAGCTAATAACATCTTAAAAACACACAAATTACATGAGAATCTCATGCCCTCTACAATAAACAGCATGGAACATCCTCTGTCTATACACAGACAGCCAGGGGAACAGAAAGCTTCTCACGGCTAAGGATTCTGCAGTCCCCTTGTGGTCCCTACCTATACAGTCAGTCCTGACAGCCGGTGGAGACGCCAGGCGTGGGGTTTAGAATGTAGCTCCGAGGTAAAGCACTTGACTGGCATGCTCACGGTCTCAGGTCTAAAACGGAACAGCAAAGTCAGGTGTGTCGGTACACTCAGAGGCAGCGGCAGGTGGATCTTCTGTGAGTTCTAAACCAGCTTGGTCTATATACGGAGTTCCAGGACAGCCAGGGCTACAAAATAGAAGGGCCCTATCTCAAAAAGCAAAAAAAAAAAAACTAGAAGCAGCATAGGCATGGTTATTTCTTTTTTTATTTTTTTAAAATGTTTATTTATTATTAGCATGGTTTTTCGAGACAGGGTTTCTCTGTGTAGCTTTGTGCCTTTCCTGGATCTCGCTCTGTAGACCAGGCTGGCCTCGAACTCACAGAGATCGGCCTGCCTCTGCCTCCCGAGTGCTGGGGTTAAAGGCGTGCGCCACCACCGCCAGGCTCTGTATTTCTTTTTTTAAAGATGTGCTAGCTAGTTTTATGTCAACTTGACACAAGTTAGAATGATCAGAGAGGAAGGAACCTCATTGAGAAAATGCCTCCATAGACTGGGCTGAAGGCAAGCCTGTAAGGCATTTTCTTAATTAGTGATTGATGTGGGGAGGGCCATCCCTGGACTGGTGGTCCTGAGTTCTATAAAAAAGCAGGCTGAACAAGCCACGATGAACAAGCCATTAAGCAGCTCTTTTCCACGACCTCTGCATCAGCTCCAGCCTCCAGGTTCCTGTCCTGACTTCCCAAGTGATGAACGGTGATATGGAAGTCCAGGCCCGTCCAATTTGCTTTAGGTCATGGTGTTTCACCACAGTAATAGTAAATCCTACTCAAGAAAGAAACAGGTACCAGGATTATGGGGTATTTGACCATGTTGTTTTTGAGAGGACTGTGGACAGACTTTGGGGCTTTGGGCTAGAAAAGCCATTGAGTTCAAAGCTTGGTGATCTGTTCTGTGGGCGCCTGGATGCTAAGAGCGCTAACAGAAAGGCAGGTGGGGTAGGACTGGCTTGCGCATCTGCAGAGGGAAGTTTGAGAGTCACTCGGTCAGTGCAGGTTTTAAGTTCAGAATCTGTGTTTCTGGTGAGCTAGGGCTGAAGAGTCAGCCGTGATTAATAAAAGACCAGAACTACTAAAGTAAAACCTTTGCTTTACTGAGATAATTGATGCTGGCCAGCTGGAACAGAGAAACCAGCAGTGATTAAGACGAGTCCAGATTCTCTGAGGGTAAGTAGATCAGGCTGGCCTCGAACTCAGAGAAATTCACCTGCCTCTGCCTTTTAAGGTGTTTGCGCAGGCCTTTAATGCCAGCACTCGGGAGGTGGATACAGGCAGATCCCAGACAGTTTGAAGCCAGCCTGGTTTACAAACTGAGTTCCAGGACAGCTCGGGTTGTCAGACAGAGAAACCCTGTCTCAAAAAGAAAAAGAAAAAAACACAACGAAGGTGTGTGCCACCATGCCCAGCTATTTAGAGGTTCTTAAATCTATTTCCAGATATGTAAAGCATGCACATGCATGCACACATGCTAAGACATGCACTAGAGGAGGTATTTTAACTCATGATTTATATTGTAAGGTGAATACTGTCACCGCTCTTCGCAAACGGATAAGGACAAGTGATGTGGTCTCCTCTCCACCCTCATTACAGCCCAGCCTCTGTTACTACAAAAGATCAGACACAGGCAAACGGCTCCCAAACCTGCCCTAGCCTAAGGAGACAGGTCTTAGGAAGTTTAGCTGGTGAAGACCTCCCAGGTGCCCCAGAACACGTCATCCTATCTCCCTGTCTCCAATGAATAAATCTAGAAAGAAGTGGCGTTCTTACATACAAAAATAACTCGAAATAACCTCATGTTAACTAATCCGTTTAAAATAACCAGTCTCTCTTTCATGTTTTCTTCAGCTTTTCAAAGTCAAACTCTTGTGCTCACCCAGCAGGACACTTATTTTATGGAATGAAGAAGCCTGATTCAAGAACAGAAAACAAAGCAGCTCAGGGCTGGAGACGAGGCTCAGTGACGGACTGCTTGCCTAGCTCGCCCTAGGTTTCATCTCTGTTATGGCGTTAAAGATGGGGCTGGGGAGGTGGCTCAGCAACCTCGGGTGCTTGCCATACAATCCTGGTAACCTGAGTTCAGCCCCAGGAATCCACACAAAGGTGGAGAGAGAGAAACAACTCCACAAAGTTGTTCTCTGACCTCCACAGGTGTGCCAAGGCACAGCCCACCAACCCCATCATGCACAGACACACTGATAATAAAATAAATTAAAACAGCAACCACCACCACCGATTCTGAATCTGAGCCTTAGCTCTAATGCTATCCCCAACCAATGTCCTATCCTGGGCCTCAGTTTCCTTACACCGTGTGACAGGAACATCCTGGCTATGCAATTTCCAAAGGGCTCTATGATTGAGAATATAAAATATAAACAAAAACGGATATATTAAGTGGCAATTATATTACAAAAGGTACTTATGTTTCCTACCAACTAACCTCCTCTCCTCAGCAACTCTCTAGAAAGGAAGTGGTTTCCTATTTTAGCAGGAGAAACTGTAAACTGAAACTCTCTTCAGAACTCAGTTCCCCAGCTCCCCTTATGAGATGGGGGAGCAAGGCTACCTGGCTTCTAAGGGCTATTTAATCAGAATGCTAGAATTGCCATTTACCAGAGGATATTTATCTGTCTAGGTGGTTTTTTGGCCTGGCTGACCTGGACCTCTCTACGTAGACCAGGCTGGCCTGGAATTCACGGCAATCCACCTGCCTCTGCCTCTCAAGAGCCGGAATTAAAAGCATGTGCCAATACACCTGGCTCAGAGGATTTTTAAAGATGAGTTTCTTTAGTACATTTCATTTGAAATTCTTTTCTTTAGTATGTGTGTAGTGTCTGGGCATGTGTGTGATGGTGTCACCCATGGGACCTGTCTGTCTCTGACCCCCATGCAGGCTTCCACATGGCTGGTGGGGATTTGAACTTGGATCTTTTTGCTTTCACAGCAAGACTCTTAAGCACTGAAGCATCTTTTCAGCCCTAAATCCGAATTCTTGAAGAACTCAGAGGGCCTATAGTTCTTTAAGAACTCACCGAATGACTAATTTAAGGCTCCAAAGGATGGCCGGGACTCCTCGTTGTCCACCAGCACACGGCACTGTGTGTGGCCAATCCAAACCTCCTTTTCTTTTTTTTTTTTTTTTTTTTTTTTTGGTTTTTTCGAGACAGGGTTTCTCTGAGTAGCTTTGCGCCTTTCCTGGAGCTCACTTGGTAGCTCAGGCTGGCCTTGAACTCACAGAGATCCACCTGGCTCTGCCTTCCGAGTGCTGGGATTAAAGGCGTGCGCCACCACCGCCCGGCCCAAACCTCCTTTTCATCCTAACTCTAAAGTCTTCTTGCCAACAGAGACTTGTAGGAGAAAGAAAAGATGTAATCGATGTCTTCAAGCTAAGGCACAGGTATAATCCAGTGAGTGTACAAGATAAACTAACAAAATAAAACTTACTACCAACAAAATTAGTGATAGCATGCATTAATTGTAGAAAGCTTCAGGGAACCAGGTTTTCAAGGTCAGGAGAAACCTTTACCAGAGAAAAGAGGCAAGTCTGAAATGAGATTCCAAATCAAGGCTGCTTACCGTCTAGGTGGTGGGGGCAGGCTCCCTGTTTACAAGGTTCCGACCCCTGGATGCCTCCACTCAGTGCTACTCAGGAGATGCTCCAAGTACCCCATCTTGTGGGCTATTCTCCGGCTGAGTCTTTCTTCCTAGTGACAAGTTTCATGGCCAAGGGGTGGGTATGATGTCACAATCAGGAGCACTCTATTAATAGGAACAGGGAAGAAAAAAATGTCAGTCAGGGGAACTACCTCCATTCAACAGTGAGACCGAGGAGGCCTGGATCTGGAGGGTGGGGCATCAGGTGGAGAGGAGGAGAAACTCCGTCAGGACTGCAGGGTTCCACACTACCTACAGACAGGGAGGGCATCTGTCTAGCAGAGGGAAAGAAAAGAAGCCACGGTGGAGATGGGAAGCTACAGGAGACAAGATTTGTTAAAAAAAAAAAAATACAGGAAGAGGAAAAGGAGAGCTGAGGCTGAGCTCAGTGGTGGGGTACTTGCCTAGTCATGAATTTAACCCGAGCACCAAATCAACTTGGGGGGGCAGTAATGCACGCCTATAATCTTGGTGCCCTGGAGGCAGAGGCAAGAAGACCAAAGTTCAAGGGGTACCTGAGGTCCTGTCTCAAAAATAAAATGTGTGGGCTGGAGAGATGGCTCAGGGGTTAAGAGCGCTGACTCTTCTTCCAGAGGACCCGAGTTCAATTCCCAGCACCCACATGGCAGCTCACACCTGCCTGTAACTCCAGTTTCAGGGGACCCTGACACCCATGGCAAAAACACAAATGCACATAAAGATAAAATAAAATATAATGTGTGTGTGCACACACATACATATATGTGGAATATTCCTTTACACTGTGTGAATCTATGTCACTGTAATTGGTTTAATATAAAAAGCTGATTGGCCATTGGCTAGGCAGGACTTTCAGGGCAGAGAGAATGATGGGAAGAAAGGCAGAGTCAGAGGAGATGCCATGAGTCAGAGTGAGCAGGACGGGGAGGAAGTAGATGAGGTAAATGAACCTTGGGGCAGCACATAGATTAATAGAAATGGGTTAATTTAAGTTATAAGAGCTAGCTAAAAACAAGCCTGAGCTATGGCCAAGCATTTATAATTAATATTGAGTCTCTGTATGGTTATTTGGGAACTGGCTGGCAGGAGAGAAAATTCCACCTACACATATCTACACACATTCACTTTACAGAGTTATTTTTACCTCATTTTATACATGGGTGAACTGCCTGCGTATATGTCTGTGTGCCCCATCTGTGCCCAATGCCTGAAGTTGATTGGCTGGCACTGGAGTTACTGTGAACTGCCTTATGGGTGTCTGGAATCAAACCCTGGTTCTGTGGACGAGCAGTCAGTACTCTTAACCACTGAACCATCTCTCCAGCCCATGTATATATGCTTCTTTATTCACACAACATATAACAAGTAATGTCACAAATTCCAAGTTGGTGGCCACACAATATACGAATCCATAATATTTTCCCTGTACTAGCCTTTACTGTTTCCAAAGTGTTTTCACTTACACTATTTCCTCTCAAAAGAACTCTGGAGACCATGCACGGTAGCTCATGCCTGTAATCCCAGCACTCAGTAGGTGAAGTAGGAGAATTCTGAGTTCGAGGCCAGTTCCAGCTACATAACAAGCTCCAAAACAGCCTAGAATTCATGGCCAAACCTTGTCTCAAACAGAAACAAAAAATCCTGGTCTGGAGATGCATTTACACTGCCTGGCATTTACAAGGTGCTGGGACCCAATCCTTAGTACCACAGGAAAAACCCTGAGCTGGACATGATGGTGCGTGTCTGTAATGTCAGGCCTTCAAAGAGTCAGAAGATAGTGAGCTTCACGTCAGCCTGGCCCACACACAGAGACCCTGTCTCAATAAATCAAGAAGTCCATTTCTAAAATGTGTTCAAATCCAGTCTTAAGACTTAAAATTAGGCAAAAAGCAGGAATGCTGGTTCGTAACTGCAATCCTAGCACACGGGACTGAATGAAGGAGGTCGGGAGTTCAAGGCCAGCCTGGCCTATATGAGACGCTGTCTCAAAAAAAAATTAAAAATTTCAAAACCCAGACAGGCGGTGGTGGCGCACGCCTTCAATCCCAGCACTCAGGAGGCAGAGGCAGGCAGATTTCTGTGAGTTTGAGCTAGGCCTGGTTTATAGAGGGAGATCCAGGACAGCCAGGGCTAAACAGAGAAACCCTGTCTCAAAAAACAAAAAAGAAAGGAAGAGCAAACAAACCCCAAAACATCCAGGTAGGTCCCACCTTCCTTGTGGAAAACAGTGTTTGACTGAGGCACCCAAGAATGCAGCTACGGGTGCAAACTGGGAAATACGCCTGAAGGAAATCAGGCTTTAAAAAGGGAGAAAAGAGGTGGGGGCTGAGGAAATGGGTGGTGCTCGTAAACCGAAGAACAGAAAGTCGGGTGGCAGCTCACACCTGTAATCCCACACCTGGGAGGCTGAGACAGGAGGAACCGCAAACTCATGGTCAGCAGGAGCCACAGAGGAGACTCAAACACTTGGTAAGGAGGGGAAAGTAGAGGTGGTGTTCCCGGGTGGGCAACTTAGTCGGCTAGAGCAGTAAACCTGGGCTGACTAGGGGCGTGCCTAGAGATGGACCCAAGTTCAAGTTCCAGGTCCCCGAGGATCCGATCCAATGACATTCAGGAGTACTAGTCAAACTCCTACTAATCAAACTCCTTGCATCATTATGATGTGTGTGTATCAACAGCTCAAGGGCTATGTTGGGATAAAAGAGGATGATGATTTTTATACAGAGTACAAAGTCTTCATCTCCCGAATGCGGTACGTATCAGCTCATTAGTTCACCATGCTCCTCAGTTACAGCACGTTCAGCATGAATTCTCAAGTGAAGGAGAGCTGAATGAAGGTGTAAAACCTGGCATTTTCTCTTCTTGGTGGTCCAAAGAGGAGAGAGAGAGCTGATGTTCCTCTCTACTACTTGTCTCCTGAAAACACACACAATACAGAAGGAGGAACACTCCGTTCCTTTGAACAACACCCCGTATTTCCCAACAATCTGGCACATGCCCCTGTACCTCAAAAAATGCTTCCAGGAAGAGGAACTATTTATTAGCTATGCTCAGTCTCCTAGGGCCAAGTTCCAGATCCAGAAACAAAAAAGCTTCCTGCACTGGGAAAATTAACCCTTTGGGAACTGGACCAGGGGCTGTCAATCAAGCAGAGAGCCAGGAGAGCGAGGTCTTGGATTATTCCAGGCCTAGCTCTGCCACCCACCCGACAACTTCAAATACGCCATTGTAACCTCTTGGTTTTCGGTTTCTCCAACTGTCAAATAGAGACGATGATACTTGCCTTATCTTACATATTATCCCGAAAAAATAAAACGAGATAATCAATATGAAAGGGGATTCTAGACTGCTCTTAGTTGTAGCAACAGACTGGCACAATAAATTCACAGGGACCAGGGGAAATGTTTGAAATTTCTTGTTCCTTCTTTGCAATTTCTGGGAAGCAGGCCCTGCCACAGGGTCTGTTGGAGACAGAGCGTAACAATACTAATGTACCCACCCCTCACCTTCCCTTATCACTATCCAATCCCATTCTTTCTTGGGGAAATACTAGCAGCCAGCAACACTGTTATTAGCTAAAACTATTGTTATAAGAAGTACCTGCCAATATTCTCACAGGTCAGTCTCCGAGAACAGTGGCCTTGGTAACCGCCACATTTGCTACCGGTTCAGAGGAAGCTAGTTTCTTACTAGGAAAAGTGTGTGCCGATCCAAAACACGCTCAGTCCTTGTTTTCGGCTCTCTCCCGTTCCCTGCTCTCTACCCACCAACTGTTCTGCCTCCTTGGGCTGGGGTGGGCTTCCCGCTGTATAAAGTGAGTGGATGGACCGTGCGTGCGAGGGAGGGGGGGGAGCGGGGCTGCAAATCATTCAGGGGCAAGGATGTGAGGAATGTAAGAGTCCTCCACGCCACGGAGGGGTGGGGAGGGGAGGGGAGCGGCGAAGGAATAAAAGAGAGAGACAAGGCACGGGAAAGAAGCCAAAGCTATGGCGCTCGGAGGGCGGAGGTTTGGGTTCCGCCGTTCCTGCCAAGGCTAGCCCCCAGAACGCTGCCTTCCTCGCCGGCAGGCCCGTCAATCATTGCCATTTAAACTCCACGCTGTCCCCGGGCCCGGGCGGTCTTGCTCCTCCCCGGTCCTCGGGCCAAGGCCACTCCGCACTCCCCAAGGCTGCTCGACTCCAAAGGACCTTCCCAAGCCCCAGAGCCCCCAGCTCACCCCCCGGCTCCTCCCGGCGGAGCTCCCTTCCTCCATTGTCCCTCCTCTTCCCCACCCTCCCTTCCGACCCCCAGCACCTCCGACCCGGGCAGGCGCCGATCCGCTGGGAGGGACCTCGCCCCCTCCGCTCCCCTCCGCTCCGCTCCGCTCCCCTCCCACACCCTGGGTTACAACCTCGCTCGGGCGCAATTACGCACCGCCCTGGACGTGGCCTGGGTTCTCTGGACGCGGGGCCAGGCTGGAGCGGAGGCCGCGGAGGCCGCGGGGTAGCCCGGGTGCCGGGTCTCAGCCTTCCCTGGGAGGGGAAGGGGAAGGGAAGGATGGGGAAGAAGGTTCCGACCACTCCTGGTTGCCTCGGACTAACCCTTGGCCACGCCCACCGCTGCTACGCAACGGGGCGGAAGCCCGTCACCAGGCCCCGCCCCTTTGTTTAACTCGGTGGCGACAGGACGCTCCCGGCCAGCGGCCTCCGCTCGGGGCCGGAAGTCCTTCGGGACCCCTGCTGGGGACCGTGTAGCCCCTAGGGAGGGGGGGACTCTGTGTTCTTAGACCCGGGGCGACCCCGAGTGCGCCGCGCTCAGAGCCACCTCGTGTCCGTGCACAATGCACGGCGGCGGCGCTGGGGCTGACGATGCACGCCGCGGGGCAGCTGGTCTTGCAGCGCGACCTGCTGCTGCCCCGCCAGCACCCCCCCCCCCCAGTTTGCAGGGCTGTGGTCAGCACCCCCGAGCCTCCCGAGCCTGTGACTCACCGTCATGGGGACGGACGCAGCAGTTAACCTCGGCCGGGCGCGGAGGGAGGGAGTGGTCTCACCGCAGGGCTTTGATCCACGGTGTCCTCAGGGTCGCCCGCCTCCCAGGCACACGCACGCTCTTCGAGTGTCCACCGTGCCCCGAGACACGAAAGGGCTGGGCTTCCCAAGGTGGCAACGCCGTGATCGGGGGCCGTGTGGGTGGGAAGGGAGCCCGGGCTTCGGGGGAAGTCACGGTGGAGCTCAGTGCGCTCTGGGGTAGGTAAGGAATGAAGCAGGACAAGAAATGAAATCACATTTACCCCGTAGGCTAACCTGGTGTCGAACAGTATTTGTTGTATTGTCTTTCTTAAAAAGGGGAAACTCACATTAGTGCATCCGTAACCGGTGTGTTTATAAGAAGACGGAGCTGGTTACCTATGCGGGCAATCTGACAAGGACCCGAGGACAACTAAAGGTTCTGGGTGGTTTCATGTCCACCCAGAGAGACTTTCAGGTCCAGAGAGAGAAGAAAACAGGAACCGGATATGCCTTGTGAACCATATGCGACTTGCTTTTTAGGTCCCAGGTTCCCTTTCTTCCGAAGGAGGCTGAGCCTGCCTATTGTCTTTCTGTAGCATAAACGAGGCCACTTGTTCCGGAGGCCGGGGCCCAACCGTTTAGTGTATTCAAGATGAAGACCCTGTCTGTGTAAGCTCCTGCCATGCCCTAGGCTTCGCTGTTTTCCCTAACTTTCCGTTCTCAGGGGTAAAACGGAACTTATATGTTTAATGGCCGAGAAAAGAAGCGAGGAGACAGGCTGGGATTCAGGCTCGGCCCGCTGCATGCCAAAGCCCTGGGACCTTTTTTCCCTTGGGCGACTACTTGAAAAGGGGAAAACAAAACAAAAAGATCTTGGGAACCTGAAGCGCGTTTTCAGAGCCGAAGGGAAGCTCCGGCGGCGGAGGCGCCCCCTGGTGGTCCGCCCAGCTCCCCTCCGACGGAACCGAGCTCCGTCGAGGCCCCTTTAAGGCCTAAGACCCGCCCCGTTCGCGGCGCGCGAACGCCGGGGCCTGATTGGCTGGGCGCTGGCCGGAGGCGGGGCGTTTCGAGAGCAGCTCGGTCCCTATTGGCCGGAGAAGGTCAGGGGACACTTCCGGGAATGTGTGCGCTCCCGCGTTCCACTCGGCAGCATCCGGCGGCGGCCAGCCCCCTGGCTCCCCCTGCGGGTGGCTCGGCGGCGTGCACGGTCCCGCCCGCCGGCTGGGTGGGTGGGTTGGGGGTGGGTGGGTGGTGGGCTGCGCGTGGGGCAGGGGAGGGGCCGGGCGAGCTCGGGGTGCGGGGACGAGGGGTCGGCAAGGCCCGCGGAGTGGGGTTCCGTCCCCAGGCCCTGCACCGGGTTCCCGACGGGGCTCCCGCCGCCTCCCCCCCTGCTTCGGAGCGTGAGCCCTAAGGCATCCTGACCCAGGGCTGTCCAGCCCCTAAGCCTTGTCTTTCCCGGAGATCTCTTAAGTTCCGATCTCGAAGTACGAGGCCCCCAGGGAAGTTTGTGTCTGACCTCCCCGAAGGGCTTGGAGAGGGGGACCCAGGCTGCCGGATCCCCGCCTGGTGCCGCGGGGTAGGCCAAACGGGAGCATGGGGGCGAAGGCTCCCGACCCTGAGCCGTCTTCATCTCCCGTTTCCACTTCCAGCGGGGTGCCACGGCTCGGGAAGCATGACGACCGAGACCTTCGTGAAGGATATCAAGCCGGGGCTCAAGAATCTGAACCTTATCTTCATTGTACTGGAGACAGGTGGCTATGCATGCGCAGTGGACTCGTGGGAGCAAAGGGGAGGGGCGTGGAGAGTGGGGGCACACGGGACCCCCGCCTACGTCCTTAACCTGCTGCCTGGGCTGGGAGGAGGCTCCCCCAGGGGCCTCTAACCCCTCTCTCAGACCGGCTGGCACAGGGAGCTAGCTGCCGGTGGGTGCAGAGTAGATAGAACTTTAGAAAGCCTGATGCCTCACCAGCCACGCGGGCCTTTTTCCACTCAGGGCTCTCTCCATGGTGCTGGACCCTCCAACTACCATCCCCACCACACACACACCCACGCATAACCTCCTGCCCCCCGAGGAGGGATATGAGCTTTGCTCAGCGTCTACACTTTTCCCTCACTCAGCCAACACCCAGACTTTCACCGCCACCACCCCACTTGCATGACTTTAATCCCACCCCCGTGTATTCCTTCCCTGAAAGGCCGAGTGACTAAGACAAAGGACGGACACGAGGTTCGGACCTGCAAAGTCGCAGACAAAACGGGCAGCATCAATATCTCAGTGTGGGACGACGTGGGCAACCTCATCCAGCCTGGGGACATTATCCGACTCACCAAAGGGTAAGGCAGGGCTCCCAGCAGCGACCGCCGAAGGGTGTGGTCAAAAGTCCCTGCAGCGTTTCTGAAGCCTGGATCCTGCTGACCCTCACTCTGCTCCACAGGTATGCTTCAGTGTTCAAAGGTTGTCTCACACTCTACACTGGTCGTGGGGGCGATCTGCAGAAGATTGGAGAGTAAGTTCTGTCCTGAGAATTAAGATAAGCACTAGCCGACCCAAGCGGGCAAGTTAGGGTTTACCAGAAGACACCACACACAAGCCTGTGCCGTCCCCACCCCATTGGCGGGATTTGTGTGTGCCCCAAAAGATGCGTCCAAGGCTTTGGCTTTGTTCCTTGCAGATTCTGCATGGTTTATTCTGAAGTCCCTAATTTCAGCGAGCCCAATCCAGAGTATAACACTCAGCAGGCGCCCAACAAATCGGTGAGTCCCTGGGTCTGGAGGGAAATGGGCAGATCCAGCCAAGCAGCGTGGTGTTGGGGAGGGTCTGAGTGTGGAATCTGTGCCTTCAGGTGCAGAACGACAGCAGCCCCTCTGCCCCTCAAGCTGCCACGGGACCCCCTGCCGCCTCTCCAGGTAAATAAATCCATTTCTTTCCTTCCACTGGCTCCTTTAAGTCCCCCTTCTCCCCAGCCGGGAAAGATGCCTTTCCCCTTGTCCCTTTTCCAAGTGTGTCTCCCTGTACCCTTCGTCTGCATACCTTCTGCAAGTCCCAGTAGTGGAAAGATTTGGAGGCCCCTTCCAACCACCGACAGAGCTGGAGTACTCTTCCCTTTTGTTACCACCAGTGAAAACACAAAAGGAGAATACTTTCTCCACAGTGGCAAATGACTGTTAAGAGCAACCAGGCTTACATGGATCATATTTAAAATATTCTTGTAAATTCCTTGTAATAAGTCCATATAATCACACACACACACACACACACACATATATATATACATATATATGCAGTCATAAATCACTAAGGATGGGAACATATTCTAAGAAATATATATGTATATATGTATATTCATATACACACACACACACCCCTTGATTGTGTGACCTGCTTCATCCCTAAGCTATGTGACATAACCTATGTTTTTTTTTTTTAATTTCTTGTCTTTTTTCTTCCTTTTTCTTTTTCTCTCTTTTGACACAGTGTCTCACTCTGTAGTCCAGGCTGGCCTCAAACTCACAGCAATTTCCCCCTGCTTAGGTCTCGCTAGTTCTGGGATTAAAGGCATATGCCACAATTTTAAATATCATTATATTGTTATTTAAGTTTTCACCATCATAACCCCAGCACTGGGGAGGAGATGAGGCAAAAGAATTGTCACAAGTCCCTATCTAAAGTCTAGGGTTTAAAGTGAGACCGTGTCCCAAACAAACAACAAGGCAACACCAAATTTTGATTTCCTTCTTTATGTAGAAGAACTGTACTCTGAAATAATAATAGCAAATACAGAATAGCAAGGTGTAGTGGCAAACATCCCACTGGGGAGGCAGAGGCAGGAGTTCGAGGCCAGCCTGGCCTGCAAGAGTGAGTTCCAAAACAGCCAGAGCTATATAGAGAAACCCTGTCTCCAAAACCCAACCCAAAAAACAAAAAGAAAGAATTGTAAATACTTAAGCTGGTAACATGTGATCACGTGGTCATTGATTATAAAGTGATATACCGTACATAATTGTGTGCTGTGCCTTTTTAAGGCCCATAGCTCTGTAGGCTGGTGTACACCCACATCACAGCAAAAATTTCAGTGTTGCATTATGCTGCAACTGCTATGGATGCAGTATCAGTAGGCAAAGGGAAGTGTTTTTGATTTTGTTGTAGCCAGCCTGGCCTACAGAGCTAGTTCCAGGACAGCCAGGACTACGCAGAGAAACCCTGTCTCAGGAAAACAAAAACAAAAAAATAAGAAAGAAAAAAAATCCATATTTCTATTTGTACTTCATATTTTGCCTACATGTATGTCTATACCACATGCATGCAGTGCCCAAGGAAGCCAAAAAAGGGTAACAGATTCCCTGGAACTGGAGTTACAGATGGTTGTTAGCTGCAGTGTTGGATTGTGGGAGCCCAACCTGGGTCAGCTGGAAGAGAAGCCAGTGCTTTTGACCACTGAGCCATTGCCTAAGCCCTCCCTCTGTGGTAGTTCTGCTGAGACTGACGGTCACAAGCAAAGAGAATGAGTTCACGTTTTAATACGTGTGCTCAGCCCTGTGTCTCCTCCACTCTTAGAATGGGCCACCCAAGCCCAGCAGAGCAGTACACGCCCTGAATCCCATTTCTTGGGAGTCGCTGACAGGAGGATCTCTGTGAGTTCGAGGCCAGCCTGGTCTACTTAGTGAGTTCCCACAGTGGGCTGGGTGTTTCCACATAATTAAGTGATTTACAGTCCACGGCAGTCAGACCCACAGGTCAACCAATATAGACAATCCCTCATGTGATATATGACTGTACATATTGCCTACTGGTTCTGGATTTGGGGAGACCCTCCAATGATATAATAAAAATTGATATCATTTAATTCCACTATAAAAATTAGCATCTCTGTTTTCAGTTGAAAATGACTTGAGGGCTGGAGAGCTGGCTTGGCAGTTCAGAGCACTGGCTGCCTGTGTAGAGGCCTGGTTTGGTTGGTTCCCAGCACCCTCACAGCACTCGAGACATCTGCAACTCTAGCTCCAGGGGATCCAGTGCCCTTTTTGGCCTCACAAATGGTCAGGCAATATGGTGCACATGCAAACACACTCCCCACCCCACCCCACATGTGTGTGTGTGTGTGTGTGTGTGTGCGTGTGTGTGTGTGTGTGCAAAATACTCTTACACATAAAACAAAAATAAATGTAAAGAAAGAAAGAAAAAAGAATGACTTATTGCCTATAACCTTCACACTTGAGAGGCTGAAGTGGGAGGGATCTTTCCATGTTGGTGGCTAGCCTGAACTACATAGTAAGTATCAGGCCGGTCAAGGAGACCCCGCCTCAAATAAATAAGGAAAGAAAGAAAGAAAGCTGGGCAGTGGTGGCACATGCCTTTAATCCCAGCACTCAGGAGGCAGAGCCAGGAGGATCTCTGTGAGTTCAAGGCCAGCCTGGTCTACAAAGTGAGTTCCAGGACAGGCTCCAAAGCTACACAGAGAAACGCTGTCTCGAAAAACCAAAAAAAAAAAAAAAAAAAAGGAAGGAAGAGATATGATGTTGGAACTGAAGGTAGTTCAGTGCCAAGGCCTTGGGTTCAGTCCCCAAGATAAAACAGGGGTGCTGGCTCACACCTTTAATCCCAGCACTCGGGAGGCAGAGGCAGGTGGATCTCCAAGTTTGAGGCCAGCCTGGTCTACAGAGCGAGGTCCAGGGCAGGCTCCAAAGCGACACAGAGCTCTATGTCACATTATGTGCATGGTCAGGAGCAAAGGGAGTGAATTCATGCTTTCCTGTTTGTGCTCAGCTCAGTCTCTCCACTCTTAGAACAGCGCCACCCACAGGGTCTGCCCACATCATTAGGTTAGTTACAATCTCCCATAGACACACCCACAGGCCTTAGACGGTCTTTGCCTTTTCCCATCTCTCTGGGTGATTCTAGGTTGTCAAGTTGGCAGTCATAAGACTATCACACAAGGCAAGCACTCTAGTATGATCTATACCCCAGCCCCCAGTTACAAAAGCTTAAAAAAAAAAAAAAAAAAAGATTTACTTATTTTTATGTGTGTAGGTGTCTTGAGCCCACAATGGCCAGAAGAGCTGGACCCCATGGAACTGGTGTTACAGATGTTTGAGCCATGTGGGTGTTGGGAACTGAACCTGGGTCCTCTGAGAGTGGTCCTCACTCCTGAGCCATCTCCGCGGCTCCCAAGAGCTCGTTTTTGTTTTTTGGGTTTTTTTAATGTATAGCATAAAATCTTTACATTAAGTTCTATATATTTACTTTTTTTTTAAAGATTTATTTATTTATTATGTATATGAAAGAGGGCACCAGATCTCATTACAGATGGTTGTGAGCCACCATGTGGGTGCTGGGAACTGAACTCAGGACCTCTGGAAGAGCAGTTGGTGCTCTTAACCTCTGAGCCATCTCTCCAGCCCCCCTATATATTTACTTTTATCTGTGAACTAAGGAAAGAACTTTTCCTTTCAGTTTGGGCCACCGCCGTCTCAGTCCGGCAGAGCAGGGATGCAGTTTGAGAGCCAGCGACCTACTGTCCTGTGTCACGCAGAGACGGTCCTGTCTTCATTTACAGAGCACCCACTCTTGTCGAGGAATGGTAGCACAGTGCCTGCCTGTGGGAGCTTGTAGCCTCTGTAGGAGTAGTGATTGCAATACTCTGTGACAGGGACAGGGATTGTGTGTACAGTTACATCATCTCACATTCGTGCCTCCATTAGAATGTGTAAAATACATGGGTGTAGAGATCAGCAAGATGGTTCAGGAGGTACTGGTCCTTGACATCAAGCCTGACAACCTGAGTTCAATCCCCAGAACATCCACATGGTAGACTCCCGAAGGTTGTATGCATGTACACACGTATGTACGTACACACACACACACACACACACACACACACACACACACACACACACACTACAAAATATAAGTGGTGGGAGGGGACAGGGTGGTGATGAATATCTAAGTGGCCCAGGGATAGAGGGATTCAATCCCAGGATTTATTTTTTATTTTTTCATGGTGCTGGGTATCTGACCCAAGACACCCCACATGGTAGACCCAGCCTCATCTTTTCATTTAAACAGAAACTTCAGGCCCTTCTTCCCATCTTCTCCAGTTTTATAATCACCTTGGGCCTTAGGACATTTTTTCAGAGGTCTTTGAGCCTTGAACCCAACAACTAATTCTAGGTCTGATTCCCTATGACACAGAGATACTTAAGAGAAATGTATTATTTATACCAGGTTCATGTAGCCACTTCCAACATTATCAGGGGGTCCCATTCATACGTGTAGTCCCTAGCTTCTTGCACTCTATTCAGGACCGCCTGCCTAGGGAATGGCGCCACCCACAGTGGGCTGGGTCTTCCCACAAAATTAATTACAATCCCCTATACACACCCACAGACCAGCCAGTGTAGACAGTCCCTCACTGACTCTCCCAGGAGACTCTAGCTTGTGTCAAGCTGACAGTTAAAATGATCAAGGCTGTAACCCCATCCGTACCTGCGACACACGTCCGCACTCGGTGACAACTCACCGCTCACTGGGCCATGGAAGAAGGCCTTGAGTTAACTCTTCCCTTAACTCATTCTCTGTTTCCTCTCCCACAATCAGCCTCCGAGAGCCAGAACGGGAATGGACTGAGCACCCAACCGGGTCCTGGCGGTGGCCCCCATCCCTCTCACACCCCGTCACATCCTCCCAGCACCCGAATCACTCGAAGCCAGCCCAACCACACACCTGCCGGCCCCCCTGGCCCCTCCGGCAACCCTGTCAGCAACGGTAAAGAAACTCGAAGGAGCAGCAAGAGATAGCGAGAAACGAGTCCTCGCCTTCGACGGCAGACCGCGACCCAGGCGTCCGCCAGAGGACAGCCTTCTCCGGGGCGGCTGGCTTCGAGACTCGAGGGTGGAGTAGCTGTGTTTTAGCTATTAAGTCTCCCTGGCGGGGTGAGCAGTGGCCTCGTCCACCTCAAGCTCGTGTCCCCTTGTCCTGCTGACGCTGCCTGCGCTCTGGGGTCCAGGGCCCTCTGCCTGCCCTCCTTCCTCTGGAAAAGACAGTCTGGTTGTGTGTGTGTGAGTGTGAGTGGGATACGAGGGTCTAACTGAAATCCCTCCTTCCTAATAAATGTGCCCACTGCGTTCTGGACTCCTCTGTTTTTCATAGGAAAAGCGGTTAGCAGGCGTGCACTTAGGGAGTGTAGTCCCCGTCAAGGAGGCCTCGGCAAAGCAAGCCTGCCCCTTTAAGGTGGTGTCCCTCCCCCTCCCCCGCTCCCTGCAGGTGACCCTTGTCCAGCCTTGCCTGCCGCAGAAGGCTGGGTGCCCCTTCCTCTGGGTGTCCTCTGTCTGCAGCTCTGCTGTCAGGTAATGCCAGCCCCAACCCCCTGGACCAATCACTCTGATCAGACTTTGATCCCCTGATCTTAAGCCAGGTCAGATGTCAGAGGGGAGCCCTGTTCTGGCTGCTTTTCCTCCGCAGGGCTTCCCCTTTCTTGTTCTTTGATCACAGAGTGAGTGCTGACAGTTAATGCTTGCTGGAGTCGGGAATTGCCCTCTTAGGCTTCCCAGGGTGGGGAATTGCTAAGAACAGTTTCTCCCCGGAATGCATCTGGGATTGCTACTCATCTGCCTCTCCGCCTGCCCCCCAGTTTAGGGACACCTTGGTTCAACTTTCCAGGGAATGTGGGGATGGGGCTGAAAACAAAGGAAGCTCGGTACCAGATGTAAGGTACGTGGGGAGGGGGTATATTCAGAAGGCTCGGGCGGTACTGAACGGGTTATAAAATATTTAAGAGGAAAAAACTGAGAACCCGAGTTCTTAACCATGTGGCTTCCTCAGGGCAGGGGGTGGCCCCTCCCCAGTCAGGGCCCAGTAAAGACTGACTTTTGACCCCCCCATCCCAGAGACCAGTGAACCATTAACTCCTATATGAACCTTCCCACACTTGCCCCACCCCTGACTCCGCCCCAAAGCACCTGGGAAGGGGGAACCTATCCATTTCAGCCCTGTATGAAACGTGGCTTCCATTGCACCTGAAGGCTGACCTCCTGACTCCGGCATCTCCACAGTGAGGCCTTCCAGGGCCCTGCGGTGACAGCTCTCACATTGCCAGTAGGGGTGAGGCCCTG
This sequence comes from Peromyscus leucopus, assembly GCF_004664715.2. Classification (NCBI taxonomy): domain Eukaryota; kingdom Metazoa; phylum Chordata; class Mammalia; order Rodentia; family Cricetidae; genus Peromyscus; species Peromyscus leucopus. Next base: position 1,999,484 of record NC_051078.1, read on the forward strand.
CACATTGCAGAGGAATGGAGAGGAGGGGCGAAGTGAGAGGGGGGTCTGGGGGACCTGAGATGTCAGCCGACTCTGGACCAGATGTAGGGAGAACTCTGGGTCAGGAGGCTGCTGCAGAAGGCAGAGGTGGGGGGACGGGGACAGAGGGATCTGCAGAGGCTGCTCTTCAGATGAAGCCCCATCAAGTGCCTGTGACCCTTCTCCCCAGCCCTGAACTGAAGAACAGGAACCCCGACCTGACCCTGACACCCCCCCCTCCTTGTTCTAGGACACAATCCTCAGGATGTTCCAAGGGAAATAGGATCCAGAACCAGAGCCTCGAACCCATACCCCAGGGATGGGGACCCCAGCCCACCATCTGTTGGCTGGCCTGTGCATGGGGGTGGTCTTGGGCTGGGTGGGAGGCTCAGTCCCCAGCCTGGGCCCAGCTGAGCAGGAACAGAACCACTACCTGGCCCAGCTGTTTGGCCTGTACGGAGAGAACGGAACACTGACCGCGGGAGGTCTGGCTCGGCTTCTCCACAGCCTGGGGCTGGGTCGAGTTCAGGGGCTTCGCCTGGGACACCATGAGCCCCCTACCGGGCGGGCTGCAGCCCCAAGTGGCGACAACTTCACACACAGGTATTAATCTCTCTCCCGAGCCCCAAAGGCGCATCTCCCAGCTCCACTCAGGGCCTGCTCTGTCTAGTGCTACGCTAGCTCCCTGAAGTGAATCCCCAGAATTATAACTCCTCCACCCCGCAGCTGCTCAGCAACCTTAAAGGTCTCCCCTCCAGACCCTTAGGGCCTTCAAGTCCCTGCTCCTGACATGCATGGCTCCAGGCTGACCTTCTGGAGCCCTCCTGGCGTCTCCCCCAGACCCACAGCGATCCTACAATGGCAGCTCTGAGACTTCCCTGTGGCTGTGCCTCCTTCATAAAAGCTCCCAGGGTGGGTGCCTGGGAACTTGAGTCTGACTCTTAATCCATCTAATCTAGGCTGCAGGAACCAGAGCTGAGTGTGGGTGTCTGGACAGGAGTGCCTCTGGGTCCTTCAGGCTGGGGTGACCTGGAGGAATCCAAGACCCCTGACCTGCCCAGCGAGCCAGGGCCCTCGGGCCTAGACCTCTTCCACAGGCTTCTGCTGCTGGACCATTCATTGGCTGACCATCTGAATGAAGATGTAAGTCTGATGGTCGCTAGAGAGGAGCCATGGGACCAGGTGGCCTGAAGTATTTGAAGAGTCGGTAATTGAATGGTTACTCAGTATTAGGACACGTTATTCTAATAGTGAGAGATATCTCCTTTGACTTTAGTGCAGGCTGACCAAATTCAAGGGCCACACTTAGCAAACACACACTCCAGAGAAGTATCTCAGGGTAGGATGGTTCTGTGGAGAGGTGTCCTGGAGATGACGGCTGTGTCTATCTAGAAAAACAGTCAATTTTTTCCTTGTTCCACATACACAAGAAGGCAGACAAAACTGCCAGACTCTGACCAGTTGGAATGCCCCATCAAAAGAAGCACTCCGGCAGGGCGGTGGTGGCGCACGCCTTTAGTCCCGGCACTCGGGAGGGGCTCTCTGTGAGTTCGAGACCAGCCTGGGCTACAGCGTGAGTTCCAGGACAGGCTCCAAAGCTACACAGAGAAACCCTATCTCGAAAAACAAAACAAAAAAAATTGAGAAATTTATGTTGAATACTTACATTGGGTTGAATACTTACCAGTGATTAACATACATTAATTATTAAGTTCCCTCACCCGCCCCCATCTCTAATGCATGTGCCAGTGTGAGCCAAGGGGGTCCTGACAGAGCACTGGGACTCTATTGAAGAACATATGTCAAGATCTGGGCTGTAGCTGACTGTGACTCCCTAATACACGGTCCTCTCCTCAATCCCAGTGTCTGAACGGCTCCCAGCTGCTGGCCAATTTCGGCCTGAACCCTGTGGCTCCTCTGACCCCTCGTCAGTTTGCTCTGCTCTGCCCAGCCTTGCTTTACCAGATCGACAGCCGTGTTTGCATCAAAACCCCAGCTCCAGCACCTCCAGGAGACCTCCTGTCTGGTCAGTGAACGAGAAGGGTGGGCAGCACCCCGCACCTGCCCACCTTGCGCCTCCGGGCCAGCCCTGGCCTGACACTAGCCCCCATTCTTCCTCCCCAGCCCTGTTTCATAGCGCCCTGGCGGTCCTGCTGCTGAGCCTCCCTGCTCCCCTCTCCCTGCTCCTGCTGAAGCTCCTGGGACCTCGTCTATTGCGGCCCGTGCTGGCCTTCCTGGGGGCCCTGGCCGTGGGCACTCTCTGTGGGGATGCCTTGCTGCACCTGCTGCCACATGTATGCGAAACTCCATCCTCACACCCTGACCCCCTGGCAGCTAGCCTCCATGGATCCACGTGTCCCTAGCCACAGGACCCATGGCCCTTTCTTTCAGCTCCCGCCTCCCGATAACCCCTCACCCCTGGCTTCAGCCATAACTGCCTTCTATTGGGATGTATGAGTAAAAGCTTGCTGCCCCTTCCCTGGGAGAAGGGGATGCTGTTGGGTATAGGGGTTTCCAGGGTCTGCCCTGATCTACTTTCTGACAGGCACGAGGAGGGCACCACAGAGGACCTGGTGAGCAACCAGAGGAGGACCTGGGTCCGGGGCTGTCGGTGCTCGGTGGCCTCTTCCTGCTCTTCGTGCTGGAGAACATGCTGAGACCTGTGCAGCACAGAGGACTCGGGCCAGTGAGTGGCGCCCTTCCTTCCCCTTCTACCCAAACCGAGTCCTAGCCAAGCCAGGAGGCGAGGGCCAGGCAGCGTGTGCTTCCGGACCTCGGCGGCTTGGCCAACTGCGCGGGACTTGTCTGCTCCTGAGTGGGTTTGGGCCTCTTGGCATGGACCCAGGACTTCTGGCCAAATGGCTGCTTTTCCGCCGCTCATATCAACATTAAACAGAGGGAGATGCCGGCCTGGCAAAGGGTGGGGGTCAGGAAACATTCTCCAGGTGTTCACTTTCCCAGCCGCTGGCCCGCTCTCCCCTCAGCCCCTGGCCCTGCTGCCTCCTCCACCAGGAGGGATGCCCTCCCATTTCAGAGATGCTGCAGGAACAAAAGGGATCGTGGAGAACCAAACCCTGACCCAGAGGATGGCGGTGGGATGGTCCTTCGACCCCTACAGGCGGCTTCAGGTGACTGGAGGAGACAATGAGCACGCCGCCCGCCTGTGCCCGCCTGTAGCTCCCGCGTGCAGTTACCAGCATCTGTCCTGGTCCTTCTTACCGCAGAGCCAGAGGTTCAGGACCAGAGGGAGAACAGCCCGTCCCCGCCAGCTCCAGTCCCTCCTGGGCACCGAGGCCACGGTCATGCGCACCAGGGTGGTAGCAGTATCGCATGGATGGTCCTCCTGGGAGACGGCCTGCACAACCTCACTGATGGGCTCGCATTAGGTTTGAGGCCCCGGGGGGTTGCCGAGGTGGGAGGCAGGGCTCGGAACCAGCAGGGACCCGAGAGCAACCGACCGGGAAGGTGGGGGAGAGGCGGAGGGAGCCCGGAGAGCAGCTCCCGACTCTCAAGAGCGCCCTTTCATTCTGATGCTCTCAGGCGCTGCCTTCTCCGACGGCTTCTCCAGCGGCCTCAGCACCACCCTCGCCGTCTTCTGCCACGAGCTGCCCCACGAACTGGGTAGGAACGGCACAAGTGGGTAGCTGGGCTCCAGAAAGGAGACCCAGAGTGAGGGGCAGCTCCGGCTCACGTCCTGTCCCATGTCCCCCCGACAGGTGACTTCGCAATGCTGCTTCAGGCGGGGCTGTCCTTCCGGAGGCTGCTCCTGCTCAGCCTCGTGTCTGGAGGCCTGGGCCTGGGGGGTGCGGCCCTCGGGGTGGGGCTCAGCCTGGGCCCTGTCCCCCTCACTCCCTGGGTGTTTGGAGTCACGGCTGGGGTCTTCCTCTACGTGGCGCTCGTGGATATGGTGAGGTGTGGGATAGAACAGACAATTCAAGGACAGTGGGCAGGTGGGTGTGGAGGAGAGGGCAGTGCCAGTCCATCTACCTCCACCTCTAGGTCTGGAGAGGACTGGCTCATGGCCCCACCAGAAAAAAACATCCAAACGTGGGGGCGGGGGGCAGGATGGGGCAGGCTTGGTGGCATACACCTTTAATCCCCTCCTCACTCAGGAGGCAGCAAGTTCGAGGTCAGCTTGGTCTGCAGCATGTTGCAGGCTAGCAGGGCGGAGACAGTGAGCTCCTGTCTGTCCTGACAGTCTCTTCCCTTCCAGCTACCAGCCCTGCTCCGTCCTCCCGAGCCCCTGCCTGGGCTCCATGTGCTCCTGCAGGGGCTGGGGCTGCTGCTGGGCGGCAGCCTCATGTTTACTATCGCCCTGCTGGAGGAACAGCTACTGCCCGTGGTTCCTGATGGCTGATGGGGCCAGTGGCAAAGGATCCAGGTTGCCCTTCCTTCCCCCCAACCACAGGAACGGAGGCGGGACACAGGGCCAGTAGGAGCAACAGGATTTTAATAAACAGAACCCATCCCAAAGCCATGACTACGACAGTTGTACTTGCACCAAAACAGCATAGAAAACCAGGGTGTGGGGGGGGGGGCTCAAAGCAGGTGGGGGAGGACAAGAGTGGGGGCCTGGAGGATGCGGGGTGCATCAGTCTTCAGGGACAGATAGCATTGTGCTTTAGCCCAAGGAGGAGCGGGAGGGGAGGGGCAGATGCACCAAGGTCTCCATTTATCTCTGCTGCCCTCAGCACCCTGGGGTGCAGGTGTCTGGGCTTTATTGCTGCCCGCCAGCACTGCACACCCCGACCCCAACACTAGCACCACAGGTGGATCCAGGACAGGGAGAAGGGCAGGGATGGGGAATTGCTTAGAGAAAGATTCAACTAGAATCCAGTGAATTGTGCTCAGTTCTCTTTACTTCCTACAACCGAGTACATGGGTCACAGGGTGGAGGGTGCAGCAGGACATGGAACACGCCCCTCCGTGCTCCCCAACACACCTGCACACAGGATGGTGGTGTCTGCAGCATCACAGGGTCATGCAGGGCATGGGGAAAGGGAGGTTCACACACACATAGATGCCCACAGTGGGTACCAGACAGAGAACACCCCTGAATATACACAGCTGTACATGGGGAACCCCAGGTCCCCACCCAACCCTCTCCCCTGTCCTGCTGTTCCCCAGCAGGGGAACTGTATTGCTTTGAGAGAGCCACCCTGGGGCTGCCCTGCCAGGCACCCTCCCCCCCCACCCCATTTTGGCACATCTGCAAGACACACGGCAGCAGCAAGAGTAGGCACCCTCCCTCCCGGGCTCCTGTGGCTTGGAGTTGGGGAAGGGGGTAGGAGATTCCATCCTCTGTCTTTCTCCTAACCCTTCCCAAATCCCTGCCAGACCCACTCCAGCCAAACCCACCCACCCCGAAACACACACGCGCACACACGCACACGCACATACACACACACAAAGCTGAGCTATCCAGGAATAGAGTGAACAAGATTGTCCAGGATGGGCGCAGAGGCGGCAGGAAGGACTGGAAGCAGAGACCCCACCCTGGCACGGGTCGACTGGCACAACAGCTACTTTAGTGCAACTGGGGGGGGCCCAGAGTGGGGGGACGGGGGCCCAGAGTGGGGGGACGGGGGCCCAGAGTGGGGGGACGGGGGGCCCAGGGCGGATCCACTCGCCACCCACCATCCTCTGTCCTCCCAAATGCAGTGACAGTGTCCCCTCACACCCACGTGGGCAACAGCAGCCTCGGAGTCAGTACCTTCAAGTAATTCAAAGAGCAGACCCTCCCCACCCCAACTCCCTCCCATCTCTGGGAATTTGGTCGCTTCTCTACAGGGTTGGGTGGGAGGAGGGGTCCCCAAGTCAGGCCCTTCCTTCTCTACCTCCCTCTTCCCCGACCACTGGGCTTGGTCCTTGAAGACTCCTCACTCTGTCCTGCCCAAGCTGGGTGAAGGCCCAGGGGTTGGAGCCACACAGAGGGGGGAGGCTGCTTTGCCCCCTGCCCCTCCCCCGGAAGGTAGGGTTCAGACTTGGCAGGAGGGATGGCCACACTGGCTGCCCCAGGAGCAGGGCTTCCGGGCTAGGGTCTGTAAGGCTATTTTCCTTTGCGGTGGGGGGGGGGGCAGGGAATGAGCACTGGGGGTGGGGAGGGTGAGAAACGGCGGTGGGGTGGGAGGAGGAAGGGGCTCCCCGTTGGAGCAGTTACTGGAGTCATTTCAACACAGAAACGCTCATGTGCATAAGATACACAGTGTGCGTACTCCCGGCCTGCCAGCCTGGCCCACCCCACCTCTCGGGACCCCTTCCAAGACCATAGAGAGGGTTTGGGGGTACAGTTGTAGAACCATTCACTCAGGCCCCACCCCCCCACCCCCAGCCTCTTCTCCCCTCTGATCCCGGGGGGAGGAAGGTGCTTGGGTGGGCAGACAGCGGCGGAAACAGTATTGAGTTTTCCTTTGGTTACATATTGAAGGCAAAGGTGAGCTGGACTTACAGTCAGAACGGATAGGGTGAGGAAGGAAGAGGACCATGGCTGGGTTAGAGGGAGGCGGCCCTCCTCAGCCCCGCCGCCACCCCGAGGAACACACGTCTACACGGGGTGGCGGTCCCTGTCTCCTACCTCCACCCCCCACAGCACCAAACAGAAGGAGACGCCCCCTCCCCCAGGGGCTGCTCCCCACCCCAACCTGGGCTGTACATTCAGTGGTTCTCAGCAGTCCTATGGCTCAGGGGCCATGGGGGGGAGGTGACCCACCAGTCTCAGGGTCTCAGCTGGACAGTGGCAGTGACCTGGGTCTGTCGGTCCGTCCTGGGACCACAGTTGTGCCGTTTGTTTTCCGAAGGATGGTACACAACTCTACAAAAGCCACGCCCAATCAGAAACATCCCCCTAAAGTCAGAAACTAAAAACTGGCTCTTCTCATGTCGCCTCCGACGCACGTCTGTCCCCGTCTCCTACGTAGCCCTCGCTCGGTCTCCTTTGCTGGGACCCAGGGCTGTTCCCGGGGTCCTTACTTAAAATAGGCCTTTTCACAAAAGTGCTTATTACGTGAAGCAAGTGCTTTAGAGCTGAGGTGGGGAGAGGGAGGGGCGAGGACCAGGGGAGGGAAGGAGATGGTCCTCCCCCACTCAACCCCCTAAGATTGGGGGGCATTCTGCCTGTTTTACTTCTCCACACCCGTTTAAGTCAAAGAGGTTAAAAAAAATCTTAACATTAAAATAAATATGCAGTGGCCATGAAATGGTCAAAATGCTTCAAAACACTAGGGCTGGGGAGCCCAGGGTGGGGTGCGGGATTTCCTTTGGCATAAGGAGAGGAGGCTGCCCGCCCTCCAGGCCTCCTCACAGCCACATGAGGAGGGACAGAGGCCCCGTCACACCCCAGCACTGCTGACATGTGCCCAGGAGAGCAGGGGACAGACAGCCACCAGAAATCTCATCTAGCAAAGCAAACAACGGGGCCCCTGACAAACGCTCAGTCAGATCCCTTCTGATATCATCAAGCATTGATAAAGGAGAACACGACTGATACCCCAAGTCACCCCGGGGAACCACTTCCTGCTCCCCATGCCCCCACCACCTAATTCCCAGCACCAAGATGAGAGGGTGAGACGGGAAGATTCTAGGAGAGAGAACTGAAGTTAGGGGCAAGCGATGCAGAACCAGCAGGGTGGGGGCGGGGGCGGCAGCCCTTAAGAGAGGTCACATTGATTGTCGTACAGGGAAGGGAGGGAGGGCATGGAGGGGGTGGGCAAGAGGGGCACTGCAAGGCCCTTTGGCTTTGAAAACAAAAATAAAACTAAAAGCTGCACAATCCTTCTCACCAATAATGGTCATGTGGAAGCCTTGAAATGGTTTAGGATCCGGGGGTAGGGCAGCAAGACACAGATAAACGGGGACCACAGAAAGGAAAGTCAAACGCCCCAGGCTTCTGGGAACCGGCGTGAGGTATGGTGCAGGGTGTCTGTGGAGAGGAAGGGCTCCCTGGGACGGCCTCTCCCCCCTCAGCTCACCTTCGGCAAGGGTGGCAAGACATTCCAGGGACACAACTGAAAACTGATAAGAGTGTGAGTAGAGCAAGCTTGGGGTGGGGTGGGGTGGAGGGACCCCTGGGAGACCCCTGTGCTGTGTAAACGAAGCCCGTCCAGTTCTCAGTTCTCAGGGGCAATACTGACGGCAGCCAAACTGGGCAAGGATGCTGTGGGCGGGGGCAGGACCTCTGTTCAAGTTCTGTGTCTCGGCCCCTGGCTGAGGTATTGCGTGTGAGGAGGGGAGGCTGGGTCACGGGATTGGGTCCAACTGTGCAGAGGCTCACCAAGGAGATGGATGGACAGGGCATCTGAAGGGACCAGGCCAGATGCAATGCTACATTAAAGAGAACACTGTCCCTTCTCACTCCAGCCCAGTTTGGCTTCTCAGGTACATTCCAGGAATCTTATCAGTGCAGCGCCTACTCAACCCTCTCCCCACGCTGGGAAGGCAGGGACTGAGCCTCAGTGTCCATCGGCTGCGCCCTTGACCAGCACTCCCCCCCCTCGCTGGAGGAAGGCCTGGATCCCTAACAGGCGGTCCCTGTACTGGTCCTGCCCTCCCCACCATCTTTGGCTTCATATCAGGAGTGACTGGGGCAGTGGGGGTACTCTCAGACATGACAGAAGGCGGAGACAGACGGACGGACGGGGACATGAAGAAACTCTGGGGCTGGGGGACACAGGAGGAAGAACATGGTCCCTACCTCCACTCACATGCAAACACATGCCTGAAACACAGAGGACATACTAGGGCTGTAGTTCTGAAATGGGCAGGATATTAATTTGTTTCTTCCCCTAAAGAATAAAATGCTCACTTAAAAATTCATGACAAGCCTCGGAGTTCGGGGAGAAGAGGGCCGAGGAGGGAACGGCGACAGGGCCCCCTCCCGGGAAGAGTTAAAAGAAAGAAGCAAGGTTAAAGTGCGTGGTGGGGGCCAGGCTGGAGTGGGGGCAGGAGCAGGCTGTGGGGGCAGGAGCAGCCCTTGGTTTGCACACGAGGAGCCAGGGGGGAGAGCGCGGGGAAGGGCCAGGTTCAGTAGTTGCTGCTTCAAGTGTCTGCATTTGAATTTCAGGGATGATAGGATATGGGGGAGCTCGAGGCCCCAGTGCTGAATACCCTCCCCCTCATCCTCTAGCTGCCCCTGAAGAGGGAGGGGACACCCCCAGAGTGCTCACACAGTACCAGAAATTAAGGCTTCTCACTGCTGCAGGGGTGGAGGGCCAAGCGGGGAGGCAGTGATGGGTATGGAAGAGGGGGGTCTGCCTGGCAGCAGGGGCGAGAGGAGGCGGGACACAGAGGAGAGTCAGAGGAAGAGTTGGGGAGCTGGCAGCAAACGGGGGGGGACTGAGAGATGGAGTCAAGGGGGAGCCAGGCATTTAGTAATCATCTTGGGACACTTGGCAGAAGGGGTTGCCCTGGGGGTACCAAGAGCCTGGGGTGCTCCCTGTGGGTCCCAGGCCTCTGCCAGGCCAGGATGGTGTGGCAAAGGGGTGAGCAGCGGCCCCCCAGTGCCCCCCTGCCCAGACCCAGTCGTGTTCTCCTTTAAAGTGCCCTAAATGTTTAGATTTTTCTTCTAAATAAATAGAATAAGGTATCAAGCCACCGGCAGGGAGGGGACACCGGAGGGGCTACTCAGAGTAGCAGCCATCTAACCCAATGGCGCCGTGCCGCTCCTGGCTGTAGGGACAGGAGGTCCCGTGAGGCAGGGCGCCACAGCCACCCACCGTCTTGGCGGCCGCGATGCCGCAGTTCTTGAGCAGGCTGAAGCTGAAAGGGCTGACGGCGTCCTTGGGCGGGAAAGGCTTCATGGTGGAAAGGATCAAGGCCAGGCAGTCTGCCACATCTTTGTTGGGAGCGCAGGCCAGTGCTGGGGTGTGACCTGTGGGCCAGAGGGGAGACCGGAGGCTCAGGGTCCGGTACCCCAGGCCCCACTCCCCCCAGGCCTGAGCTCTCTGGGCTGTGAGGGGTACCATGGGGGCAGGCACCCACTGTCGTCAGAAATCCAGGCGGCACGGGCCCAGGGGAGCACAAGGCAAATTCTGACTGCAGGGTAAAGGGCCGCACATGGGACGGCAGACTGGGGTGTGGGGGAGGTCTTCCTGACCCTGCCAGACCCACCTAGTTCCATCAGACCCCCTGGGAGACTTAGAACACTGGTATTGGGTCTCTGCTCTCAAGAGGTCCCCTGGGGAGAAAATCTCATTTATAGCAAGGTTAAGAAGTCACCTCCTGAAGAATGTCCCTGACCCCAAACCCAGGAGAGGCGGGGGGCTCCGGACCGCACCCACCTTCTTCATCCACAGCCAGCACTGTGGCCCCACGACTCAGCAGGGCCTGCACCACAGAAGCTAGACCATTCCGGGCAGCAATGTGGAGTGGCCTTAGAAGAAAGAACACAGAGAAGGGACACTGAGCAGGATGCCAGGCTGCGCTGCCACCTCAAGGTGGGTGCCAAGGCTACTGAACAGGTACTGTGAGCTCCGGAGAGCCCCTGGAGCATGGGTGGCTTTCTCCCCCAGCCGGGAGCCCCATCCCCGGGCACACTCACATCTGCAGCGCACTGTTGGTAGCGTTGATAAGGCCAAGGTCTTGGGTTTCTGCCAGGATCATGAGGGCACATTTCTCATGGCCCTGAGGAAGAGGAAGAGGAAGAGGAAGAGGAAGAGGAAGAGGAAGAGGAAGAGGACACTTGTGGAGTAAAACACTAACAGGCAATAGGGCAGGAGCAGGGAGGAGCCCTGGTTTCCGCTGTCGTCCATCCCACGACCAAGAGCCACCCCTTCCCGAGCCAACTCTAGGTGGCCGGTACCTTGCTACAAGCCAAGTGCAGGGCAGTGTTCTTGTTCTCGTCCAGCACGGTCAGGTCTGCCTTCCCTCGATACAGCAGAAACTCTACAAAGCAAACAGGACAGACTGATGCCTTCCTCCAGGGCAGCAGCCACCCACTCATCCTCCTGTCTACATGGACTCGGTATCCCCGTCACAGAAGGTGGGACACTCAGAGACGTCCTCCGCATTATGAACCCCCGACCCCCCTATGCCCTGCGGGATGGGCTGGCCCACCCCGTTAGCAGCCAGGGGCTCCCTGCCGTGGTAGCCGCTACGCACCCACAGCGGCGGTCTGCCCGTTCTCGGCTGCCGTCATGAGCGCGGTGCGGCCAGTGTGGTCAGTGGCGTTCACTTCAGCTTGATGCTGCAACAGCATCCGGAGCCCAGAGACATTGTCCGCGAAGGCAGCGGCGTGAAGGGGGGTCCTGGGGGGGGGACAGCAGAGGGGGGTGAAATGGGACACTCCTCTATGGGGCAGAGACCAAAGCCGGGGACACTGGTCACTCACCGTCCTTTGGCGTCTCGGCTGTTCACAATCTTGGCACCCAGAGCTCCCAGCAGCATCTCCGTGGTGCTGTCCTGGTTATTAATTCTGGAGTGGGGGAGGAGGGGTCGTCGTCAGCAGCGGCCAGGGTGTGTGTGTCTGTGTGTGTGTCTGTGTGTGTGTGTGTCTGTGTGTGTCTGTGTGTGTGTGTCTGTGTGTGTGTGTGTGTGTGTCTGTGTGTGTGTGTGTCTGTGTGTGTGTGTGTGTGTGTCTGTGTGTGTGTGTGTGTGTGTGTGTGTGTGTGTGTGTGTGTGTGTGTGTGTGTGTGTGTCTGTGTGTGTGTGTGTGTGTGTGTGTGTCTGTGTGTGTGTGTGTGTGTGTGTCTGTGTGTGTGTGTCTGTGTGTGTGTGTGTGTGTGTGTCTGTGTGTGTGTGTGTGTGTGTGTGTGTCTGTGTGTGTGTGTGTGTGTGTGTGTCTGTGTGTGTGTGTGTGTGTCTGTGTGTGTGTGTGTGTCTGTGTGTGTGTGTGTGTGTGTGTGTGTGTGTGTGTGTGTGTGTGTGTCTGTGTGTGTGTGTGTGTGTGTGTGTGTGTGTGTGTGTGCGCGCGTGTCCCGGGAGGCGGCGCAGCGGGTACTCACACTGCACAGTGCAAAGGGGTGAAGGGGTTTCCCTCCAAGTACGAGAACGGACTGTGTTCAAGTAACAACTCCAGACAATCTTCATGTCCTGGCAGGAGGAAGGAAGCAAGGAGAGGGTGAGGAACAGCCAAGTCCTCCATCCGGCCTGGCCTGGCTCTGGCTCTCCAATCTACTTCCAGACCCCTTCCTCCGACCACACCCCCCCCCTGCGCCTGCCAAAGGCCCCAGTACCAGTGTAGCAGGCCCAGTGCATGGGCGAGTATCCGCTGTAGTCCACGCCGGCGTCCAGGGGGTCTGTGGAAAGAGCGGCCTGCAGCAGGGTCCGCAGCACTGCCGTGTGGCCACAGGCCGAGGCCAGGTGGATCGGCGTGCGGCCCTTAAAGTCTCGGCACAGCACAAACGCGTCGTGGTCCAGCAGGGCAGCCAGGCAGTCCTCGCAGCCAGTCACTGCCTGCAGGGCACACAGGAGAAGGGGGTGAGAAGCCACTCTCTCCGGTGGCGAGTGGCTGGGGGCCTGCCCAGGAGCAGGAACTACTTCCAGGAATCCACCCTCAGCTCTACAGTAATGCTAGTGTGGGGATCAGCAGCTACTTTCCTGACAGGCAGAATGGCCCGAGTATCCTGAAGCTCTCAGAAGAAAAGACCAACTAGAGAGTGAGGAGACCGAGGGGTCAAAGAACCTTGTGGTTCTGAAAGCCAGGCACACCCTGTAGTCTCGGCTCCTCAGGAAGTCGAGGCTGGAGGATCACTTGAACCCAAGAGTGGAGGACCAGCCTGGGTGATACAGCGAGAACCCTCAAAATAAAAAGATCTGCCGAGCACGCCTTTAATCCCAGCACTTGGAAACCACAGGCAGGCAGATCTCTCTGAGTTCAAGGCCAGCTTGGCCTACACAGTGAGTTCAGAGCCTGCCAGGACTCTATAGCGAGGTCCTGTCTATTAAAAAAGAAGAAAGAAACGAACCCTGATAGGGTGGCAACAGGTATGGGTGGTGAGCAGAGCTTGGATGCCACGGGCAAAGGGCTGAGTATCACGAGAAATCAACGTCACCAGGAAGGGACGGGAAGCACTCATCTCAGCACGAACACAGGCCCAGTAAGGCTCAGGAGCAGAATCCTATCCAACTTACTGACACTCGGGTGCCCTGCTGCTGGGGGGTCCGTTGCTCCCGGCCCCAAGGCCTGCCCGTGAGCAACCTTATTCCAGCAGCTCACTCACCCCACGGTGGAGGGCGGTGCGGCCCCGAAGGTCAGCAGCATCGGCCGTGGATCCTTTCTCTAGCAGCAGATGTACACAGTCCACGTGACCATTCATAATGGCCAGCATCAGTGGGGTTCTGCAGAGCAGGCAGGAGAAAGATGAGGATCGTCACTTCTGTTTGGAGAGGACCGAGAGGCGGAGAAAGGTGAGGGTCTGGCCCGCACTCACTGTCCGTAGGCGTCCATGACGTCTGTGATGTCGGCTCGCTCCCCACTGTCAATCAGCAAGTGCAGGGAATCAGTGTGGCCAGAGGCAGCTGGAAGACAAGGGAGCCCGGTCAGGACAAGGCCCAGGGCAGGGAGGAAGCTTCAGGCAGGAAGCTACGATCAAGACTTGGAGTCTCCGTCCTCCTCGGCCCTAACCCACTCCCAGCCCAGCTGTTCAAGGGGATCGAGCAGTAGCTTGAAGGGGGCCACTGACCAGCAGCATGCAGGGGTGTCCACTTGCGTTTACGCTCCTTGATGAGGGCAGAGGCACCATGGGCTGTAAGCACCTCCACACACTCGGTAGAGCCTCGCTCAGTGGCCAGGAAGAGCGCGGTCCGGCCCTTGTGGTCCCTGACGTCCAGATTCACCAGCGTCTCGGCCAGTGTCTTCAGGGCTTCACAGTGACCATTGTAGGCCTGCGGGCAACCAACAGACACAGCTAAGGACTTCCTCTGCCTGCTCTGCTGCTGGGACTCGAGAGGAAGCTCCAAGTACCACAGGCCCCGTGGGATCTTTCTAGACAACCTGCCTGCCAGGGAGAATGCAGACTCAGGGCTGGCAGGACGGCTCAGTGGACATCCTGTACAAGCCTGAGGCCCTGAGCTCCATCCCTGAAGCCCAAATACAGGTGGAAGGAAAGGCAGCTCCACAGAGCGGTCCTAGATCTTCACGCAGACCACGATACGCACACCACAGTACACACACGTCCATACACACACACCACGGTACACACACCACGGTACACACATGTCCATACACACACACCACGGTACACACACCACGGTACACACATGTCCATACACACACACCATGGTACACACACGTCCATACACACACACCATGGTACACACATATCCATACACACACACCACGGTACACACACGTCCATACACACACACCATCAGCACACATACATACAATCATACTAAATAAAAATGTTATTCTCTTACAAGGAAGCAGATGTAAGGACAGGGTCACAGTGCTGCACGCCCGTGAACAGTCAGGTCAGAACAAGACAAAAGGAAGGCCTGGGACTCACAGCTAAGTGCAGAGGGCTGACTGGAACAGTGCTCTCCACATCCTCCAGGCAGTTAAAGGACATTTCTAAGAGCTGCAATGAACAGGAAGCACAGGCTGAGGCTCTAGGATCTCCCAGACGTGGGCCCTGCCGCACTCTCAGAAATCCCCTCAGCTCCCAATTCAACCCTCACAAACCCGAAGCCAGACTACAGCCCTGTCCCCGCCCCCTCCCCCAGGCCAGGTGTCCACACATACCAGTTCGAGGTTCTGTCTGTTGCCGTAGGCGGCTGCATAGTGCACGGCTGTGTAGCCCTGCCTGTCCCGCAGGGAGGGATCTGCACCATTATCCAATAAGAACTCCAGACAGCTGGGAAGCAGGGATAGACTGTGAGGCAGGGATAGGCCCAGCCCAGCGAGGGTGCCGCCCTGGGAGGGGCAGGGGACAGGGCAGGGAGCCCGTGGGACACCTTCTGTTCTATGTAGACTAAGTCCTGCCTCACCATCCATTCTTCAACCCTAGTCCCGGCTACACCTGGGCCTGCAGCTCCAACACCGTCCTCTGGATCCTCTTCCAGGAAACACGGGCATTCGCTCGACTCCCAGCCTTCTGGCAGGTGAGGATCTTAGCCCTGCCTCCAAGCACACCGAGCCTTGACTAGCGGTCCTGCTCCTCCCCACGTGGCTGAAGAAGTCCGCTCACTGCAGACTCTGCTCTCGGGCCTTCCTCACCCTCCCCGTTTGTTCTCCGTACACACACAACCCCCCCCCCTTCGCAGTTGACATGTAGCATTTACTATGTATCAAATACTGTGTGGTAGGCAGCTCACCTACATCCATTTAACTACCATAATTATTCTCAGAGCTATATTTCGATCCCTACTACTAGAGTGGAGAAAATTTAAGCAGAGGGGATAAGGTACCTTTCAAAAGTTACATAGCTGGGTCCTTCAATGTGTATTTTTGGTTTTTTGTTTGTTTGTTTTTAAAGATTTATTTATTTAGGGCTGGAGAGATGGCTCAGAGGTTAAGAGCACTGACTGCTCTTCCAGAGGTCCTGAGTTCAATTCCCAGCAACCACATGGTGGCTCACAACCATCATCTGTAATGAGATCTGACACCCTCTTCTGTATACATAATAAATAAATAAATCTTTTTTTTTAAAGATTTATTATTTATTTATTATGTATACAGCATGTATGACTGCAGGCTAGAAGAGGGCATCAGATCTCGTTACAGATGGCTGTGAGCCACCATGTGGTTGCTGGGAATTGAACTCAGGACCTCTGGAAGAGCAGTCAGTGCTCTTAACCTCTAAGCCATCTCTCCAGCCCGGGGTTTTTTGTTTTTTTGTTTTGTTTTATTTTATTTTGTTTTGTTACCTGAGGTCTCTCTCTGTGTAGCTCTGGTACTCACTATGTAGACCAGGCTGTTCTCAAACTCAAGAGATCTGCCTCTGCCTCCCAAATACTAGAATCAAAGGTGTGTGCCACAATGACCAGCTATTTTTAAAATACATTTCTGAAGTCTAAGATTTACAGAAAAGTCATGAGGACAAGAGTTTCCACATATCTCATACTGTCTCCCATTACCAACCTTTTACGTTAGTAAGTATGATGGTTCTTTCACCTATTTTCTCCACAGATGACTTCAGTGTTGTTTTTAAATTGTGTGTGTGTCACAGAAGTCAGAGGACAACTTTCAGCGGTCCTGTCTCTGTTCCCACCACACAGGTCCCAGGGATCAAACTCAACCCATCAAGCTCACCAGCAAGCGTCCCGTGTGGCCTTCCTGGAGGAAGTGCATCGCTGGGGGTGGGTTTTGAGGTTTCAAATGCTTAAGCCAGGCCCAGGGTCTCTCTCCCTGCCTGTCCCTACCCACTGAGCTACCTGGAAAGCCTGTTGATTGGGTTTTAAAAGGAAAACATTCCCCTTGTTGTTGAGACGGGATCTTGCTATGCAGTCCAGGCAGGCCTAGAACTCTCTACATCCTCCCATGCTGCTCCTGGTAGGCGTTTTTTAACTTTATTTTTAGGTGGGATTTTTTTGCTTTTTGTGATAGAATCTCACAAAGCATGAGGTATACTGGAACTCACAACAAATTCCCAAGTGCTAGAGACTACAGCCATGAATCAACATGTAACTAACTGCCTTTTTTTTGAAAAGGGTTTCATGTAGCTCAGGCTGGCCTAAAACTCTATGTCCCTGAACCTCCTCACTTCCCAAGGGCTTGGAATTATAGACCTGTGCCACCAGAAACCACACCCAGATGTTGTTTCATAATTTTTTGTTTTTGAGACAGGGACTCACTATGTAGTCCGAGCTGTCCTGGTACTCAGACATAATCCTTCTGCTTCTGCCTTTTAAGTGGTGGAATTAAATCACCAGGCCTGGCTGTTTCAGAGTTTTGTTTTGTTTTGTTTTTTTAAGATTTATTTATTTATTTATTGTGTATACAGTGTTCTGCCTGCATGTATGCCTGCACACCAGAAGAGGGCACCAGATCTCACTACAGATGGTTGTGAGCCACCATGTGGTTGCTGGGAATTGAACTCAGGTCCTCTGGAAGAACAGTCAGTGCTCTTAACCTCTGAGTCATCTCTCCAGCCCTTTTTTCAGACTTTTAAATAAAGTTTGTAGAAATACAATTTCTCCCATTCATTTATGTCAATGGTTTTCAATTAAGGACAATTTTGCCCTCCAGGCAAAAATTCCTGAAGACATTTTTGGTTGTCAGGTTGTTTTGATGTTAGGCAATGTTTTAATGTTGTACTCCAGCAGCAAAATCTGCCCTCCACCAAGAAAGCCCTGGAGTAAATTCATCTGTTTTGTTTTGTTTTTGAGAGAGAAGGTCTGGCTGTACAGTCCTGGCTGAGCTGAAACTCACTACACAGACCAGACTGGCCCCAAACTCTGCCTCCTGAGTGCTGGGAAGAAACAGGGACCCCACCAGGCCCAACTTAATTCATCTTTTATCCTTCAGTACCAGCTAGGAGGTGGTTCAGTGGTATACGCCGGCCCGGAATGAACGAAGGTCATTCCAGGATCAATCCCTATCACCTCAGCACCTAGAACGACACCTGGACCGTGAAGAGGGAACGTTCAGTTAAGCAGTCTCCTGTAGGTAGTTTCCCCGGCTTTTTAAGAAGCCCCTGCTCCTTGAGGAGAGGAGCTAGATCTCGTGTTTGACTTTCTCTACACACAGGGTGCTCTACATACCCAGGCTGCTGGCTGACAAGGCAGTGGTGGCCACAGCAGTGGAGATTCATAGTGGGTGGGAGGATAAAAGGGCCAGGGTGGCACCGTGGGGAAGGCACGTCCCGTATCTCTAATACTCACAAGAAGGCCTCCTTCCTGCGGGACTCCTTCAGCAGCTCATCCTCTTCAGCATCATGGCTGGAAGCAGTGTGGGGTTCCGCTCTGGCGTAACAGAGGGAAAAAGGTTAGGGGGGATCGGGGATGCGAAGGGCTGGGAAGAGCCCAGGGAGGAGCCTCACCTCCGGTAGGTGTCAGAAGCAGCAGCGTAGTGCAGAGGAGAGCAGCCTTTGCAGTCAGCCTCGTTGACGCCCGCCCCGGCGGTCACCAGGGTCACTGCGCACTGGTAGCTACCGTTGGCAGCTGCATAGTGCAGTGGGGTCCTGGAGAGCACAGTACCACAGAGACTGAAAGACTGGGGGGGACATAAACACCGCCAGATGTGCAGGAAAAGGCACACGGCAACACTCTCCTCGCCCAAGCTTGCCTCCTCTGTCCTCCATTCTCTCTCTAAGCAGACCCTAGCTCTGTGCACCCCGCACATCAACTTGCCTTCCAAATTTGTCTCTCCTCCTCAGGTCAGCTCCACTGCTCAACAGCAAATTAAGACATTCAACGTTCCTAAAAGGAAGACCAGGCCTAAGAGTGAGAGGCGTGAAGCGTGGCCACCAACCCAGGGAGAGGCCGAGAGGGAGGAGCCCGAGGCTCTCTATCGTGACTACTTTCACTGTTCGAGGGAAAGAGCCAGGCAGACAGTGGGACCCACACCCTGCCCAGCTCCCCAGGCCTGGAGACGGAGGACGCACCCTCCGGAAGCAGCAGCATGGAGGCAGGTGCGGCCGAGGCTGTCGGGTGTGTTGATGTCAAACCCAGCGGAAAGCACATGCTCGTTGCTGAGTGAAGACACGATGCTGTACAGCTGGCCTGCAGGAGCACACCAGCCAGAGATCGCACCCAGGAGCCCCGAGCACCTTCCTGCCCATCACCCAGCCAGTCAGTCAGCAGCACATACCCGAGGAAAGCAGCTTCCGGCAACAGTCAGAGAATCCAAAGAGAACAGCTAAGTGCAGGGGGAACATGTCGTGGATACCGCGCCTGGGAAGAGGTGGAGGGACTCAACCCTGGAGCCAAGCAAGGACCAGTTACAGGGTTCCTTTCTGTGGCCCGCCGCCGCCGCCGCCGCCCTAGGAGTCAGGGTAAGAGTTCCCAAACTTCCCTATGACAAGCATCTTCGGACGCCTGCATTTGATGTGGACAGTACTACACAGACCTGAGGTGGCCCAGCAGTGGCTCCAGGGCCCTGACTCACCGGGCGGTATCCGCGCCATTGGTCATAAGAGTGCTGATGAGCAGCTCGTGTCCGTAGCGAGCGGCTACATGTAGTGGTGTGTTCCCAAACTTGTCAGCACAATCAATCTCGCTACCTGAGACAAGAGACACACACATCCCGGGCAGCCTCAGGCTTCGGTCCACTTATCCCGGTCCGGGATCACTCAAGGGCTATTTAGTATAGGTTGGACTGAACCAAGCATTCTCCATGCACTGTTTTTTTTTTTTTTTTTTTTTTTTTTTTAAGGCTTAGACTGGAAAAAAGTAGAGTCCCAAATATCTGAGTGGAATATGGGGTGGGAGGAAGGAGGGGGATTCTAAGAGTGAGTCCCTGGAGGAAGAGAGCACAAAGTCTGAGTCCATACCATTCTGAATGAGGATCTGGGAACGTGTGAAGCGGCCATGGATGGCAGCCATGTGCAGAGGGCTTTTTCCTTCTTTACTCTGTGGAGACACAGTGGTTCTTATTCAATGTAAAGCAGAGAGACTGCCCCGTTCCTTCTTTCAAGAACACATCAGCCAGGATGGAGATGTTACATGTTTACCCAACCACACTGTCAAGTCCCTGATAAGACCTAATCGCCCCAGAAGACCAGTGGGCAGCTCTCCCAGATCCCCAAGAGAACTACTTGGACGTGGTTGGAGCCTCAGAGCTATTTGCTACTCCTACGACCTCATCCTCTCAGGTACCTGGTAGTTGACATCAGCCCCGTTATTGACCAACAGCTCCAGGCAGAGCGCGCCATTGGTGGAGACGGCTGCCACGTGCAGCGGCGTGAAGCCCTTGTCGTTCGGCTGGTTGACGTTGGCCCCTGCGTTCACCAGTTCAATGGCCACGGCGTCCTGACCCAGGTAGCAAGCGATGTGCAAAGCTGTGTTTCCAAAGGCGTTGGGCTCGTCGATCTGGATTTCCAGGGGTGAGGGTATGGATTATCAGTTTACACAGAGTCGGAGGCAACCGATTAGCTCGAGTCCTAGAAATCCTACTGTGTCAGCCCCTTCGGGTTTTTCATCCAAACCCTTCCAGCCTTCAGACACCACACCAACAGCCCCGGCACTCCCCACCTCTGTGACAGATCCTGACCTCCGACTCCTGTCCTAAGCCCCGAGAGACAGCGTTTACTGCTCTGACCTCAGCCCCCATCCGGAGCAAGTACTTCACCACTTCAATCTGGCCGCTGGCCGCAGCTGTGTGCAGCAGCCCATAGCCCTTCCGGTCTTTGCAGCCGAGGTCTGCTCCACGGGCCACCAGCAGTTTCAGGACCTCCAAATGCCCTGAGAAGAAACGGAGGGGGAAAAAAAAAAGCAGGCCTAGGGTGAACCCAAGGCCCCAAGCTCCTCCTCTTCCCTCCAAACAGCGCAACTCCCGATCCCTGCCCTGGGAATCCTAACAGTCAAATCCCTTCTTTTCCTACGGCGTCTCTCACCTAGAAACGCTGCCCAGTGCAGTGGCTGCCGCTCCTTTTTATCGCAGACGTTCAGGCTGGCTCCCTTGTTGAGGAGCAGGTTCACCGTCTACAGGAGGATACAGAAGACACAGAGACAGGTTCCTGTCCTCAACCTACCCGAGGGCAGAGGCCGCTGATCTCCTCAAGAGGAGGAGGCAGCCTGGGATCTTTTCAATTCATGTTTGCAGTGCGGGGGGGGGGGGGGGGTGCCTCTGTTCTAGAGCAGAACAATCTGGAGGATCAGCAGGAACAATGGGATCAGGCACCAAAGACACCAGTGGATAAAGGAAACGAAGGATCTCTTCAGGTGCTCTGCTGGATCTCAGACTCTTAGGAGTCTCTGGAAACGAAACGTGTTGAACAACATGGACTTCCTCTTCATAAAAAAGACACAGTTATAAAAACATTTCTGCCAGGCAGTGGTGATGCACACCTTTAATCCCAGCACTCGAAAGGCACAGGGCCAGGCGGATCTCTGAGTTTGAGGCCAGCCTGGTCTACAGAGTGAGTTCCAGGACAGCCAGGGCTGCACGGAGAAACCTTGTCTCGAAAACCCAAACCAAACTAACCCCCCGCCCCCCAAAAAAAAATCTCCATAGAATCTCAAAAGGTCCTCCTGAAGTCCAAGTCAAATTTTAGGGTAAGTATTGTGGCACACAGCCACAATAACTAGTACTTGGGCAGGAAGACTATTATAAGTTCAAGGCTGTCTCAAAAAAAAAAAGTAAAACGTGGGGTGTAGACACCGTTGAGCACTTCATCACTTGCCTACCATCGACAACACTAGAAAGCAAAAGGATTTCCACCTATGCACTGAGAGTGCAGCTCGGTGACACAGCCTTACTAAGTGTGTGCAACAGCGGTTCAACACAAGCTCAGTGTGAGCTGGGCACTCGGAAGGCAGAGGCAGGTAGACGTAGGTGAGTTCCAAGTTCAAGTCTGGTCTCATCTACACAGCCAGTTCCAGGCCAGCCAAGCATACACAGTGAGACCCTGTCTCAGAAACAGACAAAACGCACCGGGCGGTGGTGGCGCACGCCTTTAATCCCAGCACTCGGGAGGCAGAGCCAGGCGGATCTCTGTGAGTTCGAGGCCAGCCTGGCGAGTTCCAGGATAGCCAGGGCTGCACGGAGAAACCTTGTCTCGAAAACCCAAACCAAACTAAACCCCCCCGCCCCCACTACAGAATGAGATCCAGGACAGGCACCAAAACTACACAGAGAAACCCTGTCTCGAAAAAGCTAAAAAATAAATAAATAAATAAATAAATAAATAAATAAATAAATAAAAAAAAACAGACAAAACAAACCCCCCAAATCCTCACTCTAATACAATCATTCATGGGGTGCTCGAACCCACATTTTTACCGTCTGAGCTATTCCTGCCCCAGGAAGCCTGGAAGCATGCAACGCTCAGTGGGAAGGGAAGGGGAGATCGTGCCTAGACGGGACCGGTCCTCACCTCAAGATGCCCACTGTGTACTGCGTGGTGCAGGGCACTGCGACCACTCCTGTCTGCCACGTTGAGGCTGCTCAACAGGGGTGCCAGAGCCTCGGCGCACTTGGTGGCCCGGTTGGCAGCAGCCACGTGCAGCGGCGTCTGCCACAGCTTGTCCCGGGCGTTCACGTCAGCCGAGTGTGCCAGCAGCAGCCCCAGCACCTTCTGTGGAGGAGCAAGGGACGAGAGGACAGGAAGTAAAATGAGAGGCAGCCGGAGGGGCTGGCACGGTGCGCATGGCCTATCTTCCCAGCGCGGCAGCCCACCTCTTCACGCCTGACCCCAGGAGAGCTCACACGTCTTTGCTGAGGGAAACAGAGCTCTCTTCCTCAAGACACCTAGCACCTAGCACCCTCCAACCTAGCTCTTGACAAATCTTCACTCCATGTACATCCGCCCTAGGTAAACCCATACAGTCCAAGCCTACTGCCAGGAAAAGCAAATGCTCCTATCACATTAATGGTCAAAACACACCCCCCCTTACCCCACCCCTTCCTCCTTCCATAGGCACCGAAATCCTATCTATTACCCCAACAAACACACACACTGGGCCCTCTCCAAAACCCAGGCTGAAATGCCCCTCTTAAACACTCCACACATCATTCTACCTGGCCTCAAGCTCCACCCCCCCCACCTAGGAAGTGATGAAGGATCCAAGAAAAGGTCTGTTCCCTCTCCTCGAGGTTGCGGGACTCCACAAAGGAGTCTGGCCCCTCAGACAGTTGGTTGCTTGAGGGGCAAGGATACAACAAATCACTATTCCGCACCCCATCACCACGAGAGACACCTCGGTGCCCAGAGGGGGACCAGACTGAAAGTGGCCCCCCGGGGAGGGATGACTCACTCACTCAGGCCTGGCAGCAGAGCCCCGCAGTCTGCCAGCCCAGCGCTAAGCTCTCCCTGACGTCACGTCAGCTGGCGGCACTCGCCCCCCCCCCTACCAGCCAGCCAGTTCTAGGGGCAGGAAGGAGGGGCCAAAGTCTGGTCTCCTCCCTGTGTGGGGCAGGATGGTCCGCAGGGCAGAGAGCTGAGTTTCTCTAACCCTTCACTGCCACCCATCCTTTCTGGAAAGGGGAATTGAGGTGGGGTCCGTACCTCGTTTCGGGAGGCCGCGGCTCGATGAAGAGGGGTCAGCCACAGTGTGTCCTTAGCGTTAACATTAGCACCTGTGTGTGGACACAATTTCCTATTTCGTTGGGATTTGAGGGGTGGGGGAGGGTGGGTGGGGGAAGGGAAACCGGTCATCGCAGTGGGGAACCGGAATGGACAGAAAGCCATTCCCGGGCCAAGCACCAGCGATCAATCCGCGGGTATGAAGAGACTTCTCCCCTCCCTGGGTGCCACACCTTCCAGCTCCCCACTTTCACCTGACATCAGTAGCAACTGGAGGATGGGGACATCGCCTACGTAGGCAGCAGCATGCAGTGGGGTTCGCCTCTCTTGGTCCTGGAAAGGCAGAAAGAGAAAGCAGCTGCGGAGAGAAATCACCCTGGACGCTGCCGGTTCAAGTGTGAGAACTCCCAGCCCTCCCCCTACCATCCCTTCCTCCAGGTTCTGCAGGGACTTAAATCCCAGTGCGGGGATTCAAAAGCCAGCATCCCGGGAGGGTGGAGTCAGGGCCACCGATGGAGAAACCTACTCCTTCTTCCCGGAGGGGTGGGGGCGCTGCAGACCCCGATGGCTGAGCAGGGAACATCGGTTTTTTTTTTCTGGGTGTCCCCCAGAACCCGCTGGCCGGTGCTCCATGCCTGACCAGCCTTAAATGCGGAGCAGGCTTCTCCTTCCTGAGCAGAAAGCGCTGCAGTTTCACCAGGGCAGAGGAGAAACGGAGCCGCCCCGGCTTGTGGGGAGGGGTCCCGAACACCGGAGCCCGGATTCCGGCTCGCCCTGCTCCCTGCTCCCAACTCACCAGCACATTGATGTTCTCCTTCTGCGAGAGGAGGGAACGCACTTCCTCCACATCTCGGCTAAAGATGGCCTGGACCAGGGGCGGCTGCAGGGAGAACCAGCTTTCAGGGAGCGGGCCCGAGCCAGAGCGGAACCGGGGGGTGGGGGAGCACCCGGGCTGGAGGGGGGCGTCGCTGGAGGGGCTCGGCTACGGGGGTCCCGGCTGCAGCGGGTTCCTGCGGTGCCTCCGCCGGCCGCCAGGCCCCCAAGGACACCCGCTCCGCCGAGGGGAGCAGGGCGTGGGGCGCGGCGGGAGCCGCGGGGAACCCCGGGCTCGGGGCCCAGCCTAGGCCGCACATCCCCGGGCTCGCGTGGCGGCGGCGCCGGGGCCCTGGAAGGGAGGACGTGGGGAAGGGCAAGGCAGGAGGGCTGACCTGGTCCGTGATGCTGAGGATCCCCATGGCCCGGCCCAGGCTCCGTCCGCATCGAGCTCGCAGCTGCGGCGGCGGCGGCGGAGGCAGCGGCAGCGGCAGCGGCGGCGGCTCCACCGGGGGACACGGGGCGGCCCAGGCGGCGGCTGCGGCGGCGGCGGCGGCGGCGGCGGCGGCTGCGGGGAGAGGGCGGCCCCGCCTACCGGGGGGCGGGCGAGCGGGAGCCCGCAGCGCTCCCTGGCGGTGAGCCTGGGCCGGGGCTCAGGGCGCTCTCTGCGCAGGCTGGCCCAGGCCTCGGCTCCCTCCGCCCCGCGCCGGGGCGAGCCGGGCCGCCCGGGCTCCTCCGCCCGACCCGAGCTCCGCCGCCGCCTCCGCCGCCGCTGCCGGGCGCGCGGGCTCCTCGGCTCCACCCGCGGTGCCCTCCGCTGCAGCCCGGCGGCCCGAGGGGTCCCCCGGCTCCCGCCCCACACGCGGGGCGGCCGTGGCGCGAACTCGGGTCCCGCTCCCCCCGCGAGCGACTCTCTCCCCAGCTCAGGACCCAACCGCGGGCGGGAATCCGCCCAGCCCACCGTGCTCCCGCGGACCGGCCGACCGCACCCCCACCCTCCAGCCCTGCACGGATTAGGGGGGAAACTAGAGGGAGCGTGGCGACCCGAGGCTCCCGTGTGGCCCCAGAACGAGTGTCCGGACGCTGGGTAGAATCTGGGAAAGAGCAAGATTGCTAAGCTGCAGAGACATCCCACGCAGGCAGGGCTCCTGCTGCAGGAAGCCTCTGCACACAGAGCAGGGCACTTGGCCGCTGGAGAAGGCCTCTAAAGCGAACAGGAGGGGCACCAACTCCAGGATTAGCGCCCCACTGCCGGGGTAGGGCAGTAACTTTCTCCCAGTAGAAGGGGCGGTAGAGGGGAACTCTTCCCCTCGCCCACTGGAGAGGTTGGGGGTGGTGGGTGGGGAGAAAAGTAGATTGATACAATTTATAAACGATACTTCCGAGCCTAAAATTCAGAATCATGCCTAAAATTCCTGCACTCTGGAAGTTGAGGCGACATTGTGTGTTCAAGAGGACACGGACCAAAAAAAACGACTAAGGGGAGGAAAGGGTTTATTTCATCTTACACTTCCAGGGCACAAGCCTTCTTCCAGGAGAGTTAGGGCAGAAACTCAAACGCGGAGCTTGAAAGGAGAGCCGCGGGAGGAATGCCGCTTGCAGGCTCAGGTTTATCTAGATGTCTAATCCAGGCCAGGACCACCTGCCTAGGGATGGTACCACCCACAGTGGGCTGGGCCCTGCGACATCAATCATCAGTTAGCAAAGGAGAACGTTCTGGGGCTGGAGAGGTGGTTCAGCCAGTTAAGAAGAGCACTGGCTGCATAACAACTCACAGCGGTTTATAACTCCAATTCCAGATAATTTGTTAGGCTTCTGACCTCTCTGGTCACTAGGTGCAGACCTAGATATACAGGTAAAACATCCATACACGTAAGGTAGTAAAAGTTTTTTAAGTTAAGTTGAAAGGAAGAAAAAAGAAATGCCCCTGACATGCTCACAGGTGAATCTGATCTGGGCAATTTTCTTTCTTTCTCCCCTTCCTCCCTCCCTCTCTCCCTCCCTCCTTTCTTTCTTTCTTTTTTTAAATTTTTTTTTTTTTTATTTTTCAAGACAGGATTTTTCAGTGTAGTTTTGGTGCCTGTCCTGGATCTCGCTCTGTAGACCAGGCTGGCCTCGAACTCACAGAGATCCACCTGCCTCTGCCTCCCGAGTGCTGGGGTTAAAACTTTTTCTTTCTTTCTTTTCTTTTTATTTTAATTTTATGTACATTGGTGTTTTGCTTATGGGACTGGAACTGGAGTCACAGACAGCTATGAGCTGCCATGTGGGTGCTGGGACTTGAACTCAGGTCCTCTGGAAGAACAGTCAGTGCTCTTAACTGCTGAGCCGTCTCTTCAGCCCCTTTCTTTCTTTCTTGAGACAAGTCTTCACCATGTATTGTAGCCCTGGCTGTCATGGAACTCACTATATAGACAGGCTGGCCTCTAAGATCCCCAGAGATCCTCCTGTCTCTGCCTCTTGAGTGCTGATATTAAAGGCGTGCACCACCTCTGCCCAGCTATAACAATTATCTGAGCAGCAGGTAAAGGTACTGTTGCCAGCCTAAGAACCTGAGTTCAACCCCTGGGCTCCACTCAGTAGGAGAGAACCACATCCTGAAAGTTGTCCTCTGACCTTCACATGTATGCTTTGGCACATAAGCACCCCCAATTCCTCCAGTCCCAGACATCTTCTGGTCTCCGTGGGCTCCTGTAAACATATGATTCACATAAACTCACAATGGCTCAAACATGTATACACAAATAAACCTTTAAGAGTGTTTGCCCAGTATGCACAGTGCTCTGCCTTAGGCAATTCTTCAACTGAGGTCTCCTCTTCCCAGATCACTCTGGATTGTGTCAAGTTAACAATAAAAACTAAACAATGCTGGGTGATGAGTTCCATGCCAACCTGCTCTACAAAGCGAGTTCTAGGACAGTCAGAGCTGTTACACAGAGAAACTCTGTCTTTTTTGTTTTGTTTTGGTCTTGGTTTTTTTCGAGACAGGGTTTCTCTGCGTAGCTTTGCACCTTTCCTAGGACTCACTTGGTAGCCCAGGCTGGCCTCGAACTCACAGAGATCCGCCTGCCTCTGCCTCCCAAGTGCTGGGATAAAAGGCGTGCGCCACCACCGCCCGGCTGATAAACTCTGTCTTGAAAAACCGAAACCAAAAAAAAAAAAAAAAAGTACTTGCTGTCTTTACAGAGAACCCCAGATTGGTTCCTGGCACCCATGTAGCTGCAGACAATTGTCTATAACCCCAGTTTTTGGAGATTCAATGCCTTCTGGCCTCTTCAGGCACAACATGTACTGGGTGCATTTACATACATGCATGAAAACACTCATACACATGAAATAAAAATAATTTTTTTTAATTATTACTATTTTTTATTTTATTTTTTATTTATTTATTTATTTATTTATTTATTTATTTATTTTTTGAGACGGTTTTTCTGTGTAATCCTAGGTATCCTGGAACTCATTTCATAGACCAGGCTGGCCTTGAACTCAGAGATCCACCTGCCTCTGCCTCCCAAGTAAATAAAAGAGGCTAGGGTTAGCCAGGCAGTGGTGGCACATTCCTTTAATTCTAGCACTTGGGAGGCATAGGCAAGCAGACCTCTGGGAGTTCAAAGCCAGCCTGGTCTACGAAGCAAGTTCCAGGACAGCCAGACCTATTACACAGAGAAATCCTGTCTCAAAAAAAGAGGCTAGGGTCATAACCGTTGGTCGGCTTTGACCCTAGCATGTGTGAGGCCTCAGGCTCAGTCCTCAGTGCCACACAGGACTGGTTGTGGGAGTGTACACTTGCAATCCCAACCACTCAGGAGGCTGAGGTAGGCATATCACATGGTTGTCCTCTCTGAGCTGTAGACTGAGTTCAGGGTCAGCCTAGGCAACTTAGTGAGGTCCTAGGCCAGCCTGGTCTACAAAATGAGTTCCTGGGCAGCCAGTGGTTAGACAGAGAAACCCTGTCTTGGAGTGGGCGGAATCAAAAGAGGGCTGAGAGAGCTGAAAAGCCACTTTATCAAGTAAGGGCACCCACTGTTCTTGCAGAAGACCAGAGTTGGTCCCCAGTACCCACACTGATGGCTCACAACTGCCTGTAATTCCAAGGAATCTGATGCCCTCTTCTGGGCCACCTCAGGCACTGGCACCCATGTGCCTCCCCATCCCCGCCCACACACATATACACAAATAAAAATACAACAGATCTTAACAAAAGGAAAAGAGGGTTGAGATTAGAACTAAATGTTAAGATGGTGTGGACAAGATGTCTCAGTGGATAAAGGCTCTTGTCATCAAGTTTTATGACCTGAGTTTAACCCCTGAAACCCACACAGTGGAAGAGGAGAACCCACTTCTGCAAGCTGCTCCACTACACACAGGCCGTGGCACACACATATGCGTTCGAATGCTTTGTGTGCACACAATCAGTCAGTAAATACATAAATGTAAAAATGGTTGGTTGGTTTTGTTTTGTTTTTAAGGATAGACTGCTTACCTAGCATGTGTGAAGTCTTGGGTTTGATCCACAGTATTACAAGTTGAAAAAAAAAAAAATGTGCCACACACCCAGCACATAAGTATTGTTTTTTGTTGTTACTCTGTGTTGGTTAGTTGGTTTTCTAAGCCTAGAAAATCAACATCTGGGAAAGGCTCTCTATATCTGAGGAGGAGGAGGGAGGAGAGAGAAACTGAACCTAGCTGAGGGTCACATGGATGCTTGGCCACTGGATGTTAGCTTGGCCGTTGGAAGGGATAAGCTAGAATATGACCCAGAGGAGGAGAGCAATACACACCCTCCGCTGCCCAAAATAGCTCTGAGTAACCTGAGGAATTGGAGGCAGGGGTTGAGCTGGAGTCATGTGCTGAGGCCTGGCTCAGGAGTGGAGGAGGTAAAGGAGAGAACCGGACTCAGTCTCTGGGCAGCTGGAAAGAGGAGGGGCTAGGGTTAGAGCAAGAAAGAGGATTTCCCAGTAGAGAAATAAAGGAAACGATTTAGGAACAGTGCCACTTCAGGTAAGTTCAGAGAGGAACTTACATTCCTACACACACAGTGGAACTTGCTGGGCGTGGTGACACACACCTGTGATCCCAGCCCTTGGGAGGTTGAGGTAGGAGGGTCAGGAGTTCAAAGTCAGCCTTGGTGACATGAACAGTTCAGGCCAGCTTGGACTACTAAGACCTAGTCTCAAAAAAAAAAAAAAAAAAAAAAAAAAAAAAAAAAAAAAAAAAAAAAAAAAACAGAAATTGTTGGAGGTGGAGCTTCAGCATTTAGGAGCAGTGGCTGCTTTTCCAGAGGACCTGGGTTCAATTCTCAGTATCCACACCGAGGCTCAAAACCATCTGAGCATCTAATGTCCCCTTCTGGCCTCTGAGAGCACCAAGCACACACACGTGCATGTACGTAGACACACATTCGGCCCAACACCTATACACATAAGAAGTTAAAAATAATAAACTGGGTAACTCCAGATTCTCTCTCTCCCTCCCCCATCCCTTCCTTCCCTCCCTTCCTCTTTTTTCTTTTTTCCTTTTTTTTTTTTTTTTTTTTGTTCTTTTTGTTTGCTCTAAGACAATGTCTTACTCTGTAGCCCAGGATGGCTTCAAACTCACCATGTAGCCTTGTCTGGCCTCCAGTTCATCCTGAGTTCTGAGACCCCAGGTGTGCGGAACCAAGCCTAACTTGCCTTGTCTTTCTTTAGACAGGTGTTCATTCTTCTGATGTAACAATAGACCCCCGGACCTTAGCACAACCAACTCCATGATGGAACAGTGGGGAATGTAATAGGCCCCCAGACCTTAGCACAACTGAGTCCATGATAGAGATACCATCCAGGTCACAAAATTCAGTAGGTAGACAGTTTGCCCGCCAAAAAATGGAAACAAAGAGCTAATCCATCCACCTCCACAGTGCTGAGAAAGTCCCCACATTGTGCTAACCTTGCTGTTTGACTTCTGTAGTTCCGCTTCTGGATAATGGGTCTTGTTAACTGAAGCATGTCAACCAGGATATGGTTTTTGTGCTTAAAAAGCTCAAAGGCTCGGGGCTACGCTGGGATCCTGAACACCCTGTGTAGTTGCCGGCTGGCTGATGAAGACTTTCCTGAGCGGTCTTCTCTGGGGGCTACCCCACAACACTAACGAAGATTCAGAATATATACCGCACTATACTAACTGGTCAGTAGGTGGAAACTTAGAGTTTTAGAAGTGTGGTGGGCACATCTTTAGCCCCAGCACTTGGGAGGCAGAGGCAGACAGATCTCTGGGGGTTCGAGGCCAGCCTGGGCTACATAGGAAGTTCCAGGGCAGCCAGGAATATATAGTTAGAACTTGTCTGAAAACAAACAATGAAGAAGTTATAGCCAGCTATGGTATCATAAGTCTGTATCCTCAGCATTAGGAAGAATATGAGGAGTTCAAGGCCAACCTTGATTACATTATGAGTTTGAGGAAAGCCTGAGCTATGTGAGACCCCATCTCAAAACCAAACAAGACAGAAGTTTTGTTTGTGTTTTTAAGAGACTTGTAAGTTATGGCAAGTGTCTCTTTTTTGAAATGTTTACAACCTTGGAAAATATAACAAACACACGAAACAATGGGAAAAAATAGGAAATCAGTATTCAGGGTTAGTACCGCCCTGGGTTCAGTCAGGGGGGGCTTCCTGGAGGAAGCAGGTGAAGGAAGTTATTGGTGTAGAATGGCAGGGACACTAGAAGAGGGAAAGGGAATGAACTGGGCAAGGATTAAACGGAAGTAATTAGCTGTTTAATTAGTTGAGGAACAGCAAGCAAATTGGTTTTGTAGGGCTACTGGACCTTAGGGATTCTGCAGCAGTTAGCTCGGTGAAGGCCAAGCGCTAATGAGGTCACAGTTCAGTCGCGCATCCCAGTTAATTTCTCTCCTTTACTCAACATGCTCCGGACTCCTCACTGCAAGGCACCGTCGCATACGTCAGAGGAGGTGGGTCCAGACCAGAGAGGGGAGCTGGAAAGAGCGAACTGCCCTCCAAGGTCATGTGCCATCAGAACACCACAGTCAGCTGGAAGGAGGTTCGGTAACTGTCCTACATCAGGCCCTTCCCGAAGGCTTAGAGGGAAAGGTGTCAGAAGGGGAGAAGAAACGAAATCATTCTGTGTCTGGGGGGCTCATGCCCCCCAGGAAGGTGGAAGAGAAGGAACAAAAGGAAAAGAGACAAATCATTCATTCGGTCATTAAAAAGAGAACTTTTTATTGAGTGTGTGTAGGTCAGGGGAAGGTTCTTTCCATGGGGGGGTCCTGGGGATTGAACTCAGAGCAGGCTTCGCACAAGCACCGTTACCCACTGAGCCATCCGGCCGGCCTCACCTTGGCTCTGAGGTGGAATCCAGGGCCTCCTTGTGTGAAAGCAATGGACTTGCATTACTACATAGCTTTGATTGCCTGGCTTCTCCCTCCCCACATTCGACGATCAGGCAAAGCTCGGATGAATGTGGAGAGCTTTAATACAACAGAAGGCTTCCTCTGTGACAGTCCCAACGTCCTTGAATTCAGCCTCATATGGGAGAATTTTGCTTGCTCTTGTGCCCATCTAGGTCTAGTCTCTAATTTATAGATTCTCTTCTCTCTTTTTCCTTTGCTCTTAATATATATATTATAGTGTTCTGCCTGCATTCCAGAAGAGGGCATTAGATCCCACTATATGGTTGTGA
Organism: Peromyscus leucopus; assembly: GCF_004664715.2. NCBI lineage: Eukaryota > Metazoa > Chordata > Mammalia > Rodentia > Cricetidae > Peromyscus > Peromyscus leucopus. The sequence goes on from NC_051078.1 coordinate 2,031,051, forward strand.
GCCACCATGTGATTGCTGGGAATTGAACTCAGGACCTCTGAGTTAGCCATCTCTCCAGCCTATCTATCTATCTAATTATATATTTTATATACATATAAATTTTTTTCAAGACAGGGTTTCTCTGTGTAGTTTTGGAGCCTGTCCTGGATCTCTCTCTGTAGTCCAGGCTGGCCTTGAACTCAGAGAGATCCACCTGGCTCTGCCTCCTGAGTGCTGGGATTAAAGGCCACCACCGCCCAGCCCCAGCCCATATATATATATACATATATATATATATATTTCTATTATCAGCTTGATACAGTAAATTCTTATCCTAATAGTGAAATGTTTCACTGAGGCTTGCCCAGTGATTGAGTAAAACCAAAACTTATTATAAGCCACAGTCATACTAGGGTCCCCCCTGCTATGTAGCCTCCCTGGTTTTGTGGGTTGCAGTCGGATTGTTCCAGCCCATATATTTTTAATAAATCAGAACATTTATTGTTTAAAGATAACTTATTTATTTTTATTGTATGTGCATTGGTGTTTTGACTGCATGTATGTCTGTGTATGAAGGTGTTGGATCCCCTGGAACTGGGGTTACAGACAGTTGTGAGCTGCCATGTGGGTGCTGGGAATTGAACCCCATTCCTCTGGAAGAGCAGCCAGTGCTCTTAACCGCTGAGCCATCTCTCCAGCCCCCACTTGTTCTTACTTTTATCAAGAGCAATTGTTTTCTCCTTGAATTATGGGAAGTAGCAAGGGGTATTCACAAATGTTGGGCTTTGCCTGTGATGTCTCATCCTCCGCTGAGTACATGTTTTTTCCAGACAACGATGGTTCTTTTCTCTACAAGTTTTGGCCAGTTGTGATGGCTCATGTTGGTAATCCCAGCAACGGGGAAGCTGTGGCAGGATTCCTGAGTTCAAGGTCAGCACAGGTGACAGACCAAAGTCAGGTCTCAAAACGAACACCCCAAAGTGATCCCCTCCTGTGGCTCATGCCTGTAATCCTCCTGCATCCCTCTTACCCTTCCTCTGGAGTTGGTGGAGGCAGACCGGACCCCCAAGGGTCCCAAGCCAGTCTGGCTTACAAACTGAGTTGCGGGCCGACCAGGCGCCCTCAAAGCACAAACAAAACAAGACTGTGGCTTGCCTCACTGTGTAGACCTGGTTACTCTAAAACTGGCTAGGTAGCCCAGGCTGGCCTGAAACTCGTGGCAATTCTCCTGCCTCAGCCTCCGACCTCTTTCCATAAATATTAAGGGAGAATCGTGCTCCTGGGCACGTTCGTGAAGGAGGATTGCAAACGCAAGGCCAGTCTAGGCTAAGGAGCGGAATAACGAGAAGAGGAAGAAGGAAGAGAGGAGGGGGTGTAGAGCGAGGGCAGACGACTCAAGTCAGCCCGGGGCTTGCAACCCGAGTGTCCTTTTCCAGAGCTGTCAGTCAGCGGCCGACCCTGGGAAGGCCACGGAGAGGAGCCGCGCCTCTCGACTCTGCGGGGCTCGCGTGGAGGAGGAGGAGAGACGTTCCTCGGGACAACCACAGTCGTCCGCCGTCGACACGCCCCACGACGTCGCCCCTGCGCCGACGTACGTGCCAGGTCCTGTGACCACAGCCTCGCCAAGTGGCCCGTGCCCGGCGCCCTCGCTCCCCCCTCCGCCCCCAGGGCCGAGCCACCTCTCCGGCTCCTCCGACGCGCACCCGGCGCCCTCCCTTTCTCGCCAGCGGTGTCCAAGAAACTACATCTCCCGACAGGCAGCGTTGCCCTTTCCTTCCTCCCTCGCTCCTCTCCCTCTCCCCGATCCCTGGCAACGGCGTGACGTGAGGGGGACCCGGAGCTGCGGTCAGTGCGAACCCAGCCGGCGCGCGGGCCGGAGCAGGGCGCAGGCAGCCGGAGCCGAGCCCGCGTCGCCCTTGCTGCCTGCCTGCCCGCCCGGCCTCCTCCGCCTCCTCCTCCTCCGCCTCTGCAGCCCGCCGCAGCCCCGGGTGCCCGGCAGGGGCGCGCGCATGGCCTCCGCGGGCGCGCGGCGGCTCCCGGCCCCGACGCGCGCGGCCGCGCGGAGCTGCTGCAGCTCCGGCCGCGGCGCCGGCGGCGGCTTCTCCTCCTCGCTCCGCCCGGGCGCGCGCGCCGTCCCGCCCCCGCCCCCCGGCCCTCCGCGGCCGCCGCGGCCAATGAGGTGAGAGGCGGCGGCGGGCGCGGGCATCCCGCTCCGGACGGGATGGGACGGGACGGGGGGTCGCCCCGGCGGCACCCCGGACTTCTGCGGTGGAGGGTGGCGGGCCCCGAGAAGGGCTGGCTGGCGCGGGTGGGTGGTGCCCGGGGAGCCCGAATGGGGGAGCCCTGGGGACACACGTTGACCCCGCTCCGGGGCGGGTGCGTGCCAGGCACCGCTTGACCTTCGCGGGCGCCCCGGCTTGGATGGGCCTTGGCCGGGCCGTGGGGACGGAGATGCTACGCGTTTGCTTGCTGCAGCAGCAGCAGCAGCAGCAGCAGCAGCAGCAGCGTCGCTCCCGAGGCAGCTGGCGCTTCGGACGTGCCCTTCTTCTTTCCCATCCCCACCCCTGGCCCTGTCCTCAGCCGCCCTCGACCTTTCGCACTCGTGACCGGCCGGCCGGCCAGCCAGCCAGCCCCGCTAGCTGCAGCAGGTGCTGGGGGGGAGAAAAGCTTGCCCGGACGAACGACCTTCCTCCGCGATGCATCCCCTCTTCCCCTTCCCCTGGAATTGGTTGAATACAAAAAAAGAACCGTGACGCTGCCTCTCCTCTCCTTTTGGCGCCAGGTTTCTGATTTCCTGTAACCTCTTCTTGCCTCGCGCTGCCCAGGTCTTGGCGGCTGAGGCTGGCCTGCCTCCCCGTCGTTCCTTCATGGGCTTTGCTGCGCCCTTCACCAACAAGCGGAAGGCGTACTCAGAGCGTAGGATCATGGGGTGAGCATCCTTCTCTTCCACTCCAAATAAGTAACCATGTGCCAACAGTGGATAAGATTCAGATTGGGCCACCCCCCTCGCCTGTAATCTCTGTAAGCTCTGGAGGCCAGAGGCAGGATTGCAAGCTTGAAGCCTCCCTGGGTTACATAGCCCAAAGCCTGTGTCACACATACTACACACATGGACTTGAGACAGGGTCTTATGTAGCCTAGGTTGGACTTGAACTTGACATATAGCTGGAATGACTTTGAACTTCTGACTATCCTGCCTCGTCCACCTACCCCCCTAGAGCTGGGATTACAGGCATGGGCCGCCACACTGGTTTCATGCAATGCTGAGGATTGAGCCTAGAGCCACTTCCCTGCGCTTTTTTTTCTTCCTTTTTTTTTTTTTGGTTTTTTTTTTTTTTTGGCGCTTCGGACGTGCCCTTCTTCTTTCCCATCCCCACCAAAAGGCTTTGCGCCTTTCCTGGAACTCGCTTTGGAGACCAGGCTGGCCTCGAACTCACAGAGATCCGCCTGCCTCTGCCTCCCGAGTGCTGGGGCTAAAGGCGTGGGCCACCATACCTGGCTATAGCAGAAACGTTTTTACAAGTGTAAACTATACGGACTAGAGTTGGCTCAGTGGTTCAGAGCACTGGTTACAAAGGCCTAGGGCTTGAATCCCAGCCCCACGTGGAGGTTCAACCATCTCCTCGAGCACCAGCACACGTGTGGTGCACAAATGTACACATGCAGAAAAAGCACTTATAATAAAAATAAACCTAAAAATATTTTAACTATAAAGAAAATGGGGTGGGGGGGCCGGGAGAAATGGTTTGATGCCTAGGAGCCTGTACTGCAGAATTCAGTTCCCAGCACCTACCTCAGCTCCAGCTCCAGAGGACCTTGTGGGCACATGCATGTGTGCATACCCCCCCCCAAACATACACATATGTATGGTGTGTTTGGTATGGTACGGTAGTGGTGCATGCCGACAACTTCAGCGCTCTGGAGGCTTGGGCAGGAGGATCGCTGTCAGTTTCAGCCTCTGACCTGCAGCACAGGTAGACCAGGTAGACCTGATTTAAAAACGGGGTAGCGGTG